>NC_050072.1:30350590-30650590 GCF_009764565.3 Dermochelys coriacea | reverse complement strand
CAGCAGTACCACAGAGAGCATGGTAGATGCACTTAACGATCTCTGTATAAGGAGGGGGAAAATGAAGCAGTGTAATTTAAAAAGCAAAAGTTACCTCCTGTAATGATCCACTGTAGTCTAAAAGCAACATTCTGATCTCAGGTTTCAGAGTGGTAGCCATGTTAGTCTGTATCAGCAAAAATAATGAGGAGTCTTTGTGGTACCTTAGAGACTAACAAATTTATTTGGGCATAAGCTCTGATGAAGTGGGTTTTAGCCACGAAAGCTTATGCCCAAATAAATTTGTTAGTCTCTAAGGTGCCACAAGGACTCCTCGTTGTTTATTCTGATCTCAGTCACATAGGGGGTTTTTTAATCAGTGTAACTCCACTGGGTTAAGTAATCACATAGCAAGTGTCAAAAGAGTTAATTTTCTACTGTATGTTGTCTATATTTGCATAACTTGCTTACCCAAACTACTATATTAATAGGCATTTGTTTAAGAATTTTCTGCTGGTTTATGATACAGAGTGGTAGGTTTGCTTAGTGGACTTATTTTTTTTGGATGAATTTTCTACTGAATATCACTTTGTGTGATGAACTGGAAATTAATTTGGTTCCACAAGTTTATTCCTGAATTGGATACTAGTTTTTCAGATGAGTGTCACTCTTTGCATGTTGTTTTTTTGAAACAAATACAATATACTAAATTTAAAACCACATTTATTTCTTTAGGAGGCTTTTTTTCAGTAGGTGGCTAAATGAAATTCATGAGTCAATATTTTAAGTAAGTCACATTCATTAAGATCTACATTCACCACTATGTAAATAAACTGTTCACATTTTGTCATAGTGGAAGCCCAGCATTTCTAGCTTTCTTCAGTCTCATGATTCTATACAGCTGTGGTTCCCAAACTTGTTCCGGCACTTGTGCAGGGAAAGCCCCTGGCGGGCCGGGCCAGTTTGTTTACTTGCCGTGTCTGCAGATTTGGCCAAAGGCGGCTCCCAGTGGCCACGGTTTGCTGCTCCAGGCCAATGGGAGCTGCTGGAAGCAGTGCGGGCCGAAGGATGTACTGGCTGTCGCTTCCAGCAGCTCCCATTGGCCTGGAGCAGCAAACTGCGGCCACTGGGAGCCATGATCGGCCAAACCTGCGGATGCGGCAAATAAACAAAGCGACCCGGCCCATCAGGGGCTTTCCCTGCACAAGTGCCGGAACAAGTTTGGGAACCACTGCTATATAGCATTAGAAAAATATCTGCAACAAATCTTGCACACACTCCCCTCTTATTTCCCCCAGTCCCATAAAACGGGCAAACACAAAACCAAAGGAATAGATATATACTTGAAATACGGAAACGTTACCTGTGTGTTTCCGAAGGTGCTCTTTAAAATGTCCAAAGTGGTCAAACTGTTTATCACAGTACTGGCATACATGTATTTTTTTGCCAGGTCTTTGCTTCTTGCTGGCTCCACCTTCATCAAGGTGGTAACAGGTGAGGTGCTGTTTCAAGGCACTCTCTCGTAGGTACCTTTTATTGCATATGTCACATTTGTAACTCTCAGTGGAGTGTGTTTTCATGTGTTCCTTAAAATGGTAAAACAATTTAAACGAACGGTTACATTTCTCACAGTGGAATAAATTGTTCATGTGTGACAGCTGAAGTTCCACAATTTCAATACCTTCTACCTGTTTGCATGTAGGATCAGTTGCATTGTCACCTTCTTCTTGGATCTGGCATTTTCTTTCCCCCTGACGGTACTTGCTGGTGATATCTGCCAAAAGAGCCAAAGCAGATTCGTCTGACGTACCCGTAGTCTGTATATACTTTATAGACTGTTCTGCAGAAGCTACCTCTTCCAGGGTTTCAATGCTATCATCTTCCACTTCAATCGTCCCTTCAGCAATCTCCACCTCAATTTCAACAGGCTCTGATTCTGCAGATGGCAATGTTTCTGTGATGACATTGGAGGTTTCAGCTATCTTCCTCTTTTTGGTTTTATTTTTACCTTGTGTTTTATTTGATTCTAGTGGTGCTGAATTTTCTTTGTTCCTGTAAAGTGTGTGTAATAGAATATAATAAGGATCCAAAACACCTTCATAATAATTTCTGTAATATACTGAATTTACACATGAGATCATTCAAAATATGTAATAAATCAGTAATAAAGTGTTTGAAGAGAATGCATGTTCTGAAACACCATGCAGATGGTTACATTGTAGATTCAGGAATGCATTAATCCTTAGTCCATAGTGTGGCCTGGGATGGAGAATCTGGACCACTGGCCCTATTTTGTAACTAAGTGAGATGACCAAAAGTTTTGTTTTAGATTTTAAATACTCCACCCACTCTGGACTGATCTAATACCTATCTGCAAGAACAATGAATGGACAGGCCCATCAAAAACAACCAGTCTCACTGGTTAGACAGAAACTCACAGACCCTGGAAAATGCTGCACTTGAGGCTTCAGTGGAGAGAAACTCCAATGGGGGGGAATGGAAAAAAGGCTACCACCTCACATGATATGGCAATGAACCAACCCCAGGACCACATATGTGAAAAAGAGGTGAGGAGAGGGAACTCACTCTGTCTCTCTTTGGAGACAACGTGGGGTTGAGTCTCTGACAGGGTGGTAAGAGAAGAGAGCTGTCTTTAAACATAAAAGATTGTCCATTTCCTCTGTAATTGAGCTGAGAATGCCTTATCTAGTTTAGGTTATATGAAGTGTAAATCTAGAGATATTGAGCAAACACTGTAATTCCACTTTTCTCTCTATTTTAATAAGTCATCTTTTAAAGAGAACTACTGTTGTGCGTGTATTTCATGCATTCTGTCCCAAAGGAGAAGAAAACACTGCAACTGGTAAGATGTTTGTGAATACTACCCCCCCCGCTTAGTCCAGGGCCATGAGTAAAGGTGTTGGATCCCAGGAACATCAGGCTGCTGTAGATGAACACATGTGGAGAAGCCAAAAGGACCAAACAGGAGATGATGGTGGTGGGATTTGGTTTTCAAGGCCTGTAGTGCAAAGCCCATCATACTATACCAAAGCAGTGAAGCCTTCCAGCACTAAATGTGAAATTCACTCCTATGCAAAGGGCCAGCTCAAGGACTTTAGTTCTCAAAATAGGAACAGGGTGAGATTTATGTGGTGTCTAGGACTGGTCCACAGTCAGTTGCATACCAATTCAACTACTTTGGTTGTGGCGGGAGAAGAGGGGTTATGTCCTGGTTCCAAATCCACAGAAGGATAACATAGGGGTAAGTGCTGGCATGGTGGAGAGTTAAAGTGGTACTTCCTTACCACAATCCTAGTTCCTGGCAGCCCAGCCTGCGAATAAGAAGCCAGGATAAGGAAGAGTATCCAGCTCTCTTACAGAGTAGTGAAGAGCGAAGGCCAATCTATCCCTTCCCCCTTCATATAAAATGTTAATGAGGGCGTAAACCATAATATGATGCATTTATATAGCATATTTCATTTGAGAATCTAAATGCACTTCATTTTATTTGATATAACATTTAACTAATAAAATCCATATAAAATTGAAAACAATATCTTAGAAATACCTGAGAAAATAGGAGCTTCTTAGTATGACTAGTATGACTTGAAGCTCAATAAATGCAGGTTCTAGCAGATCTGTGAGGTAAAGAACTCACTGTGCATCCCCTCTCCACACTCCCCTCCCATTTAAGC
Organism: Dermochelys coriacea; assembly: GCF_009764565.3. Classification (NCBI taxonomy): domain Eukaryota; kingdom Metazoa; phylum Chordata; order Testudines; family Dermochelyidae; genus Dermochelys; species Dermochelys coriacea. Next base: position 30,646,916 of record NC_050072.1, on the reverse strand, counting down.
CAAAGGAGTTTAGCTCATAGTAAAAAGAAAAGGAGTACTTATGGCACCTTAGAGACTAACAAATTTATTTGAGCATAAGCTTTCGTGAGCTACAGCTCACTTCATCTGATGCATTTGGTGGAAAATACAGAGGGGAGATTTATATACACACACAGAGAACATGAAACAATGGATTTTATCATACACACTCTAAGGAGAGCGATCACTTAAGATGAGCCATCACCAGCAGCGGGGGGGGTGGGGGGGAGGAAAGGAGGAAAACCTTTCATGGTGACAAGCAAGGTAGGCTATTTCCAGCAGTTAACAAGAACAATTGAGGAACAGTGGGGGGTGGGGTGGGGGGAGAAATAACATGGGGAAAGTTTTACTTTGTGTAATGACTCATCCATTCCCAGTCTCTATTCAAGCCTAAGTTAATTGTATCCAGTTTGCAAATTAATTCCAATTCAGCAGTCTCTCGTTGGAGTCTGTTTTTGAAGTTTTTTAGTTGAAGGATAGCCACCCTCAGGTCTGTAATCGAGTGACTGGAGAGACTGAAGTGTTCTCCAACTGGTTTTTGAATGTTATAATTCTTGATGTCTGATTTGTGTCCATTTATTCTTTTACGTAGAGAATGTCCAGTTTGACCAATGTACATGGCAGAGGGGCATTGCTGGCACATGATGGCATATATCATATTGGTAGATGCGCAGGTGAACGAACCTCTGATAGTGTGGCTGATGTGATTAGGCCCTATGATGGTGTCCCCTGAATAGATATGTGGACAGAGTTGGCAACGGGCAAAATGGTTTGTTTCACCAGTCCCAATTTTTTTTTTTATTTTAGCTGGAACAATTTGCCAAAATTTATATGATTTTTCAAAATTCTTTAAATCGATCCCTTATCTATATTTTTCAGTGAAAAAATTTTCATCTGAAAAATTCTGTCCCACTTTACTAACATTATATACTTTTTGCCTTGTTTAGAGATGGGTAAACAGCTAAATTAAATGGACACTGTCCAGTTAAATTAAGCTCCAAAATGTTGTAAAAAGCTTATTTTTGGAGAAACTAAATCCAAGATGAATTAAAATATTTCAAAAAACTACTGAACAAGTTTGTTTTTTAAAGCAAATAGTTATTTCCTTGCAACTTTAGCAACCCAAATTATTGTAACATTACATTAGTGCCTTAGATCCTGAAACTGGCCTTAAATAAAACTGTACTCTCTCTATTTTCCAAGCTGAGAGAATTGTAATAAGTAAAGGAACTATAAATACAGTAGAACCTCAGAGTGACAAACATCTCGGGAATGAAGGTTGTTCATAACTCTGAAATGTTTGTAACTGAACAAAACGTTCTGGTTGTTCTTTCAACGTTTACAACTGACCATTGACTTAATACAGCATTGAAACTTTACTATGCAGAACAAAAATGCTACTTTCCCTTTATTAGTTTACGCTTAACACAGTACTGTACTGTATTTGGTTTTTGGGTTTTTTTTGGGTCTCAGCTGCTGCCGGATTGCATACTTCTGGTTCCGAAGGAGGTGTGTAGTTGATTGGTTAGTTAATAACTATGGTGTTTGTAACTCTGAGGTTCTACTGTAGTCATATTAGCTTTATACTTTTTTCAGTGTGAATAAACGCAGCAGCTATTTGCAAAAAGTAACTTTTTTGTCCTTTTTTAAAAAATATGCATTTTTATCCTCATCATGTCTTTTCAATCCAAGAATGAAGTTGTGCAGTCTTGATTCCAGTCCCTGCTATTCCACAAGACCATACTTCTTCCCTATATTTATTGGCAGCAAAGTTTAAGCATAGGGCAAATATTTTAAAATAAATATTGATATTGAAAACCCTGCTTCTAGTCTGCAGTGTCACCAAGCTTTTTTTTTTTTTTTTAAATAAAGCAAAGTAATACAGTAAGTATAAATACTACTACTGTAAGTACTATAGGCCTATGTCTGCTCTCCACTATGCTGAATGTTAAGGAACATATTATCTGGTTACGAAAAGGCCCTTGTGGGGGGATAGGAAGGAAACAGCAGCTTCCCCTCATGTTCCTCAAGCTTGCAGAAACTCCTGTGTGAATTCCAGAATGGGAAGTAGGGGTGGCTGTCATGGGCTTCCTTCTCATAGGGAGAGAGAAACTGCATAGCCAAAGGGAAGATTACAGCAGAATTCCAAGAATGGGAAGGCAGAGAAGGTCCTCCCGAGAGCAGTGAGAAGGGAAAAGCACCCAAGGGTTGGGCTGTGTTTTTCTCACATCTGCTCAGGCTTGCAAGCCATGTCCCCTGACACTAAGTTCCAGCTCACAGAGTTTGAGGCTCAATTTTACCCTTTATGGTTTCCATCCCACCCTCATTGGAGGAGACTACAGACTTTGGGAAGAAGAGGTGGATGAGCATTCTACAGCTACTACTCAGGTTCCAGGAGGAGAAGAAACAGCTCCGCACAATATTGACAACCAAGCCTGGCAAGAATCTTCCTCAGATAATGTATTCCATGTTTCTAGAAGATGAATGAAAAATCTGCATGCTTACCTGATTTCAAGTGCTTTAATGGCTTCTAACATCTGTAGATACTCAGCTGCTTTCCAAACATCATTTGCTTCTTCTTCACCTTGGACCATTAATTTTGCTGTGTAGGTGAACTCAATTAAGTGTCGAAATGCCATGTTACTTACACCTGTTTAGAAGAAAATGTGTGTGTATATATATATATATATTTTAAATTATTCAGATTTTAGTTGTTACATTTTACAGGTATAAGTAGTAAATTTTGCTTACAAATCTTTCACCATTTAGATTTTTGTTCACAATGTCCTGCTTATTGGCTTTTGCAGATCACCTTCATGAGATGTTCTCATAGGCTTCAGAAATTCTACAGCTGCATGCAATGGAGTCTGATGCAGTTTCTTCAGGTTTGTGCCATGTTTAAATAGTAGAACTGTGTGTCCCAAAATATAAAACATATCATCTTCATCACTGGAAAGGCTGCTAGTCCCCTTCTGCTAAAGTGGCTAGTACTGAAGTTTAGAGAGACAGCAGTCTCCATCGTGTGTCTACTGCCACTGAAAAAAGCCTCTACTCAAAATTGTTCATTCAGATGTTATCTTTGAAAGAAGCTGCCTTCTGATGGCATTAGCTACCTCACAACCACCATGGAGCTAGGTCTTGACAAGGTGATTAGTACCACTAAAGCCTGCATATCAATCTGTATCACTAATATTACAGAAATATAAGTATTTTGGTCATACAAGTCATATCAACAGGTTACCTTCTATCTCTACCAAAGGCTCCTGAGTGAAATCTTGGAAGAATTTGTAGAAGAACTGGCTGCAGGCAGCAAGGACAGCCTTATGAGCTTTGAAATGGTGACCTAAAAGGAAAGAGATAAAAATCAAATGTTTTCAGTCAACATACACTCGTTCATGCTAGATGCTAATGGGTTCAGAATAAAGGAAGCTGCAGAATTCAGTACATGAAGACATTGTAGCAGAGTGCAATCTGAGCCTGCCCTTTGTTGCATGGCATGCTACTGCAGACATTTTCCTGGCCCTTCACTTCTGGTTCCAATTACCAGAATATGTAGGTATGAATGATGAGTATTAGGATACATCAAAACCAAAGGACTGTTTACGTGTGGGATCATTTTTGCTTGCTAACTAAGAGGCCAAACACACCAAAGCTAGGCAGTCTCCTCCCTTCAAAGTGCTCAGGTGAGTGGAAAAAAAAAAAAAGGGGGGGAGGGACAAGGAAAAAACCTTGAACTGAATACTTCACTATAAAGCCCTAATCCTAATAGAAAAGGACTGGGTTATAGGTAGGGAATTCACCAAAAGAAAGATGGTAGAAAAACAAAACAAAAATCTTAGCTCTTTGGTAACAGAGCATTATCTCCTCCTGGAGGGGAGGGACAGGAAAAGAACTGAGTTCAACTAGACTGTCCTTTTTAAGAAGGGAAATGAGGTCACAAGAGCTTTGTTATTTCCCCCATTCTGTCTACATCTGCTGATGGTGAGCGTAAGTCTTGTTGTCTAGGCTGGCTTAGACAAAGCATTAAGAAATTCAATTTTGAATTTCTGTTTTGCTGTGAACACTAGTAAACAAACACCACTATTATTTAATGCTGCTGATTATTTCAGCATAACATCTGAAAATTAGGGAAAGGTTCTATCTTCTACATCATTAAGGATGAAAGTCGTCTTGGAATTTGTAGTACTTCTATATAAAACTGGAAGACATTACATGAATGAAGACATTCATTACACAAAGTAAAACTATTTCCCCATGGTATTTCTCCCTCCCACCCCACCCCCCACTGTTCCTCTGATATTCTTGTTAACTGCTGGAATTAGCCTACCTGCTTGTCACCATGAAAGGTTTTCCTCCTTCCCCCCCCTGCTGTTGGTGATGGCTTATCTTAAGTGATCACTCTCCTTACAGTGTGTATGATAAACCCATTGTTTCATGTTCTCTGTGTGTGTGTGTGTATATAAATCTCTCCTCTGTTTTTTCCACCAAATGCATCCGATGAAGTGAGCTGTAGCTCACGAAAGCTTATGCTCTAATAAATTTGTTAGTCTCTAAGTACTCTAAGTACTGCCACAAGTACTCCTTTTCTTTTTGCGAATACAGACTAACACGGCTGCTACTCTGAAACCTGGAAGACATTAGTTTGTGTTCTGCCCAGGTTGAGAATAAAATACATTGATTCTTTATTTTCAATTGTCTGATCTATGGCAATCAGAATGAAGAATTCCAAACCATCTGTGTATCAGCTAATTTGATATGATAGTACGTACCATCTACAATCAGAGTGATGTCTGTAAACTGATCCTGTTCACGCTGTTCATTCAGTCTGTCCAGAATAACTTTATAATGTTCTGGGAATTCTTGAATGCATTCCATCGTTTCTTCGGCTTCCATAGTGAATGGACTAGTCTATAAAAGATTATTAATTAAGAATACTGCAGTACTCAATGTTTAACGTCTTCAGTGTGCCATACAAACTAACTAACTAATTAGCATAATGCTTTAATTAAATTCAGCATTTAAAAAAGGGCCATGAAATAGAGTAATGGGATTGTTAATAACTATACTAAATTAGATCAACAATAGGTGTACCTCAATTTAGCTAACAGGAGGTAATACAGTAAAACAAAAAAGAAACATGGCTTTATTATAGAAAGAGAAACTTTTGCAAGCCTACTTCTTTATTTTATAAATTGGAAAGAATTCTGCCTCCCTCAAAGCAATCAGAAATGGTGGAAACAACTAAATTATTGCAATTTCAACAAAAATTTGACAAGATAATATCAGCATCTTCATGCCGTTACTTTGAGGAATGCTGCTAACCCATTTGGTGACAGAATGGCTCTTCAATACTCTCACAGATTAACTTAATTTTCTATTCAGTGAAGAGAAGATGTTTAAAGAAGGTAGAGGAATGAAGGAAGTAGGTATCCACCAAGGAAGTGTTTCTTCACCTATGAGTTCAGGGAGTTGCAAAGGAGTGAAAATTTTGCTACTATCTAAAGCAAAGAAAATCTCACTCTCCCAGTTCTCGCATAACCTTCAGGATCTACTAGTCTCTGTCAACCTCTCAAAACATACACACAAATAAATCATACAGGCTTATCTGTTACTTTTATAGTAAGTGGAAGAGGGCTGTGAAAGTTTTTGACTTTAAGGGATCACCACCAGAAAAAAAATAATGAAAATCTACCCTAAAAAATGGACAATGGATGTTAATCTGCTGGGTATGTGTTAATACCTTTGGAGAGACAATCCAGATAATTACAACTGCAAGCATTTCACTCAAATAAAGAAGAATTTTGCCTAAGTTCAGATCTGCATGGCAGTACCCATCTCTGATGTTCTTTTCCCCCTACAGGTGTGGCTCTCACACAGAGGTCCATAGGAGCTCTTCATATCTTAGAAGTATAAAATCCTTGTGCTCAATTCAACCAGGTGAATCTGAGAGGAGAATCTCCTTCTTAAGTCCCTTAAAGCTCTATTTAAGCAGAAATATTCTGTGGGGTATAGCAGCAAAGAAATTTGGAATAAGACTTTGCACCTAACCGAGGGCTTTTCTGAGTTGTGGAACTGTATAAAATGGAGTTCCCAAGAAGACTCCCACTACTGAAGGATGTCGAAAAGAAAGCCCTCTGCTGCAGCCCCAAACTTTCTTTGGAAGTAAATCCGAACAATGCAGGAGCTTAATGTCTTTTGAGTGAACTTAATGCAGCTCAAAGAACAATTGGTTCCAGACAGAAGACAAAGATACCAGGATTGAATATGTCTTTATGGAGTCTTTGTACCTTTTCTCCTGCTTGCGGGTAGGGTGCCAGGCAATAGTCACATCAAAGATGTTTCCTTCATGAAATTTCATATCTATAGTTAGTGATTAATCTGTACTTAGGTGCTAAGTACGTGGAGGAATAGCATGTGGGAGAACAACAGAAGAGAGAGTATCTTACATTAAATTAGAGATGCATTGCCAGCTCCAGTATCATGGTGGCTGCAGTAACAGAAGCGTATGGTGTGGGTGCACGAAGTGGAGATACACAGAGTTCCATGAAAGATTAGAACAAAGTCTTCACAATTAATCTAAATGCCTGGTTTTCCTCAACCAGAATCAGAGGTCCTCCTCCTTTGAACATGAGCCAATCCCTTGAACCTACCCACTACTATCCATCTGACATTACCAAGCTTGCTAACTCTCAGGTCTACACTAAGAAGATAGGTCAGCTCAGTTACATCGCTTAGGGGTGCGAAAAAATTTATACCCAAGTTACATAGTTAAGCCAACCTAACTCCCCTTGTAGACAGCACTAGGTCAACGGAAATTTTTTCCTATTGACCCAGCTAATGCCTCTCGGTGAGGCAGATTACCTGCTATAGTGGTTCTCAAACTTTTGTATTGGTGAGCTCTTTCACACAGGAAGCCTCCGAGCATGACCCCCCCCCATAAATAAAATATATATAATTTTTTAAAAAAATATTTAGCACTATTATAAATGCTGGAGGCAAAGCGGGGTTGGGCACAGACCGCTCGTGATCCCCTAGTAATAACCTTGTGACCCCTGAGGGGTCATGACCCCCAATTTGAGAACTACTGCAACAGGAGAACCCCTCCCATTGACATAGGTAGTGTCTACACTGAAGTGCTGTAGCATCTCAAGTGTAGACAAGACCTCATACATGGCTGTTGGAGGTAAGGAAGTATTTAACATGCTTGCGTCTTGGAGTGGTGTGGGGTGGAAATAAAAAGGTGGAATGGAAGCCTGGGGACAAAACTCTATTGTTATGATAAGGAGACATTTTGTCTCTAGGCATAGGATTAGACTTTGCAGATGCCAAGTTGGTGGACAGCTGTTGTTATCCTATTTCTCCATAGAACAGATCCCTCCTTGGGTTTTTTGTTTGTTTGTTTAAGGAAAATGCCCTATTTAGAATATGTCCAACTCACCAAACAGAAAAAATGTTTGCTTAAAGAAATCTATTTCTGTTTGCCATCACTATGTCTACTATAAGAAGTAGAAACTAAGATACATAATAGACAGGCAACTTGGAATTACAAGTAAAATTCCCTAAGGATTCTGCTAATGTAAAAATCAAAGGAAAACCCCCCAAATCCCAGCTCTTATAACTTCCATATATTCAAAAGCAGTTTAACCTCCAGAAATTGCTTTTTCCAAACTTTTTGTATCTTTTCCTCATTGCTGCATTTTCCTCATCCATGGAGTAACAGAACAAGCCTCAACGGTTAAGAATCAGTCTGACAAGTAAGCTCCATGCTTCCATTACTAGTTCTCAGAGTTGTCAGGAGTACCCCAATTCCTGTGAATTACATAAACCAGGTGATCACACTCACACCTTATGAAGAATTTATTTCCATAGGGTGAAATGCATTTGATAGCAAGCGTTAACTTATCAAAGTAATACAATGTTTTGAAATTATTTTGGAAAAGACTTGGATTATTCCTAATCCTCATTAACAATGTGTCTGTTGTGGTTTTCATAAATCATTGTGTGTCTCACAGGTAAACTCAAAAACACAGCAGACAGAATCCTGAAAAGATTTAGATAAACTAATAATAGTGACCTTTACCCTGAAAGATCCTAAATCCCAAATGATACCAGTGAAATGCTACCTCTGAGTTGAAGCACAGAAACAGTATAACAAGCACACAGCAAAACAACAAAACTTTGAAATACGAAATGAAGTATTCAGTGTACCAATAGGGGAAAACATTGAATTTAGGTAGACAAAATTAATGATCAAAGCTGAAATTTTGACAGGACACCAAAGATACAGCATTTACTCTCCAAACAGCAGGTTTTTTTTATTAGATCATCATCTAACAGAAATGGAATTAACTGACAGGATGAAATTGTCATTCATTTTTCCAAGGTAGAGGGGTGGGAATACACAGATAAAATGCTAACTAAAGCTAAAACTAAAATTATGCTCTTTGTCCCCACTCCTGTGAAAGGAAGTACAGATAATCAGCAAAACTCAGCTCATACATTACAAAAAAGAAAAAAGTGTGAATTTAGTTTATGTGAGATGTCAGGTTGATAGTCCTGGAAGTCAAAAGCCATTGATTTATCCAAAGACCGTGTCCAGTAAGCATAGTGGGAGTGAAAGCTACCCCTCACATCAGGCAGACTACTTCTCAGAGTAAGAGATTAGTCCATTCTCCATGCCCTTTCAATCCTTACAAATTGCTGACACTGCCAGTAAGGGTGCCAACTAGTGCCAATTGTGACGGTGGTTTTTGTGACACAAATATTTTCCAGACTCAATGGAGAACCTATAAAAATTAAGTAATGGTGCTAAAAATATCCTATTTCTATACAATTTGGGGTGTCTATGTAGTAAGTGGAGATTATTCTAGGGCAGAGGTGGGCAAACTACGGCCTGCGGGCCATATCCAGCCCGCGGGACCGTCCTGCCCAGCTCTTGAGCTCCCAGTTGGGGAGGCTTGCCCCCGGCCCCTCCCCCGCTGTCCCCCCTCCGAGGTAGCCATGCCACCCGCGCTCTGGGGCGTGGCTGCGAGCTCCTGCCACTCTGAGTGGCATGGCAAGGGAGCAGGGAGTGCGGAGGTGGGGGGTGTTGGATAAGGGGCAAGGGCTTCCAGGGGGCAGTCACAGGACAGGGAGTGGTTGCATAGGGGGTGGGCTCTCGGGGGGTTGGATGTGTCAGGGGTTCTGAGAGGGACAGTCAGGGGGCAGGAAGTGGGAGGAGGTGGATGGGGGCAGGGGCCAGGTTGTTTGGGGAGGCACAGCCTTCCCTACCTGGCCCTCCATAGTTTCATACCCCGATGTGGCCCTTGGGCCAAAAAGTTTGCCCACCCCTGTTTTAGCGTGCAGCTCTCTGTCTTCCTGCCAGCTGCAGTTCCATCTCTAATTCTGTGACTCAAGTGCTTAAGATTCCCTCTCACTGTTTATTAAAATGCAGCAGTGTATATTACACAGGGATTACACCTTACTCTCTCTCATCTCAGAAATTGAAATTAGTTCCAATTAGTGAGGCTGCCGCTACAAAACTTTGAAGCTTGCAGGTCAAACTACCAGGAGTCTCCTTGGGCCTTATACATTGCACTACACATGCAGCTAACAAAGATTTAAATTAGTCTATTTGATATACGGTGCATATCAGTGCTTCATGCTACAAAACACACGATGGAATCTTTAGTCTTTTCTCTATCACCTACAGAAGCATCTCCAGCAGTGCAGTATCGCCTCAACAAAGTTGCATGGTGTTAAGTACTGACTCCAAAGCACAGTGTTGTGTACCGACTCCAAAATCAGTGTCAACTACTCTGTTTCCCCAACAAGGTTTTCCTAGGAAGTCTCCCAAACAAGTACCTACTGCTTAACTTGTATGATCTGATCAAATCTCACCACAAAGTAGTAGGACTGAAGATCTTTTGTAGTAATTGGTAGTTCAAATCCACCTCAGAATAACGTAAGTAAATACTTATAGTCAAATATATACATGTGCTGTTGTAAATGTATAACACTTTTATTATTACTACTAGAAACCCTAATGATGGATCAGGACCTCATTGTGCTAGGTGCAGTACAAACAAAACAGACAATTCCTGCTCCAAAGAGTTCAATCTAAGTTTAAAAGAAGAGCCAAAAGATGGATGCAGACAGATGGGGAAACAGAAGGAAACAATACTGGTCAGCATGATAGACGGGTCTCACACCCACAGGCATCAGGAAAAGGAGAGACTTAAGGAGGGTTTTGAAGGACAATGGAGTAACTTTGCACATGGATCTGGGAAGTTCTTTCAAGTGTAAGGGGCAGCATCGGAGAAAGCACAGAGATTCTTGTTTGAAAATTTAGCAAGTGGGCAATATAGGCTGGCATCATGGGTCAATCAGAGGAGGGAGCTGACAGCTTGATAAGTGATAAAGAAATGGTCCCTTTGCTGTACTCATAACAGGTAATATAACCCCTTTTTAACACCATTGCTCCCTTACTTCTGTGCATATTTTACTACTTCCAGAGAACACAATATGTAATGCCTTATCACGTTTGGCCTGTCAGTAATGACAACGTTCTTTTCCTCATATGGTATCAGATCACTATTATAACTCATTTGGATTTTTTTTTTTTGCATTTTATTTAGTATTTTTTTTAATCTTTATAGTTGCAGGTTGGCAGAGATTTACAAACTGAAAAAAATGCAGTGATGGGAACAAATGCAGCGGCATAGGACCCAGCAAACAGAGCTGTAAACAGGGGAGTTTGAAAGGGGAGTTCTGTTGGGGAGCTTTTGGGAGGGAAGACGAGGAGAACCAGGCAGAGGAACAGACAGGCTAGTGAAGAGAGTGTGTGGTGGTCTGGCAGTGTTTTGGTGCTCGTTGGGGGTTTGTTTTGCTGTGGTCTGTGTTTCCCAGACTAACAGGACTTAGGTGAGAAGGCTATGACAGACACAGAAGCAGCAGTGGTAGTGACCCAAGCAGTGGAAGACATAATGAAGATGACTGGATGTGAAAGCTGTGCCATGTACATGATCCTGGAGGGGGGGGGAGCTGAAAAAAGTTTCGTCTACATGAAGTGCTGCCTGATAGAGCTGATAGAAGAAAAGATGGGAGGATTGGAGATGCAGGTGGAAACTCCGGTTGAATTTAGAAGGGGGTTCGAGCAGATGATGACATGAGGAAGGCTAAAGGGAAAAGCTCAGCCTTGCAGATGGAAGCAGGACCAAAGAACTCTGAGGGGAGACTGCTGGGTGATGAAAGTGGAAGCATGTGACTAAGAGAACCAGGCAAAGGAAAAGACGGGCTAGTGAAGGAGAAAGTTCAGGAACAGGTTTAAGTAGTTGGAAAATGAAGAAGGCATCCGATGAAGTGAGCTGTAGCTCACGAAAGCTTATGCTCAAATATATTTGTTAGTCTCTAAGGTGCCACAATTACTCCTTTTCTTTTTGTGAAGGTGAGAGGGTAAGGAAGAAGAGAAGAGCAGCTAGTCCTATAGGAAGAGGCAACGGAGATAACACAAAATATGAGCCCCAGGAGGATACAGGATGGGTTGCAGAGGATTGCAAGGGAAAATAGCAATGGAAAGAACTTGCATCCAGAGGGAACAGGGGATAGACCAGAGAATCGCACCATCACCAGGAAAAGGCAGGTCTACATGACTGAGGACTCCTTACTGAGAAGAACAGACAGGCCTGTAACCAGAGCTGATCCAGAGAACAGAAGGGTGTGCTGTCTGCTGGGTGCTAAGATACGAGATGTGGACCTGAGGCTGAAGAGGATCCTAATGGGACTGGGAAAGAGTCCACTGATTGTCCTTAATGTGGGAACAAATGATACGGCTAGATTCTCACTGGAACGTAGCAAGGGAGATTATGCCAGGCTGGGGAAGACGCTTAAGGAAACTGAGATTCAAGTGATCTCTAGGAACAGGCAAAATCCCACTAAAGAAGCGCAACAAAAGTGTGACAAGATTATGATGATCAACAGATGGCTCAGGCAGTGGTGCTATAAGGAGGGCTTTGGGATGTATGGCCACTGGGAGGCATTCATGGACAGAGGACTGTTCTCTTGGGATGGACTTCACCTGAGTAGGGAGGCAAATAGACTTCTATGATGGAGACTGTCACAACTGATTAAGAGAGAGCTTTAAACTAGGAATTTGCGGGAGATGTCTAGGTAATCTCTATGCCGGATTTTCACATCGAGAGGAAAGAAAACCAAGAAAGGATACAGCCAGGGGTAGGAGAATGGACATCAGAAGGAAGGGCAGTGTAGATACCAGTCTAATAGGTGATACTGGCATTAGAATGTCTGTGCCTAATCAGGTAAAGAATGTAAGCGAAGCCAAACAGCAAAAATTAAGATGTTTGTACACCAATGCAAGGAGCCTAGATAACAAAATGCAGGAACTAGAGCTACTGGTGCAGGAAGTGAAACCAGATATTATAGGGATAACAGAAACATGGTGGAATAGTAGTCATGACAGAAGTACAGGTATTGAAGGATATGTGTTGTTTAGGAAAGACAGAAATTAAAGGCAAAGGTGGCGGAGTAGCATTGTATATCAATGATGAGGTAGAATGTAAAGAAATAAGAAGCGATGCAATGGATAAGACAGAGTCCGTCTGGGCAAAAATTACATTAGGGAAGAAAACTAGTAGAGCCTCCCCTGGGATAGTGCTTGGGGTGTGCTATAGACCACTGGGATCCGATTTGGATATGGATATAGACCTCTTTAAATGTTTTTTTTAATTGAAGTAAATACTAATGGGAATTGTGTGATCATGGGAGACTTCAACTTCCCAGATATAGACTGGAGGACAAGTGCTAGTAATAATAATAGAGCTCAGATTCTCCTAGATGTGATAGCTGATGGTTTCCTTCACCAAGTAATTGCTGAACCAACAAGAGGGGATGCCATTTTAGATTTGATTTTGGTGAGTAGTGAGGACCTCATAGAAGAAATGCTTATAGGGGACAATCTTGGTTCGAGCGATCATGAGCTAATTCAGTTCAAACTAAATGGAAGGATAAACAAAAATAGATCCGTGACTAAGGTTTTTGATTTCAAAAGGGCTAACTTTAAAAAATTAAGGAAATTAGTTAGGGAAATGGATTGGACTGAAGAACTTGTGAATCTAAAGGCAGAGGAGGCCTGGATTTACTTCAAGTTAAAGTTGGAGAAACTATCAAAAGCCTGCATCCCAAGAAAGGGGAAAAAATTCATAGGCAGGAGTTGTAGACCAAGCTGGATGAGCAAGCATCTCAGAGAGGTGATTAAGAAAAAGGAGAAAGCCTACAAGGAGTGGAAGATAGGAGGGATCAGCAAGGAAAGCTACCTTATTGAGGTCAGAACATGTAGGGATAAAGTGAGAAAGGCCAAAAGCCATGTAGAGTTGGACCTTGCAAAGGGAATTAAAACCAATAGTAAAAGGTTCTATAGCCATATAAATAAGAAGAAAAAGAAAGAAGAAGTGGAACCGCTAAACACTGAGGATGGAGTGGAGGTTAAGGATAATCTAGGTATGGCCCAATATCTAAACAAATACTTTGCCTCAGTCTTTAATGATGCTAATGAGGAGCTTAGGGATAACGGTAGGATGACAAATGGGAATGAGAATATGGAGGTAGATATTACCACATCTGAGGTAGAAGCCAAACTCAAACAGCTTAAAGGGACTAAATCAGGGGGCCCAGATAATCTTCATCCAAGAAAATTAAAGGAACTGGCACATGAAATTGCAAGCCCATTAGCAAGAATTTTTAATGAATCTGTCAACTCAGGGGTTGTACCGTATGACTGGAGAATTGTTAACATAGTTCCGATTTTTAAGAAAGGAAAAAAAAAGTGATCTGGGTAACTACAGGCTTGTTAGTTTGACATCTGTAGCATGCAAGGTCTTGGAAAAAAATTAAAGACATTGAGGTCAATGGTAATTGGGACAAAATTCAACATGGTTTTACAAAAGGTAGATCATGCCAAACCAACCTGATCTCCTTCTTTGAGAAGGTAACAGATTTTTTAGACAAAGGAATCGCAGCGGATCTAATTTACCTCGATTTCAGTAAGGCATTTGATACAGTTCCACATGGGGAATTATTAGCTAAACTGGAAAAGATGGGGATCAATATGAAAATTGAATGGTGAATAAGGAACTGGTTACAGGGGAGACTACAATGGGTCACACTGAAAAGTGCACTGTCAGGCTGGAGGGAGGTTACTAGTGGAGTTCCTCAGGGATCGGTTTTGGGATCGATCTTATTTAATCTTTTTATTACTGACCTTGGCACAAAAAGTGGGAATCTGCTAATAAAGTTTGCGGATGACACAAAGCTGGGAGGTATTGCCAATGCAGAGGAGGACCGGGGCATCATACAGGAAGATCTGGATGACCTTGTAAATTGGAGTAATAGGATAAAATAGTGAAAAGTGCAAGGTCATGCATTTAGGGATTAACAACAAGAATTTTTGTTATACGCTTGGGATGCATTACTTGGAAGTAATGGAGGAGGAGAAGGGCCTCGGAGTACTGGTTGACCACAGGATAACTATGAGCCGCCAATGTGATATGGCCGTAAAAAAAGCTAACGAGGGTTGGGATGCATCAGGCAAGGTATTTCCAGTAGAGATAAGGAGGTGTTAGTACCATTTTACAAGGCACTGGTGAGACCTCATCTGGAATACTGTGTGCAGTTCTGGTCTCCCAAGTATAAGAAGGATGAATTCAAAGTAGAACAGGTACAGAGAAGGGCTACTAGGATGATCTGAGAAATGGAAAACCTGTCTTATGAAAGGAGACTCAAGGAGCTTGGCTTGGCAAAAGAAGGCTGAAGGGAGATATGATTGCTCTCTATAAATATATCAGAGGGATAAATACCAGGTAGGGAGAGGAATTATTTAAACTCAGTACCAATGTGGACACAAGAACAAATGGATATAAACTGGCCATCAGGAAGTTTAGACTTGAAATTAGACGAAGGTTTCCAACCATCAGAGGAGTGAAGTTCTGGAACAGCCTTCCAAGGGAAGCAGTGGGGGCAAAAGACCTATCTGGCTTCAAGATTAAACTCGATAAGTTTATGGAGGAGATGGTAAAATGGGATAACGTGATTTTGGCAATTAATTGATCTTTAACTATTCATGGTAAATAGGCCCAAAGGCCTGTGATGGAATGTTAGATGGAGCGGGATCTGAGTTACTACAGAGAATTGTTTCCCGGGTATCTGGCTGGTGAATCTTGCCCCCATGCTCAGGGTTCAGCTGATCGCCATATTTGGGGTTGGGAAGGAATTTTCCTCCAGGGCAGATTGGAAGAAGCCCTAGGGTTTTTCGCTTTCCTCTGCAGCATGGGGCACGGGTCACTTGCTGGAGGATTCTCTGCACCTTGAAGTCTTTAAACCATGATTTGAGGACTTCAATAGCTCAGACATAGGTGAGAAGTTTATCACAGGGGTGGGTGAGATTCTGTGGCCTGCTTTGTGCAGGAGGTCAGACTAGACAATCATAATGGTCCCTTCTGACCTTAAAGTCTATGATTCTATACAATTAATTCCTGCCATAAGCACTCTCAACTCCACTGAAACTAAAGGAGTTTCACCAACCTAGATCAGCAGTGAATTTACCTCAAAAGGAACCATGCTTCACTGCATGCTTTGGAAGGTTCTTGTCCATTACATGCTGCAGCATGTTTTTCTCTTGTGGAAGTTCAAACTATATGCAAAATATCCCCAAGTGATACCCAAGTGCAAAAATGCAGAACATATGTAAAGAATCAGAAACAAAGAACAGTAATTATTCTCCAGAATGGGGGGGTAAGAGGTAGAATGCCTCCTATGTTCAAAAATGTCTGAAAGCTCCAAAGTACTTTCCAAACTGGACTTATCCAGAGCTCATTTTTCCGAAGGCAAATTCTCTAAATCACAGAAGAACAGAGCTTTGTATATTTCACTTCATTCCCTAAGACTCATAGTTTTAGAATATTTATACGCTAAAGTGGAATACTGTAAAAAAAAAAAAAAATCCGAAGAACGAATCTCTCAATAAATTGAAAGACAGGAGGACAGCATTATTACAAGAAATAGTTGAAACTCAGTGTTTAGATCGGGAGTCTCAAACTCAATTTACCTTAGGGCCGGTGCCAATCCTCAAATCCTCCCAGCGGGCCAATAATGTCACTCCTGCTGCCCAGAACCTGGACCCCCAAAACTCCGTCCCCACACATGCCTAAGGCTCTGGGAGGGAATATGGGTGCAGAAAGAGTGAAAGGTTGGGCTCTGGGAGGGAGTTTAGGTAGGGGAGGGGGTCTGGGGTGCAGGCTCTGGGATGGAGTTTGGGTGCTGGGTTCAGGCTCTGGGCTGGGACAGGAGGTGGGGCTGCAGGAGGAGGGGGTGGGGTTGCAGGCTCTGGGAGGGGTTGTGTGGGAAGGGGGTGCAGGCTCTGGGAGGGAGTTTGGGGGCTGGAGGGGGCATGTGGGGAGGGGTGGGGGTGCAGGCTCTGAGAGGGGGTTGGAGGGTGCAGCGCTTACCTGGGGCTCTAAGGCGGGGTGGGGTGAGTCTTTGCACTGCTGCTTCCAGGCACTGCCCCGAAGCGTCCCATTGGCTGCAGGGACACTCAGAGCAGGGGCAGCGCACAGAGGCAGAGCCCTGCCCCGGGGCCACCAGCCACATGGAGCGAGCTAGCAGGAAGCCGCTCAGCTCCGTTGCCAGTGGTGGGCAGGGCCCCGGGCCATTGTAAATCGCCCAGGGGATAGAGGGTGAGCGGGAGCGCCCAGGCGGGGCCAAGGGAGAGACTCGGCCCCAAAACTGCTGGAACCCCGCAGGCCACATTGCGGAGGTTCTCAGGCCGCAGATGGCCCGCGGGATGGGAGTTTGAGACCCCTGGTTTAGCTACTGCAGGGATATACGCAATCTATAAATACACATAGATAGGAACTGCTAAAATAAAAGTGACAGAAGTAATGATGGCAGGATAAATCAGTTTGTGATCACTAAATAAAGATGTAGCCTGTTATGTTATCTATTAGCTCAAAAGCCAGGATACACGTGCAGCATTAATCAAGTTGTCAGCAATAACAAAATACTTTTTAATCATAGATCTATTTGAACTACTGTCATTCATCAAGAGCTGTATGCTAATCAACAGAAAGGAAACAAATTCCACTCTGATAAACTAATTAAAATTACAAACGTTTCTTCCTACAGAAGGGCATTGCACCAAACTGCCCAGTGCATGCTGTCACAATGGCAAAGAACCGTGTCAAGCTAACCTAGAACAGTTTATTGCAGCCATCCTCTGCTTTATGGAAATGTACAGCTCATGTAAGCATAGGGTGACCAGATAGCAAGTGTGAAAAATCAGGATGGGAGTGGGGGGTAATAGGTGCCTATATAAGAAAAAGCCTCAAAAATCAGGACTGTCCCTATAAAATTGGGACATCTGGTCACCCTATGTAAGCAACATGACTCTGAGCTCATTGTGCCATCCTCATCCAAGCATAATAGGTGGCTCAATTTCAGAAGACAGGTCAAGCATCATCATATGCAAGGCCATATTCCCTCCTGCAAACCCTGGAGAAAGCACATGGTAGTGTGCAACGCATTATAGTTTCCTTTGCAGCATTGAGCCAAGAAAGACACTCATCCTCTCTCTATGCATTCATTCAAGGCAAAATAGATCATATTCCTTCCATGACATAAGTCACCTCCTCTTTTCAGCATCTCCCCAAGAGGTAGGTGTTATTTTTCTCTCTGCATCATCGTCTGCCATTAGATTTCTTTTCTGGGGGAGGGGGGAGGAAGACTTACAGAGGGGAGATGGCTGTCATTCTTCTACAACATCTCCCCGCAGGAAGGAGCTGGGTGAGACAGGAGGTAATTCACTATGTCCCCTTTTTGTATTGTCCCCTTGTAGCAGGGATGGAACATGGTGAAGTGGAAGAGGACACATTGTGTCCCATTCTGCTTGGGAACCCCACACCACGGATGGAGCATGAGGCAAGGTGGGATGTGTTAGGTCCCCATCGCGTTGTGACCCTGCAGCAGGGACGCAGTACAGTGACTGCCCAGCAGGAATGGAGCAAGGTGGAGCAGGACACATCTCACCCCCTCCACGTGGTGACTCCGCCCCCGCCCAAAGCACGGTGGGGTGGGTAGTGTCTCGTCCTCTCTGCGCCCCCTGCATCATGGAGCACGGGGGGTGGGGGTGGGCACGTGGCGCCCCCGGCCTCACGCCCAGCAGGGCCAGGCGGGGCTGCTACGTGCCCAAAGAGCGCAGCTTCCCCGGGTTCGAACCTGAGCGCCTCAGCCCAAGCTGGTCACATGACCTCAACTCCCGACCCCAATAGGGGAAACTTGCTACCAATCAAATGCACTCCAGCCAATTGCAGGGAAGTGGGTGACTCCACGGCAGGACACGGAGCCAATGGACGTTCGCTAAGAGCCAGACGCTGGGGAAGGCGGAAGGCCTAGACGTGTGGAGCGCCCGCGGGTGTCGGATAACTCGGCGAGGGAACAACGGGCTACCAGGCTGCTACGAGCGGGGAGTTGGCGCGGCCGGGCCCCCACCGCGAGGCGGGCGGAAGGAACAGCGTGAACCAGACACCTGGCGGCGCCTCGGGCCCTGTAGTCGTTATTACGTCATCAAAGCGCGCATTAAATCGATCCCTTTTCAATCCCCCTCCCGGCCGGGGTCGCACCCCGGAGACGCGCGCGCCCCGAGGGGGGATGAGCGTTGCGCCTGGTACTCACCGCGAGGAGCCTCTCGCCCCGTCTCGCCGGCTCTGCCGCTTCCTGCTCCCCCAGCTCGCCGAAAAGCGGGGCGGGCGCCGGCCAATCGCGACTCGCATTCCCGGCCTGCACCGCGTACCGGAAGTGACGGCGCGGTGACCTTTAGCACAACAGGACGCTTGGGACCGGCTGACCCGGGGGACGCTGGGAGTCGTAGTCTCCGCCAGGAATGGCGTGGCGCGTTGCATTCTGGGAGCTGCGGGATGGGTTCGCCAACTTCACCAGTACGCTGCCGCGGCTGCCGAAGCAGGGTCTCCGCCCGCGCTGTGCCGGGGGTCTGCGCTCTGCGGAAGCGGGGAGGCGGCTAGAAGTGCCCCAGAGGCTGCTCCCTAGCGAGGGCCCACGTGTCTCATCCCAGGGCACAGCCCCGGCTCGAGTCGCAGGCATTACGCTGCCGAAAACCTTCCCCGCGATGAGTATTTCCAGCCTGTTTCAAGTTTCCTGCTCTGATTTTTTTTTACCTTTAATTTTGTCCCCCCCTCCCATTCAGGCAAGGGTAGGGGCGGGGCAGCGGGCTAGTCTCCCGAAGTTCACCGGCCGCCCATGATCCTGCTACCAACATTGGCATCTGTGCCTAATCCTGCCCCCTGTAGTGCCACACCCATTAACGGCACATCCTTCCTCCAGGAGAAGGAGGTTAGAGTCGAGGTGCGTCTGCTAGAAGCCTTGTTGACAGACCTTGTCTACCTTTAAAATGTCGCAGCAGTGCAGCTGCAGGGCTTCTTACTTCATCTCCACGAGAAGTGGTAGCTTGGTCTCCTGTCAACTTAGTGCTGTCTGTGCCTGCTGTTAGGTTGATTTAACTGTCGCTCAGACGTGGATTTTTCACGCCCCTGAGTGATGTACTTATATCAACCTAATTTTCTAGTATATTCCAGGCCTTAGATGACTCAAAAGGATATAACATTTCAATGCCCAGGAGGGGAAAAAACGAGATGACAATGTCACAATTTTAGGGCAAGAACATGTGTATTCCCATTTCCCCCTCCAGGAGTGCCCAGTCGGGTCTCAAGCCTCCAGCAGTCACCTGTCTCTCGGCAGGGATCTATGTTCCAGTCCTTTCTGACTGGGGGTTTAAGGGCTGTGCAACCCCCTTCCATACACTGATAGCCTCAGCAAGCCAGTCTGCTAAAGACCAGCTCTGGGATGTGCTTTCTCTGGGGACAATGACCAGTGTAGGTCAGCCATTACAAGTTACCACACAGTTCTTCCAAAGCAAAGTATATTTATTCATAGGACAAAAGCATTACAGAGAAAACAAATAGAATAAAAAGTTCTTGCACTCTTACTAAACATACCAGAAATCACCCAACTTCCACGTGGGGAATCTGGGAAGCCAACACCCCTTCGAGCTCTTCAATGTTGAGGTCTAAACCAAAGGTCCTGTCTGCTGAATCAAAAGAAAGACTGCAAGTCAGTTCCAGGTCATCCTTTTATACCAAAAGCCTTTTTTTTTTGTTTTTGTTTTCTAGTTTTGGAAAAACCAGTCTGAACCAGTATATATAAACTACTTCAAAGGGTGGTGCTTCTCTCGAGTTGTTTAATAATCCCTGTGGAGTTGCGGTAATCCTCCCCCGTGGAGTAGAACACAGTCATATATAAATAATTCATAAATGTACTACAGTGGTCCTTGAAGCTACTGCACAGGATTGCAATATCACAGGCACTATAAATGTCAAGCAACCAATCTTCCCACATCCTGTCACAATCCCAGTAATGTGAAGCTAGCTATTAATGCTGCATGTCTGGGATATTAGCAAAAGAGGAGCACATTCATAAGCTTTCCCACAGACTTGTGGCTATTATGACAGGTTCGTATGTGCTCACTTGCAAAATTGATGTTAATGAGCTCATCTTTAATGGCCAGTTGGCTGTTGCTCCTTTCCCAAGGGCCATGGCTGCCTGGGCTCCCTTATCTTGGGGCTCTGCTTCCTGTTCACAGATGGAATAACTGCTTGTACGTTAACTGTGTGTGTGTTAGTGAACAAATCCTACTAACATCAAACAAAATAAAAATTCAGTGAAATTCAATTGAACATTTTTAAATAGTCTTTGGAAAAACCTGCATTCCTAGGTATTCAAAGCTTCCAGTAGCTGTTCAATAGCTTGTTTGTTCATAACATAAAAACACAGAATGGTTGCCATAGCTTTATTTGTGCCAACTAATTGTAATTTAATGTCAAATTAATAACCTTTAGTAGGAGAGATGCAATTCCTGGCACTGTACTGGGAAAAATGTGAAACCAGCAATAGTTCAACCATAAGGAAATGATTTTATGGCCTCTGATCATTTCCTGATGATCAAATTATTGTATACAATTTGTGACTGCAACTAAATTGACACTGGTACTTTACAAATAACTTCTCATAAAATAGGATTCAGTCTTGAAAAGCACCCCATTTATTTTGTATATGTCATTTCCACATTTTACATATACATGTACAAACATGCAAAAACAATTCAGTCTTTCTGGAAATGACTTAACAAATGTAGTTGCTTTCCTGAGTAATTAGAAATGACATAAAATACAACAGCTAAATAAATGTGTTTGCTTTTTTCCCATTTACCTTCCTGTGGCTGTTGATATTTTAAAACAAATTTACCCTGTCTTATGCTTACAGGCCTAGCTGCGCCTTTGTACCTTCTCTAGTCTATCAAAGTGCATCCCCCCTCTCCCCCCGGTGCCAGGCTTAGGATTGCCACCTTTCTAATTGTTCAGAACTGGACCCCTGAGGTCCTGTCTCCTGCCCCACCTTTTCTCCAAGGCTGCATTCCTGCTCCGCCTTTTCCCTCAAGGGCCGCCCTTCTCTGTCTCTTCTCCCAAGGCCCTGCCCCCATCGCTTGCTCCTCTTCTGCCATCGCTTGCTGGATTTTTTCTACCTCCCTTCCCCCGCTCCCGCTGAGTTCCCTCTGCTCTGGGGCTGGGATGGGAGCGGCTGCAGCCTGACAAGGAGCCTTCCTGCAATAGGAGGCAGCTCCAGCTGAGCAGGGGCTGGCACGGGTTAATGACCTAGTGCCCACCCCTCAGTAACCGGGCTTTTGGTCCAATCAATACATCTGACCAGACACTGCCAGGTCCCATTTTCGACCAGAGTTTTTTCTTCATCCAAGAAATTTCCAGTAAAAAACCGGGCATCTGGCAACCCTAAAATGGCACCTGGACACAAGCCATTGGACTGTCCAAGTAAATAAAAAATTGGACTGACAGGGTAAAACCGGGACAGGTGGCAACCCTAGTCAGGCCTTATGCCTTTAACTGTCCTAAGGTGGAAGCCCATGATTCTCCCATCTGACACCAGACTTTGTGAATCAACTGTGCTTCCCTAACAGGTTCAATTGGGTTTGGTATCCGTAGTTCTTCCCTTCGGGAGTCGGTAACCAGCAGCGAATACTGTAACCAGACAGCATTCATAAACCAAAGTATTGATTAATCTTAACAGTAAGAACTAGGCATAATATAATAAAAGTATTTTCACACAGACAAAGAATTTAAATGATTATCTATTGTACCTAAAGCCCTACCATCCTTTGGGAACCCTCAGCCTAGAAAGGGTTCTTTAGATACTCACAGCAGTGTCTGCAAGTGTCAGTCTATTGCCTCTCAAACAGCTTCCCAAGACTCCCTCCCTGCAGAGAAAGGGTCACTTTTTATCTACTCAGAAGTCCTCTGGCTTCTCACTTTCCCAGGATTGGACCCTATTGCCCAAAACCAGACAGCTGAGCTCTGCAGAGGATCAGAGGCAGAACATCAAAGCGAATAGCTCTTGCATTGTCCCTTAAGTTTTGGCAGCAGGGTGTCTTTCTCAAGATATTTTCCCATTTTCTGCTTGTTTTCCCAACAGACAGTTAATTCATCATATTCATATAGTAAACACTACAATAACCTGGTCACAGTACAGTATTCATAAATTATTACAGAGCATCCCCACTTCCACCATAGCCAGATTCTGATCTAACACCATTTCACCATATACATTTAACACCATTGTCATTGGCTTCAGTGAAATTACTCCTCTTTATGCTGGTGCAATACCACCACCGGTGTCCATGCAGTTCTCACTGGGGAGTATTTTACACCCTCTGGGCACTCACTTGTCACAGGTATAAATGACCAGACAAGGTGGAAAGCAGTGAAGACTCAAACTCTGACTCATTAATTTTTCAGATGTGGTCAGCGGGAAAAAGAAAGGCCTGATCTTCAGCTGGTGTAAACTGGCATAAGCTTATTTAAGTTACTAGAGCTATGTCCATTCACATACACTGTAAATTTGGCCAAGTTACATCTGTTGAGCAGGTACATCTCTTCATCCAATAATTTTAATTTTTTACCCCTTCCTTTTCTTCATCATTTCTCCTTTTCCCTGCTACAAACTTGAAACCAAACCAAAACTCCTGCTGAGCTTGTTTAATAAAGTTATTTTCGTAATTACTGCTAGTTTCAGTTCTTGATCCAGAGATATCCTGGATCCTTTGTGATTCAAAATCAAATTTATGTTCCTTCTATTTCCTCTCTTATTGCACAGCGGATTTCCTGGTGCAATGAAATTCAATAATATCTTGTTAATGGATCTGGTTAGACTAGAAGGTTAAGAAGTTGTCTACCTTCCTCTTCTTGTTTTCTAATTTACTGAATTGCATTAGGAATGATGAGTCCTTTCATGATAGCACTCAGTTTTTACAAAAATGCAGCTAAAGGTTTGTTCAATATCACTATGAGTCTAATTCTTATTGAAAGAACAGAATTTTGAATGGCATGTAATCAAGCTGACTGAAATGCAACTAAAGCACCTAGTACTGTGGGCTCAAAATGCTGTATAACAATTAAGAAGTACAGACCATTCCCACAAAGGGTTTAATCTCATCACCTTCTCCCTATCTTGGTAGGTTTGTTTGTTATTTATTAGTCTATATTTTTGTCTGTCCTTCTATCTTTTTTCTCTTCCTCCCCATCTTTCATAGCTTTTATTTCTTTCCTTCTCACCTCCTGCTTTACCCTCCTAATTGCCCCATTTGGGGACAGCTCGATGATGGATGTTTATACCAGTCCACCAACATGATATAATTTAATTTAGGAGAATGAGAGCGGGGCTAGGACCTGACAGACCTCTCTCAAGACATGCTGTCTGGCAATTTATTTATTTTGGGGAATGGATTAAAGGGAAAATCTATCAATTTGTGCTGCAGTGTAGAGGAACTATTGAAAGGACCCTTACTCACCCAATACTGATTTTTAAATACAGTTGCAATATGCAAACAAGATCACAAAGTGCTACTGTGATTCTCAGGCACCATCAGCTACTGTGATCAGACTTTGGGTCACATTTTGATACTACTCATTTTTGGAAGTACCTTACTCTAGGCATAGTCCCATAGAAATGAATAGGACTATTTGTGAGGTAAGGCGCCACTCCATGTAAGGTTCTTAGTTTGTCTCTGCTGATAGAGTTATGGGTTATTTTTTCCAGGCATGTTCAAAAAATCTAAGCACTTCCAGAAAATCAGAAGCCACCCAGCTGCCATCCCCTGCAATACTCCCCATTGTCCTCCAAAAAATGTTCCTTACTATTGTTTGGAACATCACAGATGGTACTTGTCCTTTGCAGTGAGTAGAATGGATAAGGTTGAAGCTATATCCACTTAACTATCTTTGAGTTACATAATTATTTTGTTTATTGGTAGCTAATCAATTTTTAACTATCTATGGTGGGTTATCTTTAGATCTGCCTAATTTTGTTACTGAATTCCTTTAGAACCCTGTGATGGGGTGGAACATAAGAATGGCTATACTGGATCAGACCAAAGGTCCATCTATCTAGCCCAGTATCCTGTCTTCTGACAGTGGCCAATGCCAGGTGCCCCAGAGGGAATGAACAGAACAGGTAATCACCAAGTGATCCATCCTCTGTCACCCATTTCCAGCTTCTGGCAAACAGAGGCTAGAGACACCATCTCTTCCCAATCTAGCTAATAGGCATTGATGGTCCTTGTGACACTGCACCCCATATTCTTCACAGTGATATTATAATGATATGATTATGACATAATTATAATGTATTTTATGCAAGATAAGTCATGTGAGGTGTCATTAGAAAATTTATGATTTGCTGAATATGATTATCCTATTTGTATGCATGTATCTTTTTTGTATCTGAAGTTATGAATATAGACTATGCATCTATATTTCAAATGTAGTTAAACCTGGGTAATGCCCACTAAACAAGATGCATTCAGTCTAGATAGTGGGTGGGGAAGGGCTTATTCAGGGCAATGGACCAATAGAAAAAACAATAGGCCTTAAGAGAAGCTTATCTCCCATTTGGGAAGCCTTCCTGAAAACACTACAGACAGCCTCCAGGTAATGGCTGCTATGACTCTACAAGGTCATGTGATGAGACCACATATCTCTGGACTCTATCTTGGGATGTCAGTATTTTTCCACAGACTGGTCTGGGAACCAAGCTTTAGAACAAAGGATTCCCGCCATATGCAAAAGCTATATAAGGCAGGGACTGACATCATCTGGTGTTCTTCACTTCCCACCCAAAAAGACTCCTGGAAACACCTGAGGAACAAAGACTGAACTGCGGGAATTGCTGGACCCAGGCTACAGGGATTCCTAGCCTGTGAATGAAACACGTAGGGATTCCAAGCTGTAAAGCAAGTGCAGTTTGCCCCTTAAGAATCTGCAGCCTGCTCGTATCATCTCTCCGGGTGAGAATCTGCTGTTCATATTCAATCTAATATATTAAGCTTAGTTTGAGTTTTTTGTTTATTTGCTAGATAATCTCCTTTGATCTATGTGCTATCACTTATAATAACTTAAAATCTATCTTTTGTAGTTAATAAACTAGTTTGTGATTTATCTAAACTAGTGAGTTGGAGTGAAGTGTGTGGGAATCATAACTCAGGGGGCAAAGGCTGTTGCATATTCCTCTCCATATTGAGGGAGGGGGCAAATTTTATGACGTTGCGCTGTACAGTTCCCTGTGCAGTGCAAGAGGGTATAATTTTGGGTTTATACTCCAGTGGGGAGGGCGGGGTGAGTCTGGAAAGCTGGGAAATTGGCTGCTGTCTGTTGCATGTATTTGAGTGGCTTGGGTGAAGCTGGTAGCTCAGTTTGGATGTGTGGCACCACCTGCTGTTGTGTTGGGTGATAACAGGACCTGGGTTAGGCTGGCTGTGTCCCCAAGCAGTATGAGCAGGGTCAACCCAACTGAGTGGTTAGAGGGGCCTAGCGCTTCCCACAGTGCCCAGACTGCATCCCAGTGGTAACAACCCATCACAGACCTATCCCCTAGGAACTTATCTAGTTCTTTTTTGAACCATTATAGTCTTGGCCTTCACAACATTCTCTGGCCAGGAGTTCCACTGTGCATTTTGTGAAAAAAAAACCACCTTCCTTTTGTTTGTTTTAAACCTGCTGACTATTAATTTTGGTCTGACCCAGTATGGTTGTTTTTATATAGAGAACCTCAGACAGCACCCACCTCTCCTCAGAATTGTCTTAGGGAGCCAACAGATGCTGCCCAGAGGAACTCTGCCTGGATACAAGAGCCGAAGGGGGAACGAAAGTAGGCCCCACAGTCGCAGAGCACCCCCCTCACCCAGCATCTCCCTCCTGGTATTATATGGCCACTTGGCCAATGCCAGGAGGAGGTTGATGAGGAGGTCTTATGACTTTGTGGGGCTTTGGACTGGATGTGCATAGATCAGGAAATGTGGGGAAAAGTGCAGCCAGTACCTTAGAAGAAGGTTCTGGAGGAGTCAGAAAAGGGAGCGGTACCTAGCACACTCCAAACCAACATGTGCCAGGGTCTCCCTCACTCCGCAAAAAGGACAGGTATTGGGGATGCGGATGAACTACGCCAGGTACATGCCAGTGGCAGCTCCATGAAGGAACTGCCAGATGATTTACCTAGCAGGCTGTGGAACCAAAGTCCAATACAGGCTGGCCCACTGGGCCCAGAAAATGGGCAGTGGAGAGTGTCCTATAAGTTCCCTAGAGCAGCTTTGTGGGACACAGCCAATCAGGAAAGAGGCTATAGGAGCAGCCAGTCAGGGCCCAGCAGGTTTATATAAAGGGGCCACAGTGAATTCAGTCTGCTGGGAGAGCAAGGGAGATGCTCCTGGCTGTCTGTTGGGACTTGACAAAGATAAGGGCTGTGGGGAAGTGGCCCAAGGAAACACATGTTAAAGGGGCATGGCATGTGGCTGGTATTTAGACGGTCCCTGGGTTGGGGCCCAGAGTAATGGGCAGGCTTGGGGGGGTCCCCCCAAAAGCCACTGGGGAAGTGGCTATGCCCTGAGAAAAGGGAATATAGACAGGCCCAGGGAAGGGACTGTACGTGGAAGTGTTACCTCCCCCCCCAACACACACCCAGAAAGGGGCTGAACTGAGGCTGAACAGATGGAGAACCAGGGCCAGAGAGCTAAAGGATAGGTGTCAAGTCCCACTGCCTAGTTTACTAGGAAGCCCATAAAATCATACACAGAAGCAAATACTAATTTATTATATACGATATTAGGCACAATTCATCGTTGAGCTACAACCTTTTTTACACTGGCTCCATCAGCACAATGGATCTATAAAGCTGGTGGATCCAGCCATTGGGGACTCCTTCTAACATAGGGAGTCCCTGCATGGTGTAGAGACAGTGTACTTCTCTATGCCATCCTACTCACAGCCAGCGATGTGGACATCACTGGGGAAAAGAGGAAGTGCCACCTATCTCTGGCGGTTCGTCAGGGTAGCAATAACCCATTGAGACCTTGGGCCCTGAAGCTGCTCTAACTGGCACTGGGGGCTAAACAAGCCAAGCCTCTAGCTGGTCCAAGAATAACTGAGGTACACTGTGCCATCTTTGCCCCTCCTTGTGTCATGGGCTATTTATAGCTTGAAAGCACCTGAGAATCAGAGCCAGTGCTTAAATATATTTTATGTTGTATCATGTTTGTTAGAAGCCAATATAATTTAACTGTAACTTTGAGAAATACCTTTGTGCTCAGTAGTTTATTCTATACCTATATGAACAAAATCACCTACTTCATTAACCCCCTTCCAACATCCATTGCCTCCTTTTGAAAGCGTACCTTTGCTACTTTTGTCACCATTAACCACTTCTATATTTTTCTATCACTCCTTTCTTACTACAGCATCATGTGACCCTTCCACAGTTGCCATCATCAAAAGTCCGGAGAAAGCTGTATTCATTTGAATGATGCACTAAAATTCCTGGGCAGCTGGACTTAGCTGGATCTTGGAAATATATCAATCCTCAGTAAGGAAAGATTTTGCCTCCAGGTGCAAGATGATTCTGAGAACACTGAAGAAAGTATATGGATTGAGTGTGATCAGCCTTTCCCATTGGGTGGCAGATATCTCTCTCCACTGATTTGTTTCATGTGCTAACTATGAACATTTAAAGCAACCTAAACATTCTACTTGTATGATCTATGTAACAGGGAGAAAAAGTAAAGGAGTACTTGTGGCACCTTAGAGACTAACAAATTTATTAGAGCATAAGCTTTCGTGAGCTACAGCTCACTTCATCACTTGATGAAGTGAGCTGTAGCTCACGAAAGCTTATGCTCTAATAAATTTGTTAGTCTCTAAGGTGCCACAAGTACTCCTTTACTTTTTGCGAATACGGACTAACACGGCTGCTACTCTGAAACCTGTCAGGGAGAGAAAGTGTAACCATAGTTCCCCTTATTTATTTTGATGTAGCTGTTGCCAAAAATTCTCTGATCTAAGGATATGTGCGGAATTAATGAGCTGAATTAGAAGCCCCATTCAATTTGTGGTCTAGAATTTCATGGCTATCACTTCCCAGCAGCAGCGATTAGTAGATTTTAAAGTCAGATGGGAGCATTAGATTATCTAGTCTGACTTTCTGTATAACACAAGCCATAGAATTTTACTCAGTTACCCTTGTAGTGAGCTCAGGGAATTGTGATGAATCTTTTTGTTATCTGAAAGCTCAAGATATGTCTCATGCATACCTTGGAATTGCTGTTTTGTGGCTGACATGGCTTTATTTTCATTCCCAGTGCAAACCAGACATATGCTGTTAAGCAAGGGGAAATCCTTTTTTGTAAACCCCTTCAATAACAGTTTATAGTGAAGAGATTCCAGGTTTCAGATTGCAGGTTAAATTGATTACAGAAGGAAATAAGAGACTGGTGTGAGCTATTCCTCATACTGTGTTAGTGATGGGGGAGAGAGGAGGTCAGTCTCAGTTCACTTTCCACTCCACCATCTGTGCTTTCTATTTCAGTGGAGGAGGAGGAGTGGAGTGTAGAATTAGTGATAATCAAAATTATGGTTATAAAATGAAATGTTCAGAAAATTGTAACTTATTTACTGAATTGTTTGAGAAAGTTGACTATCATCAACTGCTACATCTGTAAGGCAAAGGAGTCAGCATGTTCTTTTGTTATCTTTAGATTTTTCAAAGAAAAAGCATGGTTAGCACAAGATATGCATTTACATTTACTCAGTTGTTTCTGCTGTTTTTCAAACTCTGGGCGAGATCCTGATTTCCCATATACAAGTTACACTCGTTAACTCCACTGACACCTGTGCAGTTACTCCCACTTTATACTGGTGTAAGTGTGGTCAACATTGTATCTTCTTATTTTTATTTCCTTTGGGGAGCAGTTGTGCTCACGAAACAGGGAGGAGGAGGAAGCAATTCTAGCATTTTTCTCCCAAGGATGGTATTGTCTTTTAAACAATCCTTTTTTCTGTCCTGTCAGTCCAGAAAAAGACAAAAAGGCTAAGAACAATGTAAATACTGTACAACCACGAGACCATTAAAAAAGGAACAATGCAATGTTTTAGTGTTTGAAAAGGGCTGTCTGCAGCCTTCTGAGCTGAAGCCAATGTAAGTCCTAAACATTTTGATGTTATTTACTTTTATTAAACACATCTTATAAATTCAGCAGGCAGTGGCTGGGTCAGTGTGTGGATGGTAGACCTTTACAGCAAACCTGCCCAGTGTAGAAAGGACATAGGTAATTCAGATAAGATACATAGATAACATGAAGAAAAGCAGTACTTGTGGCACCTTAGAGACTAACAAATTTATTAGAGCATAAGCTTTCGTGAGCTACAGCTCACTTCATCGGATGCACGAAAGCTTATGCTCTAATAAATTTGTTAGTCTCTAAGGTGCCACAAGTACTCCTTTTCTTTTTGCGAATACAGACTAACACGGCTGCTACTCTGAAACCTGTCATAGATAACATGGTATTTTTATATGTGTGTTCACTGTAATATATACGTGTGTATATTTGTAATCCCTGATCATGAATTGTAACATACAATATTGCATCTTCAGACCTACACCGTCCCGGGCCGCAGTATCTTCGACAACCTATATCTGGTCCGGGACCTATTGGAACTTGGGTGTAGGGATGGTCTGTCGTTCGCCCTCCTGTCCTTAGATCAAGAGAAGGCGTTCGACAGGATGGATCACGGGTATCTCCTGAGCACTCTGCAGGCATTTGGCTTCGGACGCAGGTTTGTGAACTTTCTCCGGGTGCTGTACGCTTCCGCAGAGTGTCTGGTAAGACTCAACTGGACCCTGACCGAACCGGTCAACTTGGGGCGAGGAGTACGGCAGGGGTGCCCCCTCTCAGGCCAGCTGTACGCTCTGGCGATCGAGCCCTTCCTCTGTCTCCTCCGAAGGAGGTTGACAGGGTTGGTGCTGAGGGAGCCGGAGCTGCGGCTGGTCCTGTCGGCGTACGCTGATGACGTGCTCCTCATGGTCCAGGACCCGGGCGACTTGGTGCGAGTGGAGGCTTGCCAGGCCATCTATTCAGCAGCCTCCTCCGCGCGGGTCAACTGGGTCAAGAGCTCTGGCTTGGTGGTAGGGGACTGGCAGCAGGCGAGCCCCCGCCCACCCGCGCTTCAAGCCATCCGGTGGAGCACGGGTCCGCTGCTCTATCTGGGCGTTTACCTTTCTGCCACGCATCCCTCTCCGCCGGAGAACTGGCAGAATTTAGAGGGCGGGGTGATAGAGCGGCTCCGGAAATGGACAGGACTGCTCCGGTGCCTCTCCCTTCGAGGGAGAGCGTTAGTGCTTAATCAACTAGTCCTGTCCATGCTTTGGTACCGGCTCAACACCCTGGTCCCAGCCCCGGCTTTCCTGACCAACCTGCGGACATCGATTCTGGAGTTCTTTTGGTCAGGACTGCACTGGGTCCCTGCAGGGGTTCTCCATCTACCTGTGGAGGAGGGAGGGCAGGGCCTCAAATGTCTGCTTACTCAGGTCCATGTCTTCCGCCTCCAGACCCTGCAGAGGCTCCTTTATGGTGCAGGTAGTCCGGCGTGGAGCATACTGGCGCACGCCTTCCTGCGCCGCTTCCGAGGGCTCCGATACGACCGACAGCTCCTTTATCTCCATCCGAGAGGTCTTCCGCGAGACCTCTCCGGGCTGCCGGTCTTCTACCAGGACCTCCTCCGGACCTGGAAACTCTTTACAACGAGCAGGTCCGTGGCGGCCACCGAGGGGGCAGATCTCCTCGCGGAGCCCCTGCTACACAACCCCCAGCTCCGTTTGCAGGTGGCGGAGTCCCACTCGGTGCGCCAGAGGTTGGTCCTGGCAGAGGTCACAAGAGTCGGAGACCTCCTGGACTATGACCGGGGAGACTGGCTGGATCCCCTAACCTTCGCTCAGCGCATGGGGCTTTCCAGACCTTGTACTCCCCGATGCATACTTCAGGAGGTGAAGGCCGCTTTGCCGCCCGCTGCTCGGGTTTATCTCGACTGGGTCCTGCACGAGGGCACGCCCCGCCCACCCACTACCCCAGGCCCGCCGGACCTTTTAATTGGACCCCTCCCCCATGGACCCAACCGATCCCTTCACCCCTTCACTAGAAGCCGGCTGCACGAGATGCAGCCGGTCTGTTTTCAAACCGCGCCAAGAAAACATCTCTACACGCTCGTGTTCCACACCCTTCACGCCCGCACCCTCGTGTCCCGCCCCGATACAAAATGGCGGGACCTCCTGCCACCTTTGGAGGGTGAAGAGCCCCGGTGGGCCAGCCTATATTCCATCTTAGTCCCAAAGCCCGCCGGGGATGTCAGTTGGCGGCTCCTTCACGGAGCCGTGAGCACGGGCGTGTACTTGGCGCGGTTCACCACAATCCCAGACACCTGCCCCTTTTGCGGCGTGAGGGATACCCTGGCACATGTCTACCTGGAGTGTGCCAGGCTGCAGCCCCTATTCCGGCTCCTCACCAATATCTTATTACGTTTTTGGTTGCACTTCTCCCCTCACCTTCTCATTTATGCACTCCCTATCCGTGGCCCCACAAAGTCCCGGGATCTCCTGGTCAACCTCCTCCTGGCCCTAGCTAAAATGGCCATCTACAAAACCAGAGTGAGGAGGTTGGCCGATGGAGTCTCCTGTGACTGTGGGGCCTATTTCCGATCCTCGGTCCGTTCACGTATCCGGGCAGAGTTCCTCTGGGCGGCGTCCTCTGACTCCCTTGACGCCTTTGAGGAGCAGTGGGCTCTGTCCGGGGTTCTCTGCTCGGTGTCCCCGTCCGGTTCCCTTCTTTTGACCCTTTGACCGCACTCCTGTCCCTGTTATTTTATTAGTTGTCCCCCGGAATTTTTTGGGTATCTAGGTCCTGTGGATCCCCCTTTTAGGCTGGGGGGGGACCCTTTAGCAGTGGACGGGCTTCGCCCGCCCACTTCCCGGATCCCAATAAGACTGCTCTCCCATAGCGTTCTAGCTTGGAGGGAGGTAGGAAGCCGCTCCTCCTGCTGCTGCTAGGCCCTAAGCTCTCCCTGCTGCTCCAGATGCTCCCCTGGCTGGGCCAGACACCCCCCCCCTTCTCTGCTACTTGGCTGCTGGACCCCCCACTCTCAGGTGCTGCTACTGCTCCAACTGCAGCCCCGGGGGGGGGGGGGGCTGCTAGCCCACTCCCCAGAGAGGAAGAGTGGGAACCCCAGCCACTGCTGTTGTGGACATCACCACCATCACCACCACCTGAGAAGGTCCTTTCTGCCTGCCTGGATCACCACCTGGAGTTCCTGGAGCTGCTGCTGCTGCTGCAGAGGCCGCTGCCTGGAGCTGCTGAAGCCCGAAGAGGAGAAGAAGAGGATCATGTGCCAGTGGGACAGCACCTAGAGACTTTGCAGACCACCGTGGAGGGGGCCCTAAGACTGAGTAATTTCAAACTGTGCTCTTGTGGTGGGGGTTTTGACTGTGTTTGTAGGGACACGGGGGTGTGGCGTGGAGCTGCCCCCCGATCCATCTGTGTGTCCCCCCCAACCCCCACCACTACTACCACCACCACTGCCCCCTCCACCACCCCCACTGGCTGTATACCATCTGCCTCAGCTCCTGCCTCTGGACTCAGCTGCTTGCTTGGCTTGCCACGCCCTATTTCCACCCTTTGGGCCAGAAGCAGCAACCAGCTAAAAAAGACTTGTGCAAGTGCACATGGGCACATGTGCCCCCCCCGGACTGCCTACCCCCCAGCTTTGCCCTTTACTACCTGCCCCATTTGCCACTTGCTTTGCCTCCTCTTTTGCTCCAGCCCCCCTTACTAGCTTCAGTTTGTTTGCCTGCCCCGCCCATTTCCTTCTGCAGCCTTTGTTTGTTTGCCCCGCCCCAGCCTCTGAAGCTAGCCCCTTGGTTTCCCTGTTCTACCCCCAGACCGCTTAGCCCCTTGCTCCGTGTGCCCATGCCCCTCCCATGCGCTTGTGCAACTCCCCATTTCAGTTGCAACCCTCTTCACTGCACCTTCAATGTTGTTGAATCCCGCCCCCCATAGTGCACCAAGAGGAGCCGGAATTTCCACCTTGTGTCGGTGACTGACCCCTAACCCCTGATTGCCCCCTGTCCAGCCCACCCCTTTTGGCGCCCTCCTCCCCTGCCTGCAGCCTAGCGGGGAGGAGTGGTCGACCTGCTTCCCCTCTCCCCTCCTCCTTTTGATGTCCTCCCTTTCCTCCTTGCTCATGATGGCGGGGGATGAGACGGGTGAGACCTCTCCAGTAGCCCGAGCTCCCCCTCCCCCGCCTGCCCCTCCGTCACCCCCCCAAGCTTCTACCTCCGCTGCCAAACCATCTGCCATCGCCCCCGCTGGGGCACCAGCAGCGACGGGCACCGGGGTGACCTCCACTGCTGCCACGTCTATCACCCCCTCAGATTTGGGGGGAGTCCTCCCAGCCGGCGGGAAGGGCCAGGGGAAGAAGAAGGGGAAGGGCCCCGCTAAAAAGACCAGGCCCTCCATGGCAGGGGCTGTCCCCGATGCCCCGGCCCCATCTCCAGCTGGGGCGCCCCTCCCCGCTGTTCCCTCCACCAGCTCTGCAGGTGTCCCTCCCCCGGCCCCTAGAGCATACGCCCAGGTGGCGGCAGCCCCCCCGCCTGCCGCTACATCATTTCTCCAGCCCACCGCCTCCGCTACCATCTATAGCGGCCGGGGCCCCTTTCCCACCATGACCAGGAAGCACGGCGTCCGTTGCCTCCTGGTGCCCGCCTCACCCCACGTGGAGACCTATGTGCGGGCGTTGGCGAGGGTGGTGGGGCCCACGTC
Source organism: Dermochelys coriacea (assembly GCF_009764565.3). NCBI lineage: Eukaryota > Metazoa > Chordata > Testudines > Dermochelyidae > Dermochelys > Dermochelys coriacea. Next base: position 30,612,586 of record NC_050072.1, on the reverse strand, counting down.
CATTGTGGCGGCCTCCAAAATGTATGGCAAGATCGTCTTCTTCTTAGCATCGGAGGCCGCCGCCCAAGAGGCGGTGGAGAAGGGCCTGGCGGTCGGGGGCGTGTTCGTCCCCTTAGAGCCGCTAGAGGACCTGGGCGTCCGCCTGGTCCTGACCTCCGTCCCTCCCTTTCTCCCCAATGCCGCCCTGTTACCCGCCCTTTCTACCTTGGGAAAGCCCATCTCTGTCATCAGCCCTCTCCCGTTGGGCTGCAAAGACCCCGCCCTCCATCACGTCCTCTCCTTCCGCCGGCAAGTGCAGCTTCAACTGCCGCCAGCGGCGCGCGACGGAGAGGCACTCGAGGGGTCCTTCCTAGTCCCCTACCAGGGGACCCATTACAGGGTGCATTATTCCACGGGGGAGGCCCGGTGCTACCTCTGCCTGGCGATGGGGCACGTCCGGAGGGACTGCCCCCTGGCCCGGGAAGGAGGGGCATCCAGGACACCCGAGCCCCGGCAGGACACCGGCCCCGTCATCGCCGACGCCCCTGGCTGCCCGGCCCCCGAAACTGCCCCTCCTCCTTCCCAGTCCACCATTGCTCCCGCTCGGGCCCAAGGGGTACCTCCCCCACTATGCCCAAACGAGCGGGAGAACCCCTCCCCCGCTGTTTGCAATCTGGTGAGGCCTGTGGAGGAGGGTGCGGCAGGGACACCGCCCTGCATGGGAGAGGACCCGCCCCAAGGGGAATCTTCCCTCCCTTGTGCTACCCCACCGTTACCCCCTCGAGTCCCTGAGCCATCGCCTCTGCCCCCTGACACAACCCCTGCTAGCCAGCCCCCGGATGATGCCATGGAGGGCTGGGCCCTAGTCCAGGGGAAGCGGGGCAAGCGGAAGGCTCGAGCTCCGCTCCTCCCATCTGATGCGGAGGCCCCCCGGAAGACCAGGAAGGGGGGCACCGATGCCGAGCCTTCCCTTCTACCCACGGGTGTGTTCCACCCACCAGAGCCGGCTGGGGAAGACGTGGCAGCACTGGAAGACGGTATCTCCCCTCCAAGGGAGTCCCTCCCCTCCAAGACCCCCGAGGCACCATTTGAAACCCCAGTGTGCCCCAAAGTAACCATCGCGTCAGGTGCCGGCGGGGAGAATCCCGGGGTAGCGGAAAACAATTTCCCCTCTATATATGAGGAGATCGAGGCCCTGGGTCTGACCCCGGTCACCCAAGGGGAGGACGATCCTATGCCAGCGGGCCTCGATCTGGGCGACTTCTTTCCAGCCCCCTTTTCCCCATACTCCCTCCCCGTAACCGTTGCTTCTGCTCCCACCTCCGAGGAGCCCCTGGACTCCTCCATCAACCCAGCTGCAGAGGGCACCCTGCTGAGAGCCACCGAGCCAGTTGAGGCGACGGCCAGTGCCACGCGGCTGGAACCTGAGCCACCAGGGGCATCCCTTGCTGGTGAGGAGCATTCGACCTCCTTTCCGGGAGAGGACCCTACAGAAGAAAGTCCACCTCCTGATGCCGTGGCTGCCAAATCCACCAGAGAGCTTGCGCCCGGCATCAGTGAGAGCCCTCTCCCGACCCAGACTCTCACCTCTGCCCCTGCCCTTATCCCGCCCACCTCCCGAGATATTATTGCCACCCCTGGGACAGTCTCCTTCCCCTTTTCAACAGATGACTCCCAGGGAATGGCCTTTGTGTTTGCCCGTCCCGACCCACCAGGGGTTGCTATTCTCCTTCCGCCGCCCCCTATCGCCCCAGCATTCAGGTCAACCCATCAAGAGCCCCGTCGGGGGTCCGCACCCTGTCTGCCGATCTTGCTGGGCCAGGGGGCTGTACCAAGGGCCCCATCGGGGAGCAACCAGACCATAACCCCAGCCCCCCATGCGCTGCGAGAGGAGTTGCGGGAGTTCCTAGAAGACGTCCGTGGCTCCCGCAACAAAGTCCAGCTTGCCCTCCAGCAATGGGGGGACTTTAATCAAATCCTCCGGGCCGCAAGGGCCCTCATGGGGGAGGGGAAAAGGACCGGGAGACAGGGCGCCGCGGCCTACCAGCGGGTCCGCCACTTCCGTGACTCCTTACTCACCTACGGGGTGGGTCACGGACTGCTGCGCGGCCCGCCGGGAGCCACCAGCATCCCTGCCGGCAAGGATCCCCCCCAGCCCTCCTCATGGCACCCTTTACCATGCAACATTGAACACCCGTGGCTGTAAGATGGGTCTCCGCAGGTCCCAGGTGCTCTCCTTCCTTCGAGAGGGGAGGTACTCTGTGGTTTTCCTGCAGGAGACCCATACGGATCCGACCGCCGAAGACAGCTGGCGGCTGGATTGGGGGGACAGGGTCTACTTTAGCCACCTCACAGTTCATACGGGTGGAGTGGCGACCCTGTTCTCCCCCGACCTACGGCCCGAGGTGCTGGGGGTCGCCGAGGCTGTGCCGGGTCGCCTGCTGCACCTCCGGGTCCAAATGGAGGGGCTCGTAGTCAACCTCGTCAACATCTATGCCCCAGCAGCGAGCCCAGAGCGGCTGCAATTCTATCAGCAGGCATCCGCCTTCCTCGGCACCTTGGATCCTCAGGAGTGCCTGGTCCTGGGAGGGGACTTTAACATCACCCTTGAGGAACGGGACCGCTCGGGAACCGAGCAGAGCCCGGCCGCCGTGGCCGTCCTCCAGGAGATAGTCGAACACCACTCCCTGGTGGACGTCTGGCGCGACCACCACCCGGATGACACTTCCACGTTCACCTTTGTCCGGGTGGAGGCCCATTGGTCGCGCCACTCCCGGTTGGACCGCATTTATTTATCACGCTTTCATCTTACACGAGCCCACTCCTCCAGCATCCGGCCGGCCCCATTTTCTGACCATCACATAGCCACCGTGACAGCCTCCCTCTGCGCGGAGAGGCCGGGGCCGGCCTATTGGCATTTTAACAACAGCTTGCTGGAGGATGCGGGCTTCGTGGCGTCCTTCCGGGAGTTCTGGCTAGCCTGGCGAGGGCAGCGGCGTGCCTTTCCCTCGGCACGGCGGTGGTGGGACGTAGGGAAGGTGCGCGCCCGGCTCTTCTGCCGTGACTACACCCGGGGCACCAGCCGACGGAGGGATGCAGCGATAGAGCAGTTGGAACGGGAGGTCTTAGAGCTGGAGAGGCGTCTGGCCGCCAGCCCCGAGGATCCACCCCTCTGCGGAGCGTGCCGGGAGAAGCGGGAGGAGCTCCGGAGCCTCGAGGACCATCGGGCCCGGGGTGCCTTTGTTCGATCCCGCATCCGTCTCCTTCGGGAGATGGATTGCGGCTCCCGCTTCTTCTACGCCCTGGAAAAAAAGAGGGGGGCTAAGAAACATATCATCTGCCTACTGGCAGAAGATGGCACCCCCCTCACGGATCCGGTGGAGATGTTCGAGAGGGTGAGAGCCTTCTACGCAAGCCTTTTCTCCCCGGAGCCGACCGATCCTAACACTTGCAGAGTGCTGTGGGAGGAGCTCCCGACGGTCAGCGTGGGCGACCGAGACCGGCTAGAGCTGCCTCTCACTCTGGCCGAATTCTCGGAAGCCCTCCGTCGCATGCCCACCAATAAATCTCCGGGCATGGACGGGCTGACCGTGGAGTTCTACCGCGTGTTCTGGGACGTCCTGGGCCCAGACCTAGTCACCGTCTGGGCCGAGTCTTTGCAGAGCGGGGTCCTCCCTCTTTCGTGCAGGTGAGCCGTGCTCGCCTTATTGCCGAAGAAGGGGCACCTCCGCGATTTACGAAATTGGCGTCCCGTCTCGCTCCTCAGCACGGACTACAAAATCGTGGCAAAAGCCATCTCCCTGAGGCTAGGGTCCGTGCTGGCGGACGTGGTCCACCCAGACCAGACCTACACCGTCCCGGGCCGCAGCATCTTCGACAACCTCTATCTCGTCCGGGACCTATTGGAACTTGGGTGTAGGGATGGTCTGTTGTTCGCCCTCCTGTCCTTAGATCAGGAGAAGGCGTTCGACAGGATGGATCACGGGTATCTCCTGAGCACTCTGCAGGCGTTTGGCTTCGGACCCAGGTTTGTGAACTTTCTCCGGGTGCTGTACGCTTCCGCAGAGTGTCTGGTAAGGCTCAACTGGACCCTGACCGAACCGGTCAACTTCGGGCGAGGAGTACGGCAGGGGTGCCCCCTCTCAGGCCAGCTGTACGCTCTGGCGATCGAGCCCTTCCTCTGTCTCCTCCGAAGGAGGTTGACAGGGTTGGTGCTGAGGGAGCCGGAGCTGCGGCTGGTCCTGTCGGCGTACGCTGATGACGTGCTCCTCATGGTCCAGGACCCGGGCGACTTGGTGCGAGTGGAGGCTTGCCAGGCCATCTATTCAGCAGCCTCCTCCGCGCGGGTCAACTGGGTCAATAGCTCTGGCTTGGTGGTAGGGGATTGGCGGCAGGCGAGCCCCCGCCCAGCCGCGCTTCAAGCCATCCGGTGGAGCACGGGTCCGCTGCTCTATCTGGGCGTTTACCTTTCTGCCACGCATCCCTCTCCGCCGGAGAACTGGCAGAATTTAGAGGGCGGGGTGATAGAGCGGCTCCGGAAATGGACAGGACTACTCCGGTGCCTCTCCCTTCGAGGGAGAGCGTTAGTGCTTAATCAACTAATCCTGTCCATGCTTTGGTACCGGCTCAACACCCTGGTCCCAGCCCCGGCTTTCCTGACCAACCTGCGGACATCGATTCTGGAGTTCTTTTGGTCAGGACTGCACTGGGTCCCTGCAGGGGTTCTCTATCTACCTGTGGAGGAGGGAGGGCAGGGCCTCAAATGTCTGCTTACTCAGGTCCATGTCTTCCACCTCCAGACCCTGCAGAGGCTCCTTTTTGGTGCAGGTAGTCCGGCGTGGAGCATACTGGCGCACGCCTTCCTGCGCCGCTTCCGAGGGCTCCGATACGACCGGCAGCTCCTTTATCTCCATCCGAGACGTCTTCCGCGAGACCTCTCCGTACTGCCGGTCTTCTACCAGGACCTCCTCCGGACCTGGAAACTCTTTACAACGAGCAGGTCCGTGGCGGCCACCGAGGGGGCAGATCTCCTCGCGGAGCCACTGCTACACAACCCCCAGCTCCGTTTGCAGGTGGCGGAGTCCCGCTCGGTGCGCCAGAGGTTGGTCCTGGCAGAGGTCACAAGAGTCGGAGACCTCCTGGACTATGACCGGGGAGACTGGCTGGATCCCCTAACCTTCGCTCAGCGCATGGGGCTTTCCAGACCTTGTACTCCCCGATGCATACTTCAGGAGGTGAAGGACGCTTTGCCGCCCGCTGCTCGGGTTTATCTCGACCGGGTCCTGCACGAAGGCACGCCCCGCCCACCCACTACCCCAGGCCCGCCGGACCTTTTAATTGGACCCCTCCCCCGTAGACCCAACCGATCCCTTCACCCCTTTACTAGAAGCCGGCTGCACGAGATGCAGCCGGTCTGTTTTCAAACCGCGCCAAGAAAACATCTCTACACGCTCGTACTCCACACCCTTCACGCCCGCACCCTCGTGTCCCACCCCGATACAAAATGGCGGGACCTCCTGACACCTTTGGAGGGTGAAGAGCCCCGGTGGGCCAGCCTATATTCCATCTTAGTCCCAAAGCCCGCCGGGGATGTCAGTTGGCGGCTCCTTCACGGAGCCGTGAGCACGGGCATGTACTTGGCGCGGTTCACCACAATCCCAGACACCTGCCCCTTTTGCGGCGTGAGGGATACCCTGGCACATGTCTACCTGGAGTGTGCCAGGCTGCAGCCCCTATTCCGGTTCCTCACCAATATCTTATTACGTTTTTGGTTGCACTTCTCCCCTCACCTTCTCATTTATGCACTCCCTATCCATGGCCCCACAAAGTCACGGGATCTCCTGGTCAACCTCCTCCTGGCCCTAGCTAAAATGGCCATCTACAAAACCAGAGTGAGGAGGTTGGCCGATGGAGTCTCCTGTGACTGTAGGGCCCATTTCCGATCCTCGGTCCGTTCACGTATCCGGGCAGAGTTCCTCTGGGCAGCGTCCTCTGACTCCCTTGACGCCTTTGAGGAGCAGTGGGCGCTGTCCGGGGTTCTCTGCTCGGTGTCCCCGTCCGGTTCCCTTCTTTTGACCCTCTGACCGCACTCCTGTCCCTGTTATTTTATTAGTTGTCCCCCGGAATTTCTTGGGTATCTAGGTCCTGTGGATCCCCCTTTTAGGCTGGGGGGGATCCTTTAGCAGTAGACGGGCTTCGCCCGCCCACTTCCCGGATCCCAATAAGACAGCCTTCTAGCTTGGAGGGAGTTGGGAAGCTATTTCTCCTGCTACTGCTAGGACCTAAGCTCTCCCTGCTGCTCCAGCTGCTCCCCTGGCTGGGCCAGACACACACCCCCCCGTTCTCTGCTATCTGGTTGCTGGACCCCCCATTCTCGGGTGCTGCTACTGCTGCAACTGCAGCCCCGGGGGGGGGGCTGCTAGCCCACTCACTAGAGAGGAGGAGTGAGGGACCTCAGCCACTGCTGTTGTGGACACCACCACCACCATAGAGGGGTCCTTTCTGCCTGCCTGGACCACCACCTGGAGTTCCTGGAGCTGCTGCTGCTGCAGAGGCCGCTGCCTGGAGCTGCTGGAGCCCGAGGAGAAGAAGAGGACCATCTACCACTGGGGGAGCACCTAGAGACTTTGCAGACCACCGTGGAGGGGGCCTAAGACTGAGTAATTTTCAAACTGTGCTCTTGTGGTGGGGGTCTTGACTGTGTTTCCAGGGACACAGGTGGTGTGGCGTGGAGCTGCCCCCCAATCCATCTGTGTGTCCCCCCAACCCCCACCACTACTACCACCACTGCTGCCCCCTCCACCACCCCCACTGGCTATATACCATCTGCCTCAGCTCCTGCCTCTGGACTCAGCTGCTTGCTTGGCTTGCCACGCCCTATTTCCACCCTTTGGGCCAGAAGCAGCAGCCAGCTTAAAAAAAGACTTGTGCAAGTGCACGTGAGCACATGTGCCCCCCCCGGACTGCCTACCCCCAGCTTTGCCCTTTACTACCTGCCCCATTTGCCACTTGTAGCTTTGCCCTCATTTTTGTCCCAGACCCCCTTACTAGCTTCAGAAAAAGAAAAGGAGTACTTGTGGCACCTTAGAGACTAACAAATTTATTAGAGCATAAGCTTTCGTGAGCTACAGCTCACTTCATGAATGCATCCGATGAAGTGAGCTGTAGCTCACGAAAGCTTATGCTCTAATAAATTTGTTAGTCTTTAAGGTGCCACAAGTACTCCTTTTCTTTTTCTGAATACAGACTAACAGGGCTGCTACTCTGAAACCTGTTACTAGCTTCAGTTTGTTTGCCTGCCCCGCCCATTTCCTTCTGCAGCCTTTGTTTGTTTGCCCCGCCCCAGCCTCTGAAGCTAGCCCCTTGGTTTCCCTGTTCTACCTCCAGACTGCTTAGCCCCTCGCTCCGTGTGCCCATGCCCCCTCCCATGTGCTTGTGCAATTCCCCTTTTTAGTTGCAACCCTCTTCACTGCACCCCCAATGTTGTTGTATCCCCCCCTCCCCTAGTGCACCAAGAGGAGCCGGAATTCCACCTTGTCGATGACTGACCCCTAACCCCTGATTGCCCCCCGTCCAGCCCACCCCTTTTGACGCCCTCCTCCCCTGCCTGCAGCCTAGCGGGGAGGAGTGGTCGACCTACTTCCCCTCTCCCCTCCTCCTTCTGGGGTCCCCCCTTCCCTCCTTGCTCATGATGGCAGGGGAAGAGATGGGTGGGACCCCTCCAGCAGCCCGAGCTCCCCCTCCTCCGCCTACCCCTCTGTCATCCCCCAAGCTTCTACCTCTGCTGCCGAACCGTCTGCCATCGCCTCCGCTGGGGCACCAGCAGCGACGGGCATTGGGGTGACCTCCAATGCTGCCACGTCTATCACCCCCTCAGATTTGGGAGGAGTCCCCCCAGCCGGCGGGAAGGGCCAGGGGAAGAAGAAGGGGAAGGGCCCCGCTAAAAAGACCAGGCCCTCCATGGCAGGGGCTGCCCCCAATGCCCCGGCCCCATCTCCAGCTGGGGCGCCCCTCCCCGCTGTTCCCTCCACCAGCTCTGCAGGTGTCCCTCCCCCGGCCCCCAGAGCATACGCCCAGGTGGCGGCATCCACCGCGCCTGCCGCTACGTCATTTCTCCAGCCCACCGCCTCCGCTACCATCTATAGCGGCCGGGGCCCCTTTCCCACCATGACCAGGAAGCACGGTGTCCGTTGCCTCCTGGTACCCGCCTCACCCCACGTGGAGACCTATATGCGGGCATTGGTGAGGGTAGTGGGGCCCACGGCCATTGTGGCGGCCTCCAAAATGTATGGCAAGATCGTCTTCTTCTTAGCATCGGAGGCCGCCGCTCAGGAGGCGGTGGAGAAGGGCCTGGCGGTGGGGGGCCTGTTCGTCCCTTTAGAGCCGCTAGAGGATCTGGGCGTCCGCCTGGTCCTGACCTCCGTCCCTCCCTTTCTCCCGAATGCCGCCCTGTTACCCGCCCTTTCTACCTTGGGGAAGCCCATCTCTGTCATCAGCCCTCTCCCGTTGGGCTGCAAAGACCCCGTCCTCCGTCACGTCCTCTCGTTCCGCCGGCAAGTGCAGCTTCAACTGCCGCCGGCGGCGCGCGACGGAGAGGCACTCGAGGGGTCTTTCCTAGTCCCCTACCAGGGGACCCATTACAGGGTGCATTATTCCACGGGGGAGGCCCAGTGCTACCTCTGCCGGGTGATGGGGCACGTCCGGAGGGACTGCCCCCTGGCCCGGGAAGAAGGGGCATCCAGGACCCCCGAGCCCTGACAAGGCACCGGCCCTGTCATCGCCGATGCCCCTGGCTGCCCGGCGCCTGAAACCGCCCCTCCTCCTTCCCAGTCCACCATTGCTCCCGCTCGGGGCCAAGGGGCACCTCCCCCACTATGCCCAGACGAGCGGGAGAACCCCGCCCCCGCTGTTTGCAATCTGTCGGGGCCTGTGGAGGAGGGTGCGGCAGGGACACCGCCAAGCATGGGAGAGGGCCCACCCCAAGGGGAATCTTCCCTCCCTTGTGCTGCCCCACCGTTACCCCCTCGAGTCCCTGAGCCATTGCCTCTGCCCCCTGACACAACCCCTGCTAGCCAGCCCCTGGATGATGCTATGGAGGGCTGGGCCCTAGTCCAGGGGAAGCGGGGCAAGCGGAAGGCTCGAGCTCCGCTCCTCCCATCTGACGCGGAGGCCCCCCCGGAAGACCAGGAAGGGGGGCACTGATGTTGAGCCTTCCGCTCTACCCACGGGTGTGTTCCATCCACCAGTGCCAGCTGGGGAAGACGTGGCAGCACTGGAAGGCAGTATCTCCCCTCCACGGGAGTCCCTCCCCTCCAAGACCCCCGAGGCACCATCTGAAACCCCAGTATGCCCCGAAGCAACCGTCGCGTCAGGTGCCGGCGGAGAGAATCCCGGGGTAGCGGAAAACAACTTCCCGTCTACATATGAGGAGACCGAGGCCCTGGGTCTGACCCCGGTCACCCAGGGGGAGGACGACCCTATGCCAGTGGGCCTCGATCTGGGCGACTTCACTCCAGCCCCCCTTTCCCCATGTTCCCTCCCCCTAACCGTTGCTTCTGCTCCCACCTCCGAGGAGCCCCTGGACTCCTCCATCAACCCAGCTGCAGAGGGCACCCTGCTGAGAGCCGGCAAGCCAGTTGAGGCGACGGCCAGTGCCACGCGGCTGGAACCTGAGCCACCAGGGGCATCCCTCGCTGGTGAGGAGCATTCGACCTCCTTCCCGGGAGAGGGTCCTACAGAAGAGAGTCCACCTCCTGATGCCGTGGCTGCCAAATCCACCAGAGAGCTTGCGCCCGGCATCAGTGAGAGCCCTCTCCCCGCCCAGACTCTCACCTCTACCCCTGCCACTGCCCTTATCCCGTCCACCTCCTGAGATGTTATTGCCACCCCTGGGACTGTCTCCTTCCCCTTTCCAACAGATGACTCCCAGGGAGTGGCCTTTGTGTTTACCCGTCCCGACCCACCAAGGGCTGCTATCCTCCCTCCGCCGCCCCCTATCGCCCCAGCATTCAGGTCAACCCATCAGGAGCCCCGTCGGGGGTCCGCACCCTGTCTGCCCGTCTCGCTGGGCCAAGGGGCTGTACCAAGGGCCCCATCGGGGAGCAACCAGACCATAACCCCATGCGCTGCGAGAGGAGTTGCGGGAGTTCCTAGAAGACGTCCGTGGCTCCCGCAACAAAGTCCAGCTTGCCCTCCAGCGATGGGGGGACTTTAATCAAATCCTCCGGGCCGCAAGGGCCCTCATGGGGGAGGGGAAAAGGACCGGGAGACAGGGCGCCGCGGCCTACCAGCGGGTCCGCCACTTCCGTGACTCCTTATTCACCTACGGGGTGGGTCACGGACTGCTGCACGGCCCGCCGGGAGCCATGAGCATCCCTGCCGGCGAGGATCCCCCCCAGCCCTCCTCATGGCACCCTTTACCATCGCAACATTGCACACCCGTGGCTGTAGGATGGGTCTCCGCAGGTCCCAGGTGCTCTCCTTCCTTCAAGAGGGGAGGTACTCTGTGGTTTTCCTGCAGGAGACCCATACGGATCCGACCGCCGAAGACAGCTGGCGGCTGGATTGGGGGGACAGGGTCTACTTTAGCCACCTCACAGTTCATACGGGTGGAGTGGCGACCCTGTTCTCCCCCGACCTACGGCCCGAGGTGCTGGTGGTCGCCGAGGCTGTGCCTGGTCGCCTGCTGCACCTCCGGGTCCGCATGGAGGGGCTCGTAGTCAACCTCGTCAACATCTATGCCCCAGCAGCGAGCCCGGAGCGGCTGCAATTCTATCAGCAGGCATCCGCCTTCCTCGGCACCTTGGATCCTCAGGAGTGCCTGGTCCTGGGAGGGGACTTTAACATCACCCTTGAGGAACGGGACCGCTCGGGAACCGAGCAGAGCCCGGCCGCCGTCGCCGTCCTCCAGGAGATAGTCGAACACCACTCCCTGGTGGACGTCTGGCGCGACCACCACCCGGATGACACTTCCACGTTCACCTTTGTCCGGGTGGAGGCCCATCGGTCGCGCCACTCCCGGTTGGACCGCATTTATTTATCACTATCAACTAGTCCTATCCATGCTCTGGTACCGGCTCAACACTCTGGTCCCGGCCCTGGGTTTCCTGGCCAACCTCCAGACATCGATTCTGGAGTTTTTTTGGTCAGGACAGCACTGGGTCCCTGCAGGGGTTCTCCATCTACCTCTGGAGGAGGGAGGGCAGGGCCTAAAATGTCTGCTCACTCAGGTCCATGTCTTCCGCCTCCAGACCCTGCAGAGGCTCCTTTATGGTGCAGGTAGTCCGGCGTGGAGCATACTGGTGCACACCTTCCTGCGCCACTTCCGAGGGCTTCGATACGACCGGCAGCTCCTTTATCTCCATCCGAGAGGTATTCCGCGAGACCTCTCCGGGCTGCCGGTCTTCTACCAGGACCTCCTCCGGACCTGGAAACTCTTTACAACGACCAGGTCCGTGGCGGCCATTGAGGGGGCAGATCTCCTCACGCAGCCCCTGCTACACAACCCCCAGCTCCGTTTGCACGTGGCGGAGTCCCGCTCGGTGCGCCAGAGGTTGGTCCTGGCAGAGGTCACAAGAGTCGGAGACCTCCTGGACTATGACCGGGGAGACTGGCTGGATCCCCTGACGCTCGCTCAGCGCATGGGGCTTTCCAGACCTTGTACTCCCCGGCGCATACTTCAGGAGGTGAAGGCCGCTTTGCCGCCTGCTGCTCGGGTTCATCTCGACTGGGTCCTGCACGAGGGCACGCCCCGCCCACCCACTACCCCAGGCCCGCCGGACCTTTTAATTGGACCCCTGCCCCGTGGACCCAACCAACCCCTTCACCCCTTCACTAGAAGCCGGCTGCACAAGATGCAGCCGGTCTGCTTTCAAACCGTGCCAAGAAAACATCTCTACACGCTCGTGCTCCACACCCTTCACGCCCTCACTCTCGTGTCCCGCTCCGATACAAAATGGCGGGACCTCCTGACACCTTTGGAGGGTGAGGAGCCCCGGTGGGCCAGCCTATATTCCACCTTAGTCCCAAGGCCCGCCGGGGATGTCAGTTGGCGGCTCCTTCACGGAGCCGTGAGCATGGGCATGTACTTGGCGCGGTTCACTTCAATCCCAGACACCTGCCCCTTTTGCGGCGTGAGGGATACCCTGGCACATGTATACTTGGAGTGTGCCAGGCTGCAGCCCCTATTCCGGCTCCTCACCAATATTTTATTACGTTTTTGGTTGCACTTCTCCCCTCACCTTCTCATTTATGCACTCCCTATCCATGGCCCTACAAAGTCACAGGATCTCCTGGTCAACCTCCTCCTGGCCCTAGCTAAAATGGCCATCTATAAAACCAGAGTGAGGAGGTTGGCTGATGGAGTCTCCTGTGACTGTGGGGCCTATTTCCTATCCTCGGTCCGTTCACGTATCCAGGCAGAGTTTCTCTGGGCGGCGTCCTCTGACTCCCTTGATGCCTTTGAGGAGCAGTGGGCGCTGTCCGGGGTTCTCTGCTCGGTGTCCCCATCCGGTTCCCTCCCTTTGACCGCACTCCTGTCCCTGTTATTTCATTAGTTGTCCCCCGGAATATTTTTGGGTATCTAGGTCCTGTGGATCCCCCTTTTAGGCTGGGGGGGATCCTTTAGCGGTGGACAGGCTTCGCCTGCCCACTTCCCGGATCCCAATAAGACTACTCTTCCATAGCCATCTGGCCTTGCCCCGTCACAATTCTAAGACAGAGTCTGTTCTCAAAGCAATTCTTTGTAACAACAGCTACTCACACAGAAAGAGACTCAAAGCAATACTCTGTAGTAACAGAAACAGCACCGAAAGACTCCCCGACCTTTTGTTGTATTTATCTCGCTTTTTTAACAATTGTGATTAAAATAGAGATAGAGGATATATGTGGATGGATGCTTGATGTGGATAATAACTGAATGATCAGGGAGGTGCCAGCCTAAGAATCCAATGTCCATCGGCTGAAGAAGATGTCAAGTGGAAATAACCAGAGGACCCCCCCCGGAGGGCAGACTGGAATCCACCCAACAGACTCAAGAATGGGAGAACCAAAGAACAAGATAACATCTGGCAGCACGGAGCAGTCAGGAATGTGCCATCTGCTGATTGATTCAGCAACAACATGATGAAGCAATTCCCATAGATTGGCATTGGAAGAAATTCCTATAAAAATGGACTCTAGAAAGTGAGAACTTTGGGGTCTGATTCTGTAAACCAACTTTCAGGAGCAACAGACAAAGCCCTGCTCCCTCCTCATGTCCAGGCCACCTGGCCAGTGGCTTGGCATGAGCAACTCTAAGGCTGGTTACTATGATAACAACCTTGCAGAACCTGTGTGTGTGTGTGTGTGTGCGTGTGTGTGTGTGAATAAATATGAAATTGAATGGAATGTTATAGCTATAACTAACTGCTTACTATGATTCTTTCTGTATTCACAATAAATGTGGTATTTTGCCATTTCCCCTTTAATAAGATCCTGCTGGTTTTTTTTTTATTGGTATAACACCCATGCCCTTTCCCTGGCCAGCCCACAAATTTCCCCTCCACCGGTTCACACAGAGAGTGCCCCCAGGGCACTGTTTTGAGGTGATGGGGGACTGTGGAGTTCTCCATGTTCTCTGCAGTGTTTGGGGTGTTGTCCATGAGTGGTTTGGGGGAGCAGGATGTGGCCTCAGGGACTCAGCTCACAGAGAACCTTATTTACACTAGAAACCTAGACATTTTGCACAGGCAGTGCATATTAGGATATAGATATTCAGGTCTGTTTGCAAAGGCCTATACTTTAAGAATTTAGGTGTATTTTTATTACTTAGCTAGTTATAGAGGTATAAAAGAAAGAATGAAAATCATAGTTCACCTGCTTCTAGGGCCTTTTTTTACTTTGACAGTTTGAGGCCCTGTTCTTAGGCTAAGCAGCAGAGGCAGCCATAAGCTGGGAAGTGTATGGTTACGTTCTTACATTTTAAACTAATTACATTTAAAATAAGGTGCTATTGGGCTGTTAAGATTACAATTCTGTTTTAATAATGCCTATCACCTTTAGAGAAAGGGAAGAGCCTAGAAGATGTAAAAGGAAACTTAATTTGATAGCATTTTGTTTGGCAAAAACTTACTTATTAATAACTGGGATGTGAAATTTTTATTTTGTTTTGTTTCATTACTGTAGTTTTCATTTTCCTATTGTTTGGTTGTATAATTTGTTTGGTTTTGTGATTGCTTTTGTTTGCTGTATAATTAATTTTGCTGGGTGTAAACTAATTAAGAGGGTGGAATATAATTGGTTAAATTATGTTACAATATGTTAGAATTGGTTAGTTAAATGTTAGTAAAATGATTGGTTAAGGTATAGCTAAGCAGAACTCAAGTTTTACTATATAGTCTGCAGTCAATCAGAAAGTAAGGGGGGGAATAAGAACAGGGAATGGGAATGGGAATGGGGAATTTGAATTATGTTTCGCTAAAGTGGGAGGAATGGGAATAGGGACACAGGCAAGGCTCTGTGATGTCAAAGCTGGGAAGGGGGATACTAAGAAAGAATATTAAAATAATTGCTTACTAAAAGTTCACCCCAATAAACAACAAATTATTTGCACCTTTGGACTTCGGGTATTGTTGCTCTCTGTTTATGCAAGAAAGACCAGAAAAGTAAGCGGGTGAAGGAATAAGCCCTCTAACAGTGCATACAAAACAATAAACATTTCCAACCAATGGCAGCTTTGACAGCGAATTCAACAGAACCACAGTTTATTCAGCAGGAAACCCCTCTATCATCCATATGTATTGTTGTATAATGTTTTTCTCTCAACTTTCTTGAATGTTACATTTATAAAACAAAATGCCGCATGGGAGGTGAAGGTCAGAAAATCCTTTTGGAGAAAGATACTGGACGTAGTTGAGAAATGCCTTTTCCCTGTGAGTCAGAATACCTTTGTATTTTCCACTTTTAGTATAAAGCAGTGAGGCAAACAAGCATCATGCCAAAAGGTGAGGAATATGTTCATGAAATAATTGCTTCTCAAATAAATGTCATATTTTGCACCTGATCTGAAATTTAGTAAATGTGGCTTCACTGTTGCCATTTTCACTATGAGGTGGAAACATTCATCTTTCAACCAGGGCAGTGCTGCCAGAAGTGAAAAGCTGCTTTCAGCAGAGAAAAACAACTTTTCATTTCCTGGAGCCAGGGGTCACAGAGGCGGAGGAGCTGGGAGACAGAGCTGAAATATTCTTCATACCATAAGGGTTGTGGGTATGGTGCGCTCTTTGTGAACAAGCACGAGAGCATGGCATCATTATATTGAATGTTGCAGGGCCCAGACCTAATATTAATGGTGTATTCACATTGGAAGCAATTTGGATTTGCTCAAATAAGGACTTATTAGGTCCATATGGGCAAATTTTGCCCATAACTTGCTGGTGCAGAGAGCCCTAAATGCAATAGAACTGAGGTGAGAAGCAGGATGTGGGGAGCTCCTAAATGGGACTGCACCCAATGCACATTGCCAGAGAACAGTTCTGGGGCACCTGCCTGCACCTCAGTAATAAGAAGGGACTTGATAGAAGCCAGGGGAATGGAAAGTGTTTTGGTTCAATGACTTGCCAACTAACTACCTCAGATATGTCAACACTGCAATTAAACACTGCAGCTGGCCCATGACAGCTGACTTGTGTTCACAGGGCTCAGGCCCAAGCTTTGGGACCCTCCCACCTTGCAGGGTCCTAAAGCCTGAGCCCAAACATCTACACCACAGTTAAACAACCCCTTAGCCTGAGCCATGTAAGCTCAAGTCAGCTGGCATGGGCTAGCTGTGGGTTTTTAATTGCAGCCTAGACATACCTGCTCACTACACACTGCTGCTCACAAGCCTGGAGTCTGGATTTCTTCCCCTGGAGGAAGTGGGTGATTCCTACACACAGCCCATGTTCCTGCCTTGTGTGCAGTTTTTAAGATTTGCCTCAGAGTGATTATTCTAATTATTTATAAACTTCTATTTTGATCATTAATATTTAAGATCTTCTTATGGAAAACTCTAGAAAGTTCCATAGTGCTTGACAAACATTAAATATTAAGCTTCATAATCCCCACCTTTTGAAGTAGGGAAGTGGTGTTACCCCTTTGTTCCAGGGTAGAAAGTTAATTGCCATGCCTAGGATCAATTCGCAAGTCAGTGGCAGAGCTACAAATGGAACTCCTTAACTCCCGAGTGCCAATGCTGTGCTTTAACCACTAGATCAGAGGTGGGCAAACTATGGCTCGTGGGTCACATCTGGCCCGCAGGACCATCCTGCCCAGCCCCTGAGCTCCTGGCCGGGGAGGCTAGCCCCCGGCCCCTCCCCCGCAGCCATGCTGCCATGTGGGCAGTGCGGCTTGCACCCGCCCACCTCCCAGGCTTTACAATACGCCTGTCCTGCTGCTCTGAGCAGCATGGTAAGGGGGCTAGGGGAGCAGGGTTGGATAAGGGGCAGGAGGTCCCACGGGGCAGTCAGGGGACAGGGGGCAGCTGGATGGGATGGAGGTTTGGGGGAGCAGTCAGGAGACGGGGAGCAGCGAGCGTTAGATATGGGGTTGGGTCCTGGGGGGGCATTGAGGGATGGGGGTCCCAGGAGGGAACGGTCAGGGGGACAAGGAGTGAGGGGGCGTTGGATGGGTCGGGGCTCCAGGGGGCCTGTCAGGGGGTGTGTGTGGATAGGGGTCAGGGAAGTCAGGGGACAGGGAGCGGGGGGGAGTTGGATAGGGGGCGAGGGTTCTGAGGGGGGCATTCAGGGGGCAGGAAATGGGAGGGGGCAGATAGGGGGTGGGGGCCAGACTGTTTGGAGAGGCACAGCCTTCCCTACCCAGCCCTCCATGCCGTTTCATAACCCCGGTGTGGCCCTTGGGCCAAAAAGTTTGCCCACCCCGCACTAGATTGTCCTTCTTCCATGCAATATGACTGTTATTGACAGTGCGTTGTTGCACTTTTAGAAAATTAAATCAAAGGTATTATAAATTATAATCCAGTGAAGGTCTAGCCATCAAGTAGCTTGCTCCGTATTTTTGTTGTCCCTTTCTCTTCACTTTGCATTCATCTGTTTCCTGCTCATCTTGATTCCCTTTGTTTTGTTTCTCTTCCCTTCCTTTGTTGCCTAATGTTTGCTCCTTGCAGGTAAAAGATTACAGATTCAGACTTGTATTGCACTAACCTTGTGTTTAAATGCAAACATCTAATTACCTTGTTGTTTTTGTAATCATTTATAGGTGTTTTTCGATAGTACCTCACAAACATTAGTAAATTTAGCCTCACAACACCTGAGTGGAGTGGAAAATATGATTATTTCCATTTTGCAATGGGGAAACTGAGACAGTGCAAGATTAAGGTCCAAAAGTGACCACTGATTAAGCGTGCACAATTTAAGATCCCCGGTGTAATTTTCAGAGATAGTGAGCACTTGCAGCTCCAGCTGGAGTCAAAGGGGTTACAATATTAATGTTAAGAAAGGATTTATAATCCACAGGTAAAAGTCCCTCTGACTAATTTCACTGAAGTCAGTAGTGACTATCAGACTTGTAACTACTCCATAGATTTTTCTTGGCAACACTCCACATTTAGTTACATTGGGATCCTTAATTGCAGTGTCTACATTTATTTTAGCATTCTGTGTTTTTTACTCCTAATTTCTTACAGATATCTGTCAATCATGCAATGGACAACTGTAACACAGTGCTACATATCAGTTAAATGCACTAACAAAACAAGTCTGAACATAGTGTCCCTTCTCATCTAACACAATGTACCATCTGCTGCCAAGTGATGCAAGTGCTATCCTGAATGCCCTGATTACAAAAACTTCTCCTGATATTTGTTTGCTGGTGCTGGTTCTGCTATAGCTGGCTGAAAATATTTCAACTGACCAGTTTTCTATTAAAAAATGCTGTTTCACCTAAATGTTGTGGCGCTGTGTCAATTCTGACAACATTTTTGATGGGGAAAAGTATAAACAAATTGTTTCTTCTTTCTCATTTTGTTTCAATAAAGTCAAAACATTTTTGTTTATTTTTATCATTTTGATTCATTTTCTTTGGACTTTTACATTTTATGAAATATCAATATTATATTTCACATATACATTTGTTATTTTCATATAACAAACATCAAAACCAAAATGATTCAAAATGATAAATATGAAATAAGAAAGACATGCCTATCACAACATTGTATACCTCATCCAGTGCACTGAGTGCCCTAATAACAACTGGTTTCAGAGTAGCAGCCATGTTAGTCTGTATCCGCAAAAAGAAAAGGAGTACTTGTGGCACCTTAGAGACTAACAAATTTATTAGAGCATAAGCTTTCATGAGCTACAGCTCACTTCATTGGATGCATGCAGTGGAAAATATAGTGGGGAGATTTTATATACACAGAGAACATGAAACAATGGGTGTTACCTACAGACTGATCCCACTGAGGGTTACCAAAAGAAACTACACCCTCTGCCCAAGAAACTCCCTGAAAAAGCACAAGAATAAATCCGCACAGACACACCCCTAAAACCGCGACCTGGGGTATTCTATCTGCTACCCAAGATCCATAAACCTGGAAATCCTGGACATCCCATCATCTCTGGCATTGGTACCCTGACAGCAGGATTATCTGGCTATGTAGACTCCCTCCTCAGGCCCTATGTTACCAGCACTCCCAGCTATCTTCGAGACACCACTGACTTCCTGAGGAAACTACAGTCCATTGGTGATCTTCCTAAAAACACCATCCTAGCCACTATGGATGTAGAAGCCCTCTACACCAACATTCCACACTAAGATGGGCTACAAGCCGTCAGGAACAGTATCCCCGATAATGTCACGGCAAACCTGGTGGCTGAACTTTGTGACTTTGTCCTCACCCATAACTATTTCACATTTGGGAATAATGTATACCTTGAAATCAGCGGCACTGCGATGGGTACCCGCATGGCCCCACAGTATGCCAACATTTTTATGGTTGACTTAGAACAACGTTTCCTCAGCTCTCATCCCCTAATGCCCCCACTCTACTTGTGCTACATTGATGACATCTTCATCATCTGGACCCACGGAAAAGAAGCCCTTGAGGAATTCCACCAGGATTTCAACAATTTCCATCCCACCATCAACCTCAGCCTGGACTAGTCCACACAAGAGATCCACTTCCTGGACACTACAGTGTTAATAAGCGATGGTCACATAAACACCACCCTATACCGGAAACCTACTGATTGCTATTCCTACCTACATGCCTCTAGCTTTCATCCAGACCATACCACACGATGCATTGTCTACAGCCAAGCTCTACGATACAACCGCATTTGCTCCAACCCCTCAGACATAGACAAACACCTACAAGATCTCTAGTAAGCATTCTTACAACTACAATACCCACCTGCTGAATTGAAGAAACAGATTGACAGAGCCAGAAAAGTACCCAGAAGTTAACTACTAGAGGACAGGCCCAACAAAGAAAATAACACTAGCCATCACCTTCAGCCCCCAACTAAAACCTTTCCAATGCATCATCAAGGATCTACAATCTATCCTAAAGGATGACCCATCACTCTCACAGATCTTGGGAGACAGGCCAGTCCTTGCTTACAGACAGCCCCGCAACCTGAAGCAAATACTCACCAGCAACCACACACCACACACCAAAAACACTAACCCAGGAACCTATCCTTTCAACAAAGCCCGTTGCCAACTGTGTCCACATATCTATTCAGGGGACACCATCATAGGGCCTAAACACATCAGCCACACTATCAGAGGCTCGTTCACCTGCGCATCTACCAATGTGATATATGCCATCATGTGCCAGCAATGCCCATCTGCCATGTACATAGGCCAAACCGGACAGTCTCTACGTAAAAGAATAAATGGAAACAAATCAGATGTCAAGAATTATAACATTCAAAAACCAGTCGGAGAATACTTCAATCTCTTTCGTCACTCGATTGCAGACCTAAAAGTGGCAATTCTTCAACTAAAAAACTTCAAAAACAGACTCCAACGAGAGACTGCTGAATTGGAATTAATTTGCAAACTGGACACCATTAACTTAGGCTTGAATAAAGACTGGGAGTGGATGTGTCATTACACAAAGTAAAACTATTTCCCCTTGTTTATTTCCCCCCCTACTGTTCTTGTCAACTGCTGGAAATGGCCCACCTTGATTATCACTACCAAAGGTTCCTCCCCCGCACCTCCACTCTCCTGCTGGTAATAGCTCACCTTCCCTGATCACTCTTGTTACAGTCTGTATGGTAACAACCATTGTTTCATGTTCTCTGTGTATATAAAATCTCTCTACTATATTTTCCACTGTATGCATCCGATGAAGTGAGCTGTAGTTCATGAAAGCTTATGCTCTAATAAATTTGTTAGTCTCTAAGGTGCCACAAGTACTCCTTTTCTTTTCTTTTTGCTAATAACAACTATGTCAGTGAAAACACATGATCACTACTCTCTTGAATGAACTCACACAGGACAATGATAAAAGACAAAAACATCATATCATGTGTTGGTGAATAATTTTCACAAAGTGATCACTCTGTATCTGATTCAAAGAAAACCTGCACAACACTTTCAAAAGTCATGCCTGGGAGCTTAAATTCATGACTTTGCTAGACGCTCAGAATCATGGTCTTAATAAAGACACTGGATGTATGGCTTATTACAACAGTCTATAACTCACTATCGTCTCCCTTTTTGTCCTAGGACTACAGGGTAGTAAACAGGCCACTTCACCTTGAATGATCTCTTAGAATACAGTAGAACCTTAGAGTTATGAACACCACAGTTATGAACTGATCAGTCAACCACACACCTCATTTGAAACCGGAAGTATGTAATCAGGCAACAGCAGAGATAACCCCTGCTGCCCACCCCCGCAAGCAAATACAGTATAGTACCATGTTAAACGTAAATTATAAAAAAATAAAGGGAAAGTTTTTAAAAAAAGATTCAACAAAGTAAGGAAACTGTTTCTGTGCTTGTTTCATTTGAATTAAGATGGTTAAAAGTAGCAATTTTCTTCTGCATACTAAAGTTTCAAAACTGTGTTAAATCAATCTTCAGCTGTAAACTTTTGAAAGACCAACCATAACTTTTTGTTTAGAGTTACAAACAGTTCAGAGTTACAACCTACCTCCATTCCCGAGGTATTCGTAACTCTGAGGTTCTATTGTATGTGCTAACTACTTACGCCAAGCCATCTGTTCAACCTTGTATTTAGATTGTGACACTCTGAGTACATTTCCCAGACCCGAGGAAGAATTCTGTGTAGCTCAAAAGCTTGTCTCTCTCACCAACAGATGTTGGTCCAATAAAAGATATTACCTCCCCCACCTTGTTTCTCTAACATCCTGGGACCAACATTGTTACAATAACACTGGATACAACTCTGAAATAAGACATTTACCTTAATAAAACAACACTTTTTTAAAAAAAAAGCAAAATGAAATGATTCTGAAAAATTTTAATTTTGGTTTAAGTTTTTCAGAATTTTTGTTTCACAGGACATTTTGGCTTTCATTACAATTCAGAGTGAATTTTTTTTTCAGAATGTCAGAATTTTCCGTGGAACAGTAAACTCCAGGGACCAAGTCCAGTCCTGGTGAAAGGAGATGCACCATCCATTGAAGTCAATGGGAGCTGTGATGTTAAGCTTGGGCTGAATTTAGTTCCTGACTACACGAAGTATGGACCCAATCCTGCAGCCTTCACTAAGCAAATCTCCCACTGACTGCACAGGGAGTTTTGCCTGAATAAAGGCTGCAGGACCTTTGGCATCAGGAAATCTGAACTCCCTCATGATCTGTTTGTAATATATTATTTGCATTTGTAATGCACTTTGGGATCAGGTCTGTACTTAAAATCAATGGGAGTTTTATCATTAACTTCAATGGGTTCAGGATCAAGACCTTTAGGACTTTTTGGAATTAAAGGAGAAATATAAATGCAATTATTACTATTAATAAAGTAATATGATTTCTAATGTACTTTAGTTTCGTGGTATATCTCACCCTTTGGATGGCTGCTAATTGTACTGCAAACAGCCTGTGATTTTACTCCCACTGTTTGTTTAAGCAGTTAATTTCACAAACAGATTTTATTTCCCTTCCACAAGTCCTGACAGGAAGTTTGGCAAAGACCCCATGATGCAGGATCAGCAGAAATCATATTCTGTTTGTTTCTCATGCTAATTGGCAAAAGTTCAGAGAAATGCAGCTTTAAACTAGTTCAAAACCACAGCTGTGAGCTTGGGGCTTTTTTGCAGACACAAGCAGGTTACCAGTTGACTGGGAGACATTAAAGAACATTATATGCCTGATACTTATAGAGATAGCAAATGAATGTTTCTAACTAGCATCCCTACTCTATTCCTAGTTGTGTATGCTGGGAAAGAAAACTAGAATGGGATGAGCTGAGTAGGGCTCATTATGGCACTGCTGTTTTCTTCAGGCCAGCAAGCTACACAGGCATCTTCTACAGCTCTATAAATGCTCCTGTGTCTGACTGGGTCAGGAAAGATTGGTGGGCAGCTTTGGAAGTAGCCATTGAGTCTGCGAGGGTATTCCATTGTGCTGCTGTTCCTCTTCAGGGCAGGACATCAGCTACTGTTCAAGCTCTTCAAGTTGAGCTGATGCCGTGGGAATGGGTTGGTGAGCAGATCTAACAGAGGTGTTCACCCTTCTCATCAGAGTCTCTCACTCAGAATCCTTAGGAAAGTTAAAATGCTCACTTAAGTGTTTCAAGATTTTAAAGAAAGGTTATGTACCTGGGGTGATGGGCACTCGTGATTACTAACCACCACAGTGGTTTGTGTGTATGAGTGGTTAGTGAGTCCCATGGGGAAGTGTGATGGCATGTGTACACCTCAACCAAAGATTGCCATGAAGGGGTTAAATGTCTCCCTCCCTGTCTGA
The DNA here is from genome assembly GCF_009764565.3 of Dermochelys coriacea. Classification (NCBI taxonomy): domain Eukaryota; kingdom Metazoa; phylum Chordata; order Testudines; family Dermochelyidae; genus Dermochelys; species Dermochelys coriacea. The sequence goes on along the minus strand of NC_050072.1, from coordinate 30,589,679 downwards.
CTAGAGGGAGTACCACAGCTGCCTCCTCTGAATGTAGGCATGTGCACACCATGGCCTTGATTCTGGAATTTCTTGCAGCCCCAAAGAGAGCCATTGACACCAAGTGTAAAACTGCTGTAAGGCACACTGGGAACTACTCTGACAGCCATGGACAGCCCCAGGACGCAGGAGAGTAGAGACATGTGAAAGATAGGAGAGAGGGGCACCATCAAAATATGGCTAATATTTCTACATTCGCTACAGTTTATATATCCTAAACACTTAAACAAAACAAATACACATTAGTTAACAGTTCCAGTAGGACCAGGGACAAGCTATTCAATAGAGACCCACCGTCTGGAGTTGTTGATTTAGGCTCTACTCTAAAGCCCAGTGAAGCCAATGGGAGCCTTGTTACTGGGCTTCAGACCAGTCACTTATTTGGTACAAACTTACCAAATATGTGTTATGTACCCAAAAGGCAGAGCTATTGCATTCTATCAAATAAATAGCACACCTTGTAAAAATGTTAAATATTTATCTATCTAACTGATTAGAGTGGTGCCCATTCTGTATTACAAGTGCTGATAGCTGTGAAAAATGCAGATACCATGCAGCCACTTGTCAAAGATTCATATTTTAATTGTTGGGTTTGGTCTTTTTTTTTTTTTTTTGCCAGAGTATTGCCATCAGATGCAAAGTGTATAAGGCAAGATTATTTTGTTAACACAACCAAAACCAGAGAAATGTTAAGCACCACAGCTCTGATTGAGGTTTTGTAAGTCAGCTGGTGAAAATCAGCATAGCTCCCATGATGGCAGTAGAGGTATGCTCATTTACATGAGCTGAGGGTCTGTCACAACCAGGTTTGCTTAGCAGGTGTTTAGCAACTCTCAAGGTCTGGCCTATTGGCAGCAGAAGCCTCTTTCAATCTGCTCAGATTCTACCCTCTCGTGAAGTGAGCCTCTGAACTCGTGTGCTCCAAAAAAGCAGGGGACTAAGGGTTAAAAGTGTTCCCTTTAACAAACAGTTCAATGTTCCCACTGTAAGTCTGAACTGTAGAGTAAATCTTTGAGTTGTCCTTGATTCTGCACAGCAGAACTCTACCATTCATATCAGGTTTAAGTTCAGAGGCCATCATGATATTAGGAGGTCTGTCTTAATTACAGCTGGAATAGGTGGTGTGGGTCCATGCTTGTTGGATGAGCATTGCACTAGCAAGGAGTGCTGCTTTTGATAGCCATTTTGGCTTATTTATTTTTGTGCTCCATCCACAAAGTGGTTCAGCAGCTCACGATGAAGCACAAATAGTTTGCTGCTGGACAGTGTTTCGATGCCAAACCAACAGGTACTCTTGAACTGCCCATGACTAACAGATGACTCCAAAAGGCCTGGTGTTTCTGGCTATGGTCTCATCGCTTGTGCCACTTGCGGATGCACATACTTTTACCCTATGAAAAGGCACACAGAACTCTTTTCTGGCATGAATGCAGCCTTCTAGATGATGACATATTCAATTCATTGGGAAACACCATCAAAACCAACATCCAATAGAGAGTGCATATGGGACAGATTCTCAGCTGGTGTCAAATCAATGGAGCTCCATTAACTTCACATGTAAGTTCCAATTTGCACCCTTTGAAGATCTGGTCCTAAAGTCTGCAATCTCCATTGCAGAGGGTGAACTTTTGGTTTGAGATTGTGCACCTAGGAAAGTTAAGCAGCATGATAACAGACAAATAAATTCATGAAAAAAAAAAACTTTTTTGTGGTCATTTAGAGACACAAACCAGGTAGGCTGATATTTCATCATAGCTCAGCTCTTCTTCAAAGAGAACCTAGTGAAAGATGAGAACTATCTGGTATATTAATTCCAATGGGAGTTGTGTGCATATAATTGTGGACAGATATGGTCCATTCATGGCCTGATCTTGCAAGATGTATAGCACTTCCTGCAGCGGTGTACAGCTCTCTGAACCTTGCAAGGTCAGGTCCTTAGGTCAAGACCTTTCCAGGTGTTTAGGACCCATTAATTAGGCACCTAAATATTTTTGAGGATTATAGTTCTTTTAACTCTTCTTAATTGTCAGTTTCTACAGTCCTTGGATTATCTTTGTTACACTTCTCTGGATCCCTTCCAGTATTTTAACATCTTTCTTGTATGGCATGTAGCGTTCCAAGTGCAGTTGCATCAATGCCATGGATTAATTTTCACCTCACCAGGTGCAAAACTGTTGCTGAGATCTCCTAGACTGTAGCATCATTGCTACATCACACTGACACTTGCTTTATTCAGGAGTTACTTCAACTATTGAGCTCATTGTCCTGATTTTGATCTTACTAACTTCAGTTTAACACAGGGGTAAATACATTGATTTTACAGGAGTTACTCTCAATTTACACCATTGAGAAAAGAGAATCAGGCCCCGTGAGTCAATGGGAGTTCACCTCGTTAAGGATTGAATAAAATCTGAGGGTCTGATTCTGTTCTAATTTATATTAAAGTAAATTAGGAGTAACTCCATTGTGGTCAAAAGGTTACACTGATGTAAAAACCATCTTAAATAAAGAGGAGACTCAGGCTCTGAGGAATTACTTAAGGACTTTGCCAATGGACTTTAAATCCCAGTTCTCACAAACCATTGTTTGATTTCAGTATCTTTTTGACACCTCTCAGTCATTGATCCTCAGTCATTGATCTCACGATCCAGTGTATTATAAGTCATCGTTGTAGTCTAGCTCCTTTTACCAAAGCAGAAGTGCTGACAGCCTCCCATTCCTTGTTCATATCAGATTTTCAGAAACATTCATGTGGCACTCCAGGCTACAGAAATAGCAGCAAACAAACAGCTGATTTCAAAAGTCCTTCCCCAGCCAGGGCTCAGATCCCAGCACACCACCCGCTGAAATATTCACCCAAGAGATTAGTTTCACAAGTTTGCTCCCACCTAATGTTATCAAAGCATTGATCTTCAGATGGAAATGTCTTAAACACCTGGGTCTGAATTCTTCCGCCTGTCTAGATTTGGGGCCAATGAGATAAGTAAAACTGAACGAGAGACTAAAAAAAGGCACTGATGTCCAAGAGGTATTGAAAATGTAAGAAAACTGGCTCTGCAGTGTGATTCTTCCTAATGATCATTCCCAGCCCAAATGAATTTAGTTCCACAGACATTCTGCTATTTACTTAGTAAGGAATTAGATGATGTCTTTATGGCATCTTGAACGCATAATACTATATAAATGGTAAGTGTTATTGGCTTTGTAGGGTCACAGGAATTGCCAGACTGGATCGACCCAAGGTCCATCTAATCCAGTATCCCATCTCCATCAATGGCCTGCCCCAAATGCCTCAGAGGAAGATGTAAGAACCCACAATAGGAGGTAGTTGTGTAGTAATCTGTCCTCTACATTAGTTTTCATCATCCCAATCTCTCATATTTACAGGTTGTTTTAATACCTGAAGCATAAGATTTGATATATCTTCCACAAAATTTGTTTTATGGTAACTCTGGATACTATTGATAGCCACAGAAATATACACTCCCTTTTTAAATGTTGTTAAATTCTTGGCCTCCAGGACTTACAGTGGCTATAAATTCAACAGTTTAATCCCACATTCTGTGAAAGAGTATTTCTTTTTATCAGTTTTAAATGTCCTGCTTTTTACTTTTATTGAAATTTTGTCCTTTTGGTCTTGTGTTATCAGACAGGGAGAAGATAAATTCTACTTTCATTATTCCAGTAATTATTTTATATACTTTTATCATGTTCCGGCTTATCTGTCTCCTTTCTAAAGTAAACAATCCCAGTCTTTTCAATCTCTCTTCAGAGGAGAGTTTTCCCAGTCCTTTGATCATTCTCATCACAACTCTCTGAACCCTCTCTTGTTCAGCAAGATCCTTTTTGAGATGGGGGGGACCAGTATTGCACAAAGGATTGCAGATTAGACATTTATATAAAGGCATGATAACAGTCTCCAGCTCACCACACTCTTCTTTATGCACTCTAACATCTTGGTTTTTGGGGTTTTTTTTGACTGAAGCCGCACATAGCAGAGATCTTCATTGAGCTGTCCACAATGATGCCTAGGTCGCTCTCTTGAGTTGATACAGTTCTTTAGAACCCTGTAAGGTGTACAAGTAGTTTACATTTTCCCCTCCAACGTGTCATTAGAAGATTCATAAATTTAGAAAACAATGAAAAGGAAAAAGTCAGATGCCTACACTCTTGCCTCCATTGCTTATGTTGGCATTAAGCCATTAGTGCTCAACAGCTTTCTTCCTAACTACTAACTCATTATCCTTCTAGGGAAAGGGCAGTTTTAGAGCTGTGACATGGCTGAAAGTTTGACTGAAGCATCTCATAAAACTGATTACCTTGAAGTCCAATAAGTGGGGTGCCATGACATCCACCAAAGGCTTCACCCTACCCCTCCAAAAACAGAGGGTGGAAATAGGGCAATAATTAGAAAAATTATTGCCTGAAAATAAAAGCTTTTCCAGATTAGATTTGACAGCTGCCTCCTGCTGTGAAACAGGAACATGGCCTGGTGTTAATAAGTATTTACTGTAGAGGCCAAAATTAGGGTTTAAGGCTAGTACTTCTTAGGAAGCTACAGTAGAAGAACTGGGAGACTGGGACAATTTTGCATGCTTGAGGGGGATGAATGAGGGGAACACAGTGGTCTGGACATTCTTCTATAGTTGGTTCAGTTACGGTGCTATTCATACAATAGGAGTGTTAAGAGAGCAAACATTGAGACTTTATGGGTATTCTAGATAAATCTTTATTTTATAAAAGGTTGTGTAAATTGTTTAGTAGTAGAGTCTATTTATACAAACCTTTTCTTAGCCAAAAAGGGTTTAGATTCAGATTGAACCTTGGGCAAAGTTAGGAGTTGACACTTATTTTATATAACTTGGTTTGTCTAGCCTTTCCCACAGCTGTTTTTCTAGTACTTCCCTGTCAGTTGCTTTGAGAATGTTTTTTCCCCCCTAAACTAAGGGTATGTCGACACTACAAGTGCTATATCAACACAGTCGCAGCACTGCAGCTACACTGCTGTAGGGCAGACACTTGCTACAGCAACGGAAGGGGTTTTTCCATAGCTGTATTAAATCTGCCCTCTCAAGAGGTGGCAGCTAGGTCCAAGATGTCTATACTGGGTTTAGGTCAGCTTAAAAACATCTCTTGGGAGCATGAAGTAATGATCCCAGTAGTTTAGATAGAAAGAGTGAACACTTTAAAGCAAGATGTCTGTGATTGTAACTGTAGACATTGCTAAAGTCCACATTTTAACATTTTGTCACAAATACATAAAAGTTTGCCATCAGATACTATGTAGTAACCACAATTGTTTCCTATCCTAGGACAGGAAGAATCGTTAGTATCTCAAATACCACTGCATTGTAACTGTTAGCAAATGATGACTTTTTAACGAAAGCCACCATGCCTTTCTGTTCTAAACCTGTCTTCATGTTCACAGCTGAATGGTAAGTTTGCAGTTCTAAGATTGACTCATCTAGATGCCGTGTTCATCCCTAAACCAGAGTTGCTGTTCCCTAGATGCTCAGTGGCAATATATACAAGCCTCATACATTGAACACCTCCAAAACAATACCCCACTCTTCTTTCTTGGTAAATGAAATAATGACGGCTATGGAAAGTTGGCCATCTGATGTTTCAATCTGTGTTGCAATAACTGGCAAGCAACCAGTCAATTGTCCTGGAAATATATCACTTACATATCACTAAATAAATACAAATTCCACAGAGTGAATTTGCTCATTTGCTGTTGTTATTATTCTTCATATTTATTACAGTAGTGCCTAGATGCTAACTGAGAATGGGGTCCCATTGTGCTAGGCACTGTCCAAAAACAAGGAGAGACAGTCCCTGCCCTGAAGAGCTTACAGTCTACAAAGACAAGGTGAGAAAATGGTAGGGGGAAAGGCACAAAACATACAAGTAAAGTGATGATGGCAAATGGCATGTCAGGTTGTTACTTCTTCTCCCTGCAATTCTTTCCTAAAGGCCACATGGCTGCAGGGAGGAGGGCTCTTAGAATGCGGGGAGGGTCATCTCCCCTGCACAGTTCATGGTGGGGGAGGGGTTCATTTGAACCCTTCCCATTCCAGTGGAGCAGTACTAGTTTGAACTGCTTTCTGAAGCTGTTGTGCTCATTTACCCAACAGACTGATCAGCTTTGTACATAATATTAACCCTACTATTGAACTTCTATAGTGCCTTTCATCCAAGAACCTCAAAAGGCTTTACAAACACTAATTAAATCACACAACACCTTTGCCAGGTAGGAAGCTTTGATGAAGTATTCAGCTTAGTGAATACACTGTCTCTAGAAATAACAATGAAGTGATATCATCACAGGTATGTGGGGCCAGCTCCCTGCAGAATGCTGCAGAACATTTACTCAGCAACACAAGCTATTGGGAGCACATCGGACTTGTCCTCCCCTTGTTACCCTGGCTTCCCAGACCATATCAAGTCAAGTTCAAGGTTTCAGTCCTTACTTTCGAAGTGCTCAGTGACCTGGGCCCAAGCTATCTAAAAGAGTCTAAAGCTCGGGGTTAAGGACCATGGTCAATAAAGCTGCTCCTCTGGCACAATGGAACTTTCTACCATAAGAGTAAAGGTGATTTATGCAGGAGACAGAGTTTTCTTGGGGGCTGGTCCAAGGTTGTGGAATGAACTCCCCCAGGAACTAAGGACCAACACAAACCTCACCACCTTCCATGCTAAGTTCAAGGCACATTCTTTGACCTTGCCTTCCCTAACCTAGACACAGAACAATGTGGATATTTAAAAACCAAACCCAATACTGTACCAAAACAAAATGGCGCACACAACTGTTGCCCTGGGGAGGAGATGAGAGAGAAGATGAGAGAGAGTTTTAAAACTCAGCTATTTAATTACAACATGAATGCAAAGCTTTTATATTATAGAGAGAGAAAGAAAGATGATGACATGTGACAGTTGTTAGTCACACCACTTAATGCACTACCAGAAGGTGCTCAGATACTAAAGTGATAAGAGCAGTGCAAGAACCTATATAGCATAGAACAGAATAGAAAACTGTTGTAAATCAGCATAGGTCCATTGGCTTCAATGGATCTACACCAATTTCTATCAGATGAGGATCTGGCCCATCTCCTTCAACAGGAGTAAATATAAAAGCAACACAGAGTGTTGTTTATATGCAGAAACACAATTTTAAAAGCAAATGGAAGTAATTGACAACAGTTGTTCACAAGGAAGGTTACCTTTCTACACGTACTAAGGCAGGGTACACCACAATCTAAGACAAATAAGAGCTAAAGGATATGAAAGCAAAAACTTGCTGGCTCAGCAAATGTGTATATATCTTTTCCCTCTGTAGTCTGTTAGGTAAAGAATTTGACTTTCAAGCCATCCCCCTTCTCCAACTGTACCACTGCCTCCAAGTCACTGGGGTGGCTGTCAAACTGCATAACTTGATATTCATGTTTGTATAAAAATACCTCCCTGCTGAATGATAAATGATTGCTACTTTCAGTGAGTTAATCAAGAAAGGGTTTGGTTGCTTTAGCTAAAAGGCTTTGCTTTGCTTGCAAGGTCGTTTCCAATGAGTTCCCCGAACTTTGAACCACATCGGAGAAGTGAGATAAACAAGGCAAGTATAAATACCAGAGAGCAGCAGTTGCTGAGGCTGCTTACTCCTGCAAAGCGGAGTCAAGCAGAGCAGCCAACCAAAGCGGAAACAGAGTAAGTGTGTTGTTTTGCTATAAAATATCGTTGTGATTTCTGGTTCTGCAAAGTGTTCCTTTGTTTCTTTGGTTGTAGAGATTGATTGGGGAGCTAGAAAGTTCCATTTGAAACTAACTCAAATGGCTGTTTAAAAAAATTGAAATATAGAAGAAAGTGTAATTCAGAACAAAAATTATTTCCAGTCTGTGGGGCTTGGCAAACTGTTGTTGGGCATTGTGTGCCAACACTGCAGAATGCTAAAGTCATGGAACAATCCTGGCATGTCCTGATGTTTTGTACATGTCTGCAAGAGAATCACATGAAAGGGATGCAGTTATCCAAGTGTGTGCAGAGACCTGGAATGAAATTCTGGCTCCACTGAAGTCAATGGTTCCATAATTTCATCCCTAAAGTATTTTACCAGATTGCTTCTACAGAATTGGAGGAAAGAAAAGTCAGGAAATATGGAGTCTGACAATAAGGCTGGCTTGCAGCAGTTTCGTCTGTCTGCCTGAGATTGGTAATACAAAACTTTCTTTGTATTGGAATGCTCTGGGGTTGATGAAAACGTATATTATGTATATGAGTTTCATGTATTATGTATGTTACATCACAGAGCACAACGGTGCATCTGATCAGATTCTGTTGTGAATGGGGCTGTGGGATATCCAATACAATCTTGCAGCCTGTGAGGGGGAAAAGAGTAGTTTTTCAGTTTCTTTCCTAGATAATGCATGATTTCTAAACACAATAAGCCAAAGGGTGTTATGTTAATGTATCATTGGGAGAAAAAGAGGTTATACAATATTTCTATGTTTTATGATGATCACAAATATAAGATGCCCTGGGTGCATGCAAGAGGTTTTGTGAGATATAGGGAATCCTGAAACTTTGGATTTTTCATTTCCTTTTCTTTGTTGCTCAATTGTCTCTGGTGTCTGCCTTCTTTAGAGCTTTTTCTGGCTAAGGTCCAAATTTGAAAAAAAAAATCTTCTAAAAATTCTGGACTCTTTTATTCTGCTCCCAGTTTGTATAGTATTTGCTATGGGCCAACATATACCCCTGGGGCAACTACTTTGAAGTCAATGGAATTGCACTCCAGATTGATTTGGACCAATGATCCAGATCTCCACCTGGTGTAAATTGGCATAGCACCATTGACGTCAATGCACAAATAAGTCAAAAGCAGCAGAACTGGAGTCAGTTCTGCAGTCATTAAAATTGCAGTTTGATAAGAAGAAGAAATAGGAGTAGGGAACAACTCAATTTGTCTAGTTAATATAAAGGGTCACCCAACTGGTTGGAATACTTAGATTGTCCTGTTTTCAATCAAGAAAATATCAAGGTTATCCATTAGTGCTTTCCATGGAATCAAAGAAATATTGCCAATAGCAATAAATATAATGGGCCAAATTCTGAGCTTACTTTATGTGTGAGCCCCAGAGAGTTAATGGCCTGCTGGTTTTGTTATGAGAATTTCAGCAACTGGAACTGCTCTGTGCACGTATCTCATTTCTTTTGTTTTCTCTCATTTTCAGCTGAAGCCCAGCCATGTGGGGAGGGCTGGGGCTGGCCCTGGTTCTCTGTCTCCTCCCAGGAGGAGGGACAGAGAGCCAGGGTTCAAGTGCCCATTGTAAAGAACCACCAGAATGGCATATCGAGGAGCACAGTCCAATGCTAAATTCTAGGGGCTCAGTGACAGTGGTAGCGCTCCTCCAAGCCAGCTGATATTTGTGCCTGCTGCAGGCTTCCAGGTAAGGACATTTGTCTCTTCCAAGTACATCTGAAAATGGGACGGAGCAGTTTTTAAAACTCAGCTATTTAATTACAACATGAATGCAAAGATTTTATATTATAGATCGATATGGTCACTTATTTATGGCTTCTTTACCTGCTTGTGTACCAAACAGGACCCGTGACAGGTGCAGCTCCATTGACCGAGTTCCTAGATGGACAAATCCGTCCCTGTGACTCAGATTCTTAAAACACTGCCTCAGTATTCATTGGTAGATGAAGCAACCATTTAAAAGTTTTGCCATCTTCCAATTACCACCATGTAAATATAAACAACAACCAAATCTTCATTAATAAAACCAAAACCAAAATAGACCTTTAAGATCTTAGGCCACACAAATGCAAATGAACCCTAGCAAACCCAGCAGAAACAGTTCCTCCAGAGCTATATTCCCACTAAGACAGGGGTTCTCAAGTTGGGGGTGGTGACCCCCCTGGGGGGGGGTCACGAGGTTATTACTGGGGGGGGTAGTGTCACAAGTTGTCAGCTTCTACCCCAAACCCGCTTTGCCTCCAACATTTATAATGGTGTTAAATATAAAAAAAAGTGTTTTTAATATATTGGGGGGGTTCACACTCATAGGCTTGCTGTGTGAAAGGGGTCACCAATACAAAAGTTTGAGAACCACTGCACTGAGATGTGATTTAGGGCCTGATCCTACAGAGTCTTCCTAGCATTACTCATTACTAAGAGTAGTCCCTAGATCAGTAATGGTAAACAAACTAATACAAAAGAAAATGGCAATACATTCGGAAGCTGTCAGCCAGACTAGCTACTCTTTAAGGGCTTGATCCTATTTTCACTGCAAAACCAGTCCCTAAGAGAAAGATCCATCTGAAATCAGAATGAAGCTTAAGGTGAGTCTTGTGGGATATGGTTTTCAAAGGTGCTTACGCCTTCAGGCTCCTTTGCAAATTCTGGCCCTAACATTCAGGGGTCTCCATTTCATTTGCAATGCATGGTAAGATTCATCCATTTATGAGCATACCCTTCCATCTGTGTTAAGGCGATCATCAGTGGGCTTCATTCTCCAGTGCCTTGCTCCTTGCGTAGTCATCATTTACACCTGTGGTCAAGCCCTTCATTGCTAGAAATCAGGGTCGAATACAGGCAGTGCTGAATTTCATTGTAAACAGCTGGTTGAAATACAGAATGGTTTCTTGAGTTGATAAAAGAAAAAATAAAGGGATGACCTGAGATTCGCTAGTTCTTTCAAACTGCCACTATCTCTGACTCCTTAGTTAGTAATTTGGCAGAGATATTGAAGCTGAGTAAAATCATATTTCTCACATATGTAAAAGACTACCTGAAATAGAGAGATCTTTATATGTTTCACTCTCTTTTTGCGATCAGCAGAGGTAAGCTGTACAGTAACTCCTCGCTTAACGTTGTAATTATGTTCCTGAAAAATGTGACTTTAAGCGAAATGATGTTAAGCGAATCCAATTTCCCCATAAGAATTAATGTAAATGGGGGTGGGGGTTAGGTTCCAGGGAAATTTTTTTCACAAGGCATACAGCTCACACTATAAGTTTTAAACAAACAAACAGTTTAATACTGTACACAGCGATGACGATTGTGAAGCTTGGTTGAGGTGGTGAAGTCAGAGGGTGGAAGAGGGTGGGATATTTCTGAGGGAATGCCTTGTTGCTAAATGATGAACTAGCTTTTGGCTGAGCCCTCAAGGATTAACCCATTGCTGTTAATGTAGCCTCACACTCTACAAGGCAGCATGAATGGAGGGAGGGGAGACAGCATGGCAGACAGAGACAGAGACACACAGCGCATTGCCCCTTTAAATAGGCTGATCTCACTCTAAGTGCACTGCCTTTTTAAGTAGCTCAGCAAGTTGAGACAGCAGCTCAAGGACCAGGAAGCTCCCTCCCTCCTGAGCCCTGTTGTGTCGTCCCCACCCCCATGGAGATGGCGTAAGTGGGGTGCAGGAGCAGGGGGGAGGGGGAAACCCTGACATTAGGCCCCCCGCACAGCAAGCAGGAGGCTCCTGGGAGCAGCTCCAAGGCAGAGGGCAGGAGCAGCACATGGCAGTGGGGGGAGGGACAGCTGAACTGCCGGTAATTGATAGCCTGCTGGGCGGCTGCCACACAGAGAACTTTGATGGGTGGCTGCCGGTCCACCCTGGTTCCAAGCCCCCACCAGCTAGCTCCAACGGGCTGCTCTTCCTGCAAGCAGTGGACAAAGCGTTAGAAGGGAGCATTGCACAACTTTAAACAAGCATGTTCCCTAATTGATCAGCAATTTAACAACGAAACAATGTTAACCGGGATGATTTTAAGTGAGGAGTTACTGTACATAAAAGCATAAGTAGGATGGATATTCTTTATTCAAGATAAATAATCTTTATTCAAATTCTAATGGAAAAAGACACATGAAAGCTGGTATTTTTAATGTATTTTTCCCCATATGAGTAAGGGTCAACTTATAGGAGATAGTCTCTGGAATCCTTGGCCTGTCTTTTTACATGTTCATACAGTACCTAGCACAATGGGGCTGGAGTCTGTGGACCCTACCAGAATACAAAAAAATCATCACCACAAGAGTCAGACAATTCTTTCAGATGGAATCAAGCAGTAGTTGCTCCCCCTGCTCATAACTTGGATTCCTATTGCAGCTCTGAAATCACTTTGAGTTGAAAACGTACAGAGCTGGTTTCACAGCCTGACTCTTTTAAACCCTTCTATAGGTTGCACAGTGCTAATATTACAATGGTCTTTATGAGTTTTTCAGTAATTGGATTTGAAAAACTAGGGATGGGATTCTGGCCTACTTTAAGACAATGGGAGTTTTGCCACTAACTTCAATGGAGTAGACTCTGACCCTAGAAAACCAAATTTTATAATGGACCAGAGGATTTCAAGCTCTGGGTAATGAAGAATTTTCATTGTATGGTAGTTAATAATACATTCATTCAGTTTACAGAGCAAATGCTTAAAGAACACTGTACATCCATTTCAGGAGGGTATGAAAGTATGACCACACTGTTGCTATGTATCAAAGTCGGAACTCTTGCATCGCCAATTTTAGGGAAATGAATTTGCTTATCCTGTAATTCTTGAAGAAGATCATTAGTAACACAACCACATCCTGCATAAGTTCTATTTCCCCCTTTTATTCCAATGGCTACCATATGCTTTTTCTGACTTATTGAGTAGCTGTTATGTCATCCAAAAGAGTGGGAGAGTTAGCAGCCCTTCGTTGTAGGTACCCCTTCTTGATCATCTATAGTGAGGCACTGTTTCTGCTATGTTTGGACTGTACATGCACTCAGATGTCACACCAGTATTTGGTCATTAATCAATTATCACTCAAATATACCCAATAGATTAAATATCTAAATCTATATCAGTAAAAAAAACAAAGGAATTGAAATGGAAAGATCAATTAAATAAATGCATCTGCTTTACCTATGTATGTAAAATATATTAAAGGATAGGGTACTGTATCAGTCAGCTACAGTGTGTACTCTTATATGATCCAATCCTAGGCATAATACAAAGGACATTGTTGACAATGTCAATGCTCCCATTGATTTTAATGACCCTGCTTGAAATCAATGATTGCAATGGAAGAACTGGAATTATTAGCTCTCAGATAAATCAAGGCAAATCATTGATCCATAAAAGCAAATGTCCATTTAAAAAGCATACTTTATTTCTCAAGAAAAAAAGATAATTCTTGCCTTTTTCTTTTAAAATCTCCATCAGATTGGAAGACCTGAGAGTGAAGTTAGAGAATGAAGGATTGGTCAATATCTCATACATGGTGGTTAATCATCAAGGAATCCATTCCCAACTGAAAATTCACACACTGAAGGAGAAGGTATCGGAGAATATTACTGTATACCAGCAGGATGAGAATCAAACTGATGTCTGGACTACTTTAAACGGAAACAAAGATGATTTTCTTATCTATGACAGGTCTGTATATAAAGGAGAAATTAGTAAATGCTTTATATTAATTTAGTGTTGTATTTTGTAACCCAACAGAATGAGTATTTTTTCATTTGCTTGCCAAAAGCCCTTTATCTCATAACAAGTGCATCATATTCGGTTTTTTAAATGCCATTAAGCAAAGTAAAGTCTTTTTCACCTTTTACAGTCAGAGAATAACTAATATGGACCAAATTTTGCTGTTATTTAAATCAGTGTAAATCTGGAATAGCTTCATTCTTTTCAATGCAGTTACTCTGGATTTAGATCAGAGTAACAGAGCAGAATTTGGTCTAGGATTCCAATCACACTTGCTCATTTTTTATATTTACATAACACTAGGACATTTGATTCTGAGTCTGATTTACACTGAAAATTTATTTAGCATATTTAATCTGAACCTAAAAGGCTGTCTGTGTGAGAAAAGGAGGGGTAAATCCATTTAGACATTTGTGGGTTTATTGAGTAGAAAGAAAATATTTGTGTTGCTTAAATAGGGTTTTTTAAAAAAGAAATAACTATGTAGATGAGTTAACAGTATCGTAGGTCAATGTCCTTATCTACAGCCAAATCCTGGAGCATAGAGCAAAGTCCAAATAAACATATTTTCCTCATGTGAAAACATCCTAGGTTTGATGAACTAAACCTCAGCCCCATCTGAGTACCCTGTCTGTGCCATTTCATGCAGCATGGAAACAAGAAGCAGGTGTAACTCAAGGCTCCTATCTACATATGGAGTTTTCACCCAGCGCAGTGCATGGATGCACCAACTACACCCCTAGCTTGTCCACAATCCCTCCTGCTGGGAAGTTTTGAGGACTAACTGCAATGATCTTTTTCCTGGAGAGGAACGTGTGCATGGTGTTTCGGCTACTGTTGTCTTCGCCACCCCCATGTATCAGATTGACAACTGTTTTTGTCTTATTGTTAAGAACATTCCTAGGATTTGGCCCATAGTCTTTATTCAGGCAGAGCTGGGTGTAAGGAAGAGTTCTATTTTTACAGAATTAAATTTACATTTGCAATATGTTGAAACTGCACATTATAGATTGTAAACATTTGGGGACAGGGAGCATCTTTCTGTTCTGTGCTTGTACAGCACAGTGGGGTCGTGGTCCATGACTAGGGCTCCTGGGCAGTACAGTAACACAAAGAATAATAGTAATATTTTCTGGGTTTTTTGTATAACTGTAAATCTCATTCTCTTCTTAGGTGTGGCCGTCTGGTGTATCATCTTGGTCTGCCTTATAGCTTCCTGACTTTCCCATATGTGGAAGAATCTATTAAGATTGCATACTGTGAATACAAGTGTGGAAATTGTTCTTATATGGTATTTTCCTAATTTTATTCTTTTTTTATATATATAAATATATTGGGAGGGGAAGTGAGATTGACTGATGTTTAAAGGAACTATTTCTACCTGATTAATCCCAAAAGCCATTGTTCACCAACCTGGCCATTTTATGACTCCTCAATTATTAAGTAATTTGTTACACATTTTTCAAAATGGATCAACTTGAGCTCAGAAAAGATTGAAATATAAGGGCTAAATTGCTGCCCTTGTGTAAAAATGTGAATCATTTTGAGAAATCTAAATCCTGGCTTGGCTGCCAATTCTGTTTACTTAGTTGTGTGTATAATCAGCAAAACAGAAAACCAACAGAGTTCTGAGATTCTCGTCTTTCTAATTAATGTGACATTCTCTAGACACTTCCTAACTTTTGAAATGATCATTAATACCTCTGTAAACTATAAAATGTCACATTTGACTTATTTTGAGCACTTCTGAATTTGCCTTTAGGCCTGATCTTGGTCCTGCTGAAGCCAATGATAGTTTTACTGTTGAATTGTATGGGTGAAAACCTAGCTTTATTGAAGTCAATGGAAATTAGGTTGGATGTGTAATTTGTACATATTGGGTGAAACCCTGGTCTCAGTGAAGTCATTGACTTTAATGAGGCCAGGATATTACCCATTAACCTTAGTGATTTGCTGATATGCATAATGCAACCACTGCTCGTGCTGCTAGTTGATAGGCAGCAGAAGGGCCAGTGCCTATTCTTGTCATCTGGGGAATATGAAGCCAACCAATGGGCTGTGCAATTTGGCCGTATCAGAGTGAAATATTTAGGGCTAAATTGTGCCATTAAGACACAGCCTGAAGTAAGTGGCAGAGTATACGCATAATGCACCTGGGGGACATAGGGAGACACTATGCCTCAGAGAAAGCCCTCAGAGGCACAATTCCTCCTCAGCTCCTCTTCTACAATGGGGGGCAGCAATTGATGATACCCTTTGAGATGCTGAAAAATTCCCCTAGTCAGCTGACCTGCTTCTCCTTCTCCTTCTCCTTCTCCATGCCAGCTTACTTCTGGTGAGACCATCTTTTGCAAAGTTCCAGCACTCCCGTGAGTGCTGGGAGCTGTTATGCAGGTTGCCCTACTGCAACAAAATCTAGCCTTTAATTTGTTCATGTTACAGATATGGCTTTCAAAAACATATTTAAAAATGATAACTTGAACAAAAATACCTAAGCAATGACAATATTTTATGTTGATTTGATTAAGTTTTTGTTTTCAGTTACTGTAATAATGACATCAGTTAATTGAGATTTTAAAACTAACCCTGTTTACTTCAGATGATTCTTCATACATTTTTATTGTATGAACTTATATTTTCCAGACATCAGTTGTTGAAGATATATGCAAAAACATATCTCAGACAGCAGACGAAAAGCCAGCTGAAGAAGCACCGAAGCCACACAACAACCATTCACACCACCACAATCAACAAAGACATCATGGACACAGGCACCACCACCAGGAAGGGTTCCAGCTTTCAGAAGATCAGACTCAACAGGATTCTGCTCAAGCTCCAAGACATCATTCCCACCAGAGCAGTCAACGTTATAACAGGGTTGTGGGTCGTAATAGACAGGGTCAGAAAGGTAGTCAACCAAATGTAGAAACTGCCCCACAAAGAGAAGTGGGGAATGTTCCTACACAAGTTAAGAGGCTTTGAAAAAAAGGAACTGCCAGCTGAAAGAATCAGTTAACCTGAAACTGGCAGAAAGTGTCACAGTCAACTTCTAGTAGCTGATGTTGACACTGCAGACACCTGTTGTTTGAAGAATCAGGAAATGCAGCCACCTGACACTGTCAGGAAGAACTCCCATCTTCCTGCAGGTGACATGGCCAGCTGTTAGCAGAGACCATCACTGAATCTTGACAGTGACGTCTGCCCACAGCTGCTTGACGTTCACCAGCAGCAAGTGAGCATGAAACATCTGACACCTGACAGTGAGACGGAAAGTCAGGAAACTGAGCATGAAAAGCAAACTAAACATTTTAACATCAGGAAAGATCCCTTCAATTTTAATGCATTTAATTATAATACAACTTGTAATAACAAACTTCAAACGTATCAGATTAATACCCTAGACAGGAAATGGAGAAGCGTAGAGAAGTTAAAATATAAGACTGAAAACAATTTGATGTGTGTTACAATACCATCAGTAGAGGGTTATTTTTCTGGGTTTTTTAAAAAATTACCTAAGCCATAGCTTGTTTTTTCAGTGCTAGTTGAAGAGTGTCTACAGTATTTGGTTAATATGTCTTTCTCGTTTCTCTCCTAATATTCTGCTTGCATTAATGAGGACAGAAGCATAAACTATAACCTAGGGGCGTCTGTTTGATATTTAGCAACCAAGAATAGAAGAAAGGCAGAAAAGACATTCTAATAATGTTTTATTACTTATTTCTGAAGAACAGGAAATATTAAAAAGTTAATTTTTTTCTCAACTAAAAAAGGAGCTATGAAAGTGATCCAATCATACTGTTTTTGATACACACAAAAAGCTTATTCAAGAGCAACTTGCCATAACAATATTTTATTTCAGCTGTAAACTAGATGCCAAAAATTGCATTCTTCAAAAGTAATAATTTTTGTACTCTTTGATATTCTTATAGTTTAAGGACCAGATCCTGTATCAGTA
Source organism: Dermochelys coriacea (assembly GCF_009764565.3). NCBI lineage: Eukaryota > Metazoa > Chordata > Testudines > Dermochelyidae > Dermochelys > Dermochelys coriacea. The sequence goes on along the minus strand of NC_050072.1, from coordinate 30,572,218 downwards.
TCCATTAGCAAGGACTCCTGTACCTTTGTGAAGCCCTACTGAAGACAATTGGATTCTGCATGGGCACAGGGGGCAGTGTTAGTAGATCTTGATGTGGAATCAGGTCATGAAACAAGGTTATGAATCAAATTCAATCCTGATATAAGCAAACACAACTCTCACTGAATTGCACCTATTTATGCCAGGGTTAAATTTAGCCATATATATATATATATATATATATATATATATATATATAGATTATTAATGTAACTTACGAATGAAACTTGTATAATGTCTCTCTTGGTGTAGTTATTCTTACAATTTGACTACCTTAACTGAACTGAAAACAACGTGTTTAATTTGAAGGATCATGGAAGAAAGAAAAGAGAATAGAGATGAATGCTTTGAAAGCACATGCCATAGTTAATGATGGTTTAATAGGGAAACTGTGTCTCCTACAAAACCTGAATCCTTTTATGGTGAACGCTAATAAGCAAGAAAGCAGTACTGAATATAAGGAGAATATAGATGTATGGTATATTTGATAAGGGAGTTTTCAATAAAAAATAGATGGCATTCCAGAGTTGCCTTATATTTTGTTTTCACTTTCCAAGTACATAGCTTGGGCTATTGCATTTATAATATATTTTTCAGTTGTATTAAATCAAGAAACTATTTCAGTACTGCATATTAAAAGTTACTCTCAAAACCGCCTTCGTTTGAGGAGAGAATCTGGGCCACTGCTGAGTCGTTGCTCTAAGTCTTTAATAGTGTTACGGAGAATTTCAATTTCCTTGTTTTTTTCCTCCTGGAGATGCTGAAGTTTCTATAGAAATATAAATAAAATGTTGTGGTAATTAAAATTTGGAACTGAAATACAGCATAGGTGTACAGTGGAGTCGCATCTTACGCGGGGGTTAGGTTCTAAAGTCAGGGTGTAAGGCGAAAATCACGTATAGTCAAAAAGAGAGAGAGACACAAGAATGAAAGAATAAAAAAGGGAGAAAGATGACTTCAGCGTCGTTATGTGCAAACCGGAGTGCCTCAGGATGGCCAGGAGCATTGTCTATGACCAGCAACACTTTAAAGTCGAGTCCTTCCTCTTCAAGGTACTGCTTGACCTCTGGAATGAAACACTTGTGGAACCAATCCAGAAATAATGCACCGTCACCCAAGACTTTTTATTTGATTGCCAGAACACAGCAGGAGATTTTTGTTCTTGCCTTTTAGGGTACAGGGATTTGAAGCCCTGTAGAGCAAGCCCGGCTTTATTAAATGCCCAGCCGCATTGCCACAAAACAACACAGTCACACGGTCTTTAACTGCTTTGAAGCCGGGGGCTTGTCTTTCTGATTTCAAAGTGTAAGTGCAGTTGGGCATTTTTTTTCCCTCAGAAGAGCCCAGTCTCGTCAGCATTAAAAACTTGTTTGGGAAGATAGCCCTTTTCTTCTGTGATTTTCTTTAATTGTTCGGGGTAGGCTTTTGCTGCCTCTTCATTGGCAGATGCAGCTTCACCAGTAGTCTGCACATTTTTGAGGTTGAAGCGGTTCCTAAAACTGTTAAGCCAACCTTGGCTGGCTTTGAATTGGTTCTCATCAGAAGGCTGTCCCTCTTCGGCGGGAGGTTTGAACAGTGCATAGAAGTTAAGAGCCTTTTCTCACAATGTGTTGCCATTGATAGGCACAGGTTTACGGTTCATGTCTTCCAGCCAAAAGTTTAATGCCTTTTCAGTCTTCACTGAAGTCTTATCACACACCTGGCTTATTACCTTAGCAGTTATTGGAGCACTTGATGCCACAGCTTGACAAATTTCTCTCTCTCTCATCTTGATGGCACAGATGCTAGATTCGTTGCGGCCATATTTACGTGCCACATTGGAGACTGACATACCGTCTCTCAATAAGTCCAGCACAGCCAGTTTTTCCTTCAGCATTGGAACAGATCGCTGTTTCTTCGGTTGAGTACCAGATGAAGTAATTGGATTGTGTTTTGGGGCCATGTTGTGCAAAAAATACGTATCTTTAAACACTAGAATCACACAGCGAGATGCTCACTAGCCCGGCGGGCAGCAATCGACCCCGAGCGCTCTGCCGTCTACTCCTGTACAGTACTCCACCACCATGAGTTATTGTTGTCTCTCTTTTTTTTGCCATGCGCATATAGTTGAATTCACATAAGTTAAATGCGTGTATGATGTGACTCCACTGTATCAACACAACATGATGCTACTAATGAAAAATTATCCTAAGTACAATAAAGAGAACATAATAATATGTATTTTACAAGGATAATTCTCACAAAATCCTCTTTCTTTGACAACCTAATGGCCCTAATCTAGAAAAGCATGTGCACAATGCACAATTTAACTTTAAGCATACGAATACTGCCATTGAAGTCAAAAGGACAATTCAAGGTAAAGTTAAACATGTGCTTAAGTGCTTTGTTAGTACATGGCCAATCTTAAATCCCACAATCCTCACCTTACACTGGAATGAAAGCAATAGTAGATGTTTGATTGTGTATGGGTATTATTTTAACAAAATATATTTAAACATCTACAAAAAAATTCAAGCTTATTTGAAGGTTATGTGCAAATGGCAGTAAAATTAAGTCCCTGAAGCAAGGGATCATGCATATACTTAAAAAAACCCGCCTGGTGCTATGTTTAAAATTTTCAGAGTTTATTATTATTACATACACTTTAAGATATATAATAATAAATAGTAAATCCTCAATCCTATCCCCTGACCTCCATAAGCTGGCACCAGAATGGTTCTGTGGTAACCGTGACATCATCATACTGGAAAGAACATAATCAATGAAAGCTGGAAGGCTATGGTGGGGCTGCACGTCGTGCATAGCTGCCAACATGTGACAGCTATATACAGGAATATTTAGGGCTTGATCCAAACTCTATTGAAGTTAATAGAAAGACAGTCAGCAGGCTTCAATAGGCTTTGGATCAGGCCCTTAATTGGGGGATGCACACTGCAATCAAATCCACTGGTTGTTGCTTCCTCCTTCTGGACATTGTTAGTTGGACAGGATACTGGTGGTCTGACTGAGGCAAATTATGCCTCTCTTTGGAGCCTCCACTTAACACACTGGGGTTGTATAGGAGTAATTGATAGAATCTGTCCCCTAGAATCTTTAGTGCTGGGAATGACACATGAGCTGGAAGGATCAAAGCTTCACTTTCAGATACATAGAAAAATCATTGTTTTACTTGGTAAATGAGCAATATGGTTTGGAGCCATGGTGGCACAATAAACAAGGAGCGGCACATTGCCATTTTTACAAAGTCACTTTTCAAAGCAAGCTGCACTTTAAAACCTTGCATCTCATACAGAAATACCAGCTAGATACTCTATATAAACATATGGTAGCAACAGTATTTGCAACCCACAGACATTTTTAGGAAAAAGCTATTAAAAACACATACCCTTCTGTATATGTTTTGAGGCAAGACAGTGGTATCTGGATATGATTTTGTTGTTTTATTCTGAACTCTTGCTAATTTAGCATTGAACTGAAACAAAAGGAAAGGACAAAAATCCCTAATATTTACACTGACCCAACAGAAGAAAACATTTTCATAAAAATAGGCATAATTTCCACATGTTTTTGCACCATAATGTTGTACCTTAAAATTAAAACGGTCAGGGTGATCCAATTAGTTTTTTAAAATTAAAAATTAATACGATTATAAGTTGACAGTGTCCCTTTAAAAATATAGGCCCAGACCCTTGATTCTGGTGGTTCAGGGGGGCCATAATATTAGTTTGCCAACCAGCTGAGGATTTTCCCCAACTGTAGGGAGAGTGTCTGGACAAAAGAAGGCATTGCATACTCTTAATTAAACCAGCCCCAAACTTGGGTCCTGAGGAGAGCTCATCCCAACCAGAAGTTCATGCCCTATTTTTTTTTTAAAACATTTAGAGCATGAGAAATCTTTGCTTAGTTTTTCAGTAGCAGTGCAGTGGCTTTAAACCCTCAGCGCTTAAATAAAGCTCCAGTCCTGAAGCTTACAGTACCTATGCAGCGCTCCTCTGAAATCAATGGGCTGCTGCCAGTGCATTGCTGGATCAGGGCCTCAAGCGCTCAACATTTTTAAGTAAAGACATCTTCCAAACATTACAGGAACTATAAACATTTGAAAAAATAAGCAAAAAACAAAAGCATTTTTTTCATCCCTCTAGGTGCTCAAAAACATATAGGGCAAAATTTTCAAAGAGGGCATAACAGTTGTACTTAAAACAATTCTACCTTTCTCAAAAACAACATAATCGGTTATATTATTCTTAAAATACAGACATATCCCCCATTTGTTAATGGTAGTTAGTTACATGTGTACATGGAGGAGAGAACAGATCTCAACATTTTCTGTACTGGCCAACTTTGGAGGGTTTATCCTCAGCTCAGATGAAGCTCATTGAACTATGACAATTTATACCACCTGTGGATCTGCCTCTTTAAATTTTAAAACTGTGAGGATCCAAATTACACTAGTAAATGCTAATCTCAACCCTTTTCTTTACATAGACTCTTCTAAATCTATCCAAGGTGCATGTCTATTTGGTCTTTAAACTTATGAAACCCTCTCTTCCCAGTAGTGCATACCTCAATCTGCAGTTTGATTATCTCATTCTGTTTCTCTTTATCTAAAGATCTCAGCTGTCTGGTTAAGTCCAATATTGTCAGCTCTTTTTTCTCTAGCTTTTCTTTATGCTCTTCTTCTTTTAGTTCAACTAATAGCAATAAAATAAAAATATAAAATTGTAATTATCAAGAAAATTAATTTTATTAGCTGAGTAAACTTCAAAACCAGCAGAAGCTGTAATGTGACAAATTCATGAACCAACTAAAAACACAAATTGAAAAAAGGGGAAAACTAACATATTAAAAATGTATTGTTCTTGATTTGGAATGAAAAAATGGTTATTTTAAATGTCTAATGCAGTGGTTCCCAAACTTGTTCCGCCGCTTGTGCAGGGAAAGCCACTGGTGGGCCGGGCCAGTTTGTTTACCTGCCATATCCACAGGTTCGGCCGTCACGGCTCCCAATGGCTGCAGTTCGCTGCTCCAGGCCAATGGGAGCTGCTGGAAGCTGGCTGCCAGAGGCTTTCCCTGCACAAGCAGCGGAACAAGTTTGGGAACCACTAGTCTAATGGCTCCCCAAATAACTGACTATTTCAAAGCCACTATCATGAGTTTGGCCTGTACTTCGCTGTTCCAGACTCATAATCAGAGATGCAATCTGGTCACCACATTGGAGGCCACAGCATGTGCTGAAAACATCAAAGCAATCCCTGGTAGCATTGGCTATGAATGCTGAAGCCACTGGGATTTTCTTTTAACTCCAAACTTAACCTCAATGATTTCTTAGCCTTTTTTCTTGGCAGTCTGGCTGCCAAATTGTCAGTCCAGGCCAGTTCTGCTCTTGCAAAATGCATTGCTGCAGAAACCCTCAGAGAGTTGGGGTAGCAGTGTCTTTGACTAGTGCTGAGAGTGTCCCGTCCACTTTGGGAAAAGAGACAAAATCTGGTTTGCTACGGTTTGTGTTGTAGAATATTTTGGCACACCTGGACAATTTCATACACTTTGCTGGTGTTCCCGATTCAGCGTTTATTACTTTTTGCAAAAAGATATAAAGGGGAATGTGTGGTTCAGATTTTGAACTGGTTAGAAAATACTTTTTTGTAATTTCTATAGCAGTCCTCTTCTTCCTCCTTAGAATAGTTTCTAATGAGCTCATCAGAAAATGAGGATGAAAATGAATTAAATGATGATGAAGAAGAACCAGATGCTTAAACAATGTATTCCCTTTATTATGGTTTTTCTTTCCATGTATGAAAACTTTGAGCAGAGCCTCTAGTTCTGGGTCCTTCTGGTGATGTGTCAGTGGAACTGCTATTCCAAGAAGAACAGGGCAGTTTTCTTTAAAGTTTCTGAATTAATTTCTTGAATCTTTCCCCCTTTTATAATTTGATTTCTTAAGGGAGGTGGAGATTGGGGACCTGAGTCAGATGAGGAGTCCTGGGAACCTCTTCTGCTAGCAGATATCTCTTTATCTTTGTCCTTTTGAGAATGGATAAAAAGCCTGTAAGGGGACACTGCAGCCTCTGCCTGGGGCTCACAAGATGGTGGCCTCTGAGGTAAAGGTGCTTTTTGTGCCAAATCCAAGAAGTCCCTAGCCCAAGAGGAAATTTCTTCCTGAGGGGGAGACTGATTCCCTTCTTCTCCACTTCATGCAGAATTCCTGACTTCCCTGAGGCTAAGAGAAGGAAACTGAATTGCCCAATGAACCAAAGTAAGACCTGAGCCATGGGACAGCATGCACTCAAAATGGTCTCATTGGCCTCTCCTGGCTCTGTCTGTGGTGGATTCAGATGACTGGCTTATGGTTTCCTATGCCGGGCCACTGCCCTTTGATGTAACTGCCTCTAGTGGCTCAAGTGCTCTCTTCGTTTTTCCACCACCCATTGAGACATTTGTGGTCTCTGACTGTCAGACTCCTCCCTAGTGGGGAACTGGCTCTGGGGTTTGTGGGAGGAAGCCAAAGTGAAACCTTTCTGAGAAGATGAGGCGGCTGGATTGCACAAGGCACAACCCTCTCCTTCTGTACCCTCTGGCAGGGGTACAGCACAGGAGAAACATAGCCTTGGTCTCCCTTCACCATCCTCCTACTCTATAACCTGAACAGTCAGGGCAGGAGGAGGCACTGTGCTAATTCCAGGCAGGCGACCACCCACCACTTTCAGGGTTTTTTTTAAAAATTCTTTCTCTTGTGCTGGATTCCCCGCCCTGCCGGTAGCTACAGGAGACAAAGCGTAGCTGAGGGGGTCCTCTCTGGAAGTTGGGGTTGGGGCTAGTTCCTTGTCCCCAGTTCAATGCTTTGATTCTGCCCCTACAGCTACAGACAGACGATGACCCACACTAAGCCCTGGTCTACACTAGGAGTTGAGGTCAAATTTAGCAGCATTAAATCTATTTAACCCTGCACCCATCCACATGACAAAGCCCTTCTTTTCAACTTAAAGGGCTCTTAAAATCGATTTCTTTACTCCACCCCCAACAAGGGGATTAGCGCTGAAATCGGCCTTGCCGGATCACATTTGGGGTACTGTGGATGCAATTAGATGGTATTGGCCTCCGGGAGCTATCCCAGAGTGCTCCATTGTGACCACTCTGGACAGCACTCTCAACTCAGATGCACTGGCCAGGTAGACAGGAAAATTTTGAATTTCATTTCCTGTTTGGCCAGCGTGGCAAGCTGCAGGTGAGTGCAGAGCTCATCAGCAGAGGTGACCATGGAGTGCCAGAATCTCAAAAGAGCTCCAGCATGGACCAAACGGGAGGTACGGGATCTGATCGCTGTATGGGGAGAGGAATCCGTGCTATCAGAACTCCATTCCAGTTTTCAAAATGCCAAAACATTTGTCAAAATCTCCCAGGGCATGAAGGACAGAGGCCATAACAGGGACCCGAAGCAGTGCCGCGTGAAACTTAAGGAGCTGAGGCAAGCCTACCGGAAAACCAGAGAGGCAAACGGCCGTTCCAGGTCAGAGCCCAAAACATGCCACTTTCATGATGAGCTGCATGCCATTTTTGGAGGTTCAGCCACCACTACCCCAAACATGTTGTTTGACTCCTTCAATGGAGATGGTGGCAACACGGAAGCAGATTTTGGGGACAAGGAAGATGATGATGATGAGATTGTAGATAGCTCACAGCAAGCAAGTGGAAAAACCAGACAGCCAGGAACTGTTTCTCACCCTGGACCTGGAGCCAGTACCCCCTGAACCCACCCAAGGCTGCCTACCGGACCCACCAGGCAGAGAAGGGACCTCTGGTGAGTGTACCTTTTTAAATAGTATACATGGTTTAAAAGCAAGCGTGTTTTTGTCCTGCATTCGCGGCCAGTACAGCTACTGGAAAAGTCTGTTAATATGTCTGGGGATGGAGCGGAAATCCTCCAGGGACATCTCCATAAAGCTCTCCTGGATGTACTCCCAAAGCCTTTGCAAAAGGTTTCTGGGGAGGGCAGCCTTATTCTGTCCACAATGGTAGGACACTTTACCATGCCAGGCCAGTAGCACGTAGTCAGGAATCATTGCAGAACAAAACATTGCAGTGTATGTTTGCTGGCGTTCAAACAACATCCGTTCTTTATCTCGCTGTGTTATCCTCAGGAGAGTAAAAAGAAAAGGAGTACTTGTAGCACCTTAGAGACTAACAAATTTATTTGAGCATAAGCTTTTGTGAGCTACAGCAGTGAGCTCACTGCTGTAGCTCACAAAAGCTTATGCTCAAATTAATTTGTTAGTCTCTAAGGTGCCACAAGTACTCCTTTTCTTTTTGCGAATACAGACTAACATGGCTGCTACTCTGAAACCTCAGGAGAGTGATATCATTCATGGTCATCTGGTTGAAATAGGCTGCTTTTCTTAAGGGGCATTCAGCGGTGGCCGTTCCTGCTGGGCTGTTTGCCTGTGGCTGAACAGAAATGTTCCCTGCTGTTAGCCACGGGAGTGGGAAGGGGTGAGGGGCTATCCACGCGATGGGGGGAAGCAAAATGTGACCTTGTAACATTACATACATAGCACATGTACTTTCGTTAATAGCAAGGTTTACCGTAAAAGAGTGTACCCATTGTTCTATAAAATGTGTCTTTTTAAATACCACTGTCCCTTTTTTTCCTCCACCAGCCGCATGTTTTTCAAGGATCATAGGATCTTCTCCTTCCCAGAGGCTAGTGAAGATTAGAAGGTGAAAAAAATGCACTCATGATGAAATGTTCTCTGAGCTCATGCTATCCTCCCACACTGACAGAGCACAGACGAATGCGTGGAGGCAGACAATGTCAGAGTGCAGGAAAGCACAAAATGATGGGGAGGAGAGGTGGCGGGCTGAAGAGAGGGCTGAAGTGAAAGGTGGCAGCAGCATGATGAGAGGAGGCAGGATTCAACGCTGAGGCTCCTGGAGGATCAAACTAATATGCTCCAGCATATGGTTGAGCTGCAGGAAAGGCAGCAGGAGCACAGACCGCTGCTACAACCCCTGTGTAACCAACCGCCCTCCTCCCCAGGTTCCATAGGCTCCGGCCACCCAGCCTCTCCACCCCAGAGGATTGCCCAAGCAACAGAAGGCTGGCATTCAATAAGTTTTAAAGTGCTGTGTGGCCTTGTCCTTCCCTCCTCCATCACCCCTCCTGGACTACCTTGGCAATTATCCCCCTATTTGTGTGATGAATTAATAAAGAATGCATGAACATGAAGCAACAATGACTTTATTGCCTCTGCAAGCGGTGATCGAAGGGAGGAGGGAAGGGTGGTTGGCTTACAGGGAAGTAGAGTGAGCCAAGGTGGAGGGGGTTCATCAAGGAGAAACAAACAGAACTTTCACACCGTGGCCTGGCTAGCCATGAAACTGTTTTTCAAAGCTTCTCTGATGCGCACTGCGCCCTCCTGTGCTCTTCTAACCGCCCTGGTGTCTGGCTGCGCATAACCAGCGGCCAGACGATTTGCCTCAACGTCCCACCCTGCCATAAACGTCTCCCCCTTACTCTCACAGATATTGTGGATCGCACAGCAAGCAGTAATAACAGTGGGAATATTGGTTTCGCTGAGGTCTAAGCGAGTCAGTAAACTGTGCCAGTGCGCTTTTAAACGTCCAAATGCACATTCTACCACCATTCTGCACTTGCTCAGCCTGTAGTTGAACAGTTCCTGACTACTGTCCAGGTTACCTGTGTCTGGCTTCATGAGCCATGACATTAAGGGGTAGGCTGGGTCCCCAAGGATAACTATAGGCATGTCAACATCCCCAACGGTTATTTTCTGGTCTGGGAAGAAAGTCCCTTCCTGCAGCTTTTGAAACAGACCAGAGTTCCTGAAGATGCAAGCGTCATGTACCTTTCCCAGCCATGCCACGTTGATGTTGGTGAAACGTCCCTTGTGATCCACCAGTGCTTGCAGCACTATTGAAAAGTACCCGTTGTGGTTTATGTACTCGCCGGCTTGGTGCTCTGGTGCCAAGATAGGGATATGGCTTCCGTCTATGGCCCCACCAGTTAGGGAATCCCATTGCAGCAAAGCCATCCACTATGACCTGCACTTTTCCCAGGGTCACTACCCTTGATATCATCAGATCTTTGATTGCATTGGCTACTTGCATCACAGCAGTCCCCACAGTAGATTTGCCCACTCTAAATTGACTCCCAACTGACTGGTAGCTGGTGTTGCAAGCTTCCACAGGGCTATTGCCGCTCACTTCTCAACTGTGAGGGCTGCTCTCATCTTGGTATTCTTGCGCTTCAGGGCAGGGGAAAGCAAGTCACAAAGTTCCATGAAAGTGCCCTTACGCATGCAAAAGTTTTGCAGCCACTGGGAATCATCCCAGACCTGCAACACTATGCGGTCCCACCAGTCTGTGCTTGTTTCCCAGGCCCAGAATCAGCGTTCCACCACATGAACCTGCCCCATTAGCACCATGATGCCTATGCTTTGAGAGAAGTCTGTGCTTTGAGAGGGCCCGTGCTCTGAGAGAAGTCTGTGTCCATGTCCTCATCACTCTCATCACCGCGCTGACGTCGCCTACTCACCCGGTTTCGCTTTGCCAGGTTCTGGTGCTGCATATACTGTTGGATAATGCGCGTGGTGTTTAATGTGCTCCTAATTGCCAAAGTGATCTGAGTGGGCTCCATGCTTACCATGGTATGGCGTCTGCACAGAAAAAAAGGCGTGGAACGATTGTCTGCTGTTGCTCTGACGGAGGGAGAGGTGACTGATGACATGGCTTACAGGGTTGGCTTACAGGGAATTAAAATCAACAAAGGGGGTGGCTTTACATCAAGGAGAAACAAAAACAACTGTCACACAGAATGGCCCCCTCAAGGATTGAACTCAAAACCCTGGGTTTAGCAGGCCAATGCTCAACCCAATGCTCAGTCCACTGTGCTATCCCTCCCCCAAGTATTTCAGGCAGGACTGAATCTCCATTAAACTTTTCAAGGTGCCCCTGACATCACCAAAATGATTGTCAGCCGTTGATTTTACGGAGGGAGGGAGAGGAGAGCAAATGAATACAGAACAAATCTGGTGTATTTCTTGTTTTGATCCACTCCATCTATCTTTTACATCTTTGGCTGGCAGAAGATGGTGCAATAGGACTACTAGCCGGCCTCATCTCCTGCTTGTTCACCATAAGATGGTACAATAGGACTGCTGGCAGGACTAAAGAGAGTGACCTGGTCGAGTCATTCCTATTTTAGTCCCTGCGCCCATGTCTGCCCAGGCGCTCCTGACTGACATTACTGAGGTGGCCAGGAACACCTCTGACATGACAACGATGGTTATCAGGCCTATTGCACCATCTGCTGACACAAGGCAATGGGTTGCTGCTGTGTAGCAATGCAGTACCATGTCTGCCAGCACCCAGAAGACATATGGTGACAGTGAGCTGAACTGGCTCCATGCTTGCCGTGGTATGGCATTTGCATAGGTAACTCAGGAAAAAAGGCGCAAAACGATTGTTTGCTGTTGTTTTCATGGAGGGAAGGAGGGAGGGCCTGACAACATGTACCCAGAACCACCCGCAACAATGTTTTTGCCCCATTAGGCATTGGGATCTCAACCCAGAATTCCAATGGGCGGCGGAGACTGCGGGAACTGTGGAATAGCTACCCACAGTGCAACACTCCAGAAGTTGATGCTAGCCTCAGTACTGTGGAAGCACTCTGTCGAGTTAATGCCCTTAATGCACTTAGAGTATTTTGTGTGGGGACACACACAATCGACTATATAAAAATGATTTCTAAAAAACCGACTTCTATAAATTCAACCTAATTTCATAGTGTAGACATACCCTATGGAGCTGTGAACCTCGCCTTGAGAAAGGATAATAGTTACCATTGCTATATATCAGGGGTTGGCAACCTTTCAGAAGTGGTGTGCCGAGTCTTCATTTATTCACTCTAATTTAATGTTTCATGTGCCAGTAATACATTTTAACATTTTTAGAAGGTCTCTTTCTATAAGTCTTTAATATATAAACTAAACTATTGTTGTATGTAAAGTAAGTAAGGCTTTTAAAATGTTTAAGAAGCTTCATTTTAAAATTAAATTAAAATGCAGAGCCCCCCAGACCAGTGGCCAGGACCCAGGCAGTGTGAGTGCCACTGAAAATCAGTTTGTGTGCCGCCTTTGGCACGCGTGCCATAGTTTGCCTGCCCCTGCTATATGTAAGCAGAGTCAGGAGGAGCTCCATCCCAACATCTGGTGGTGAGTTATGGCAAGTTGTGGAAAAGAACTTCAGGGGCTGATCTCATTTGCATAGGCACATACACTCCGCCTAGCATGAGCCCATAGCTGCCCAAATGGTCACTTTGGCTGCTGTGGGATCCCCAGTTTCTCTGTTATTGGGGCAGGAAAAATAAATTGTTATCCTGATTATGTGAATCAAGGATAGTGGAACTGTACTTGACCTTTTGTTATGATGGAGGGACTCGCCATCAACTAAGTAGCACTTGCTAGGCAGGGGACATGGGTTCCAAAACTCAGTGAATTGACAGAAGCTGGGGACAGGCATTCATATCTGGTGGTATAGGCCCCACATGCTAGTTGCACCTCCTTTTCTCTCCACTGTGAAATATCAGAATTATTTTTGATTTCATTAGGAGTCTAGTTACAGGTTGCTGAGCTGAATTCACTTTGGGCCAATGGTGCACCAGCACTGAGGCTCCCCTACTGCAAGCTGAAATCACAAAAGAGCTAAAATTACTAAGAGCTGAAATCACTGATTGTTGTGTTAAGTAGTGGGGGGGCTGAAGATATATTGCAGAGCAGTTCGTGGGACAACTGGAGTGGCTCATTGGACAGCTGGCAAAGCAGAGTGGCTGGTGGAGCGGAGCAGCTCACTGGATGGCTGGCAGAGCAAAGCGATTCATGGGATGGCTGGTAGAGCAGAGCAGAGCCCCATAGAGAGGTGGGGCAATCGGCTTTGGACCACGTAAGGTGCCCCTTAGCCCCTCATCTCCACCCAGGTTGGGAGATAAAACTCTGCAGATAAACTTTTGAACTCTGGGGCTGCACTGACCAGGGGCAGACTTTTGGGTTGTTGGATTTTTGGGACTTTGAGTGACTTTTGGGTTGCTGGACTCAAGAACCAAAGGGAAAGGACATGGCCCAATTTTCTTGGGTGGGTTTTTGCTCATGGGTTGTGTTATGAATCCTGTTGGTGGTGTTTCCCCAATATAATGCCACATTGCTTCTCTCTGTTATTAAAAGGCTTTTGCTACACTGAGACTCTGTGCTTGCAAGAGGGGAAGTATTGCCTCTTAGAGGCACCCAGTGGGGATGGTATATATTTGTCCCAGGTCGCTGGGTGGGGGCTCGAGCCGGTTTTGCATTGTGTTATTGGAATGGAACCCCTAGATACTAAACGCAGCCCTTGTTGCTGCCAACTCTGATGGGCAGAAGGGTTACATGTACACACACACACACACACACAGAGTTCAATATTTTACAAGTAATACATTTCAAATTAAACAAATAAATATAATCTGATGTTAAGTGGAACTCACCCTTAGCCCTTATTGTAGGCAGGAATATCTTTTCAGAGGGTCTTAGATGTCTATAGAATCTTTGCTTTTAAATTATCTACAAAAAGGTCTCAAATAGGTATCAAATGTGCTACCTATAAGTTTCCTGAACAATGTGAAACAGTGAAAAAGAGATACAGAATATATATAAACAGCTGGTGATTTGGATTTGGATATATCATATCTCAGCATCATTAAAACTTAGTGCAGCATTCAGAAAACTTACATTTTCTGCTCATGTCACAATGAACCTTTGTTAATTCCATTTTGTATTGTTCCTCTTTGTTTTTAATTTCTGTCACAAGTTTGTCAATTTGATTCTTATATTCCTGTAAATTTAAACATGTGAGTATTTGAATTTAAAGTTAAGTGCCTTTAAAGGAAAGCACATGTTTAAGTACTTTGCTGGATTGAGCCAGAGTGCTCAGCACCTTACAAGATCTACCCGGGGCCTCCAAAACATCACCTCTTATCTGTACTGATCTGACCTTTAGACAGCTGCTCATCTGTTTTTATGTGCAAGATCAGCTTCAGAAGAGCAATGATAAGATAAATTAAAAGAATAATCCAGTTCAGCCACAGCCCTTTCAGGAATGATTCATAGATTCCAAAGCCAAAAGGGACCATTGTGATCACCTAGTCTGACCTGCCATATAACAGAGGCATAGAATTTTCCCAAAGTTCAATACCATGCCCCTGAGAACATGAAAAACTGTAAACCATTGCTTGAGATGCTCCTGTGAAGGGAAATATAGATATATTGCTTTGAATACAGACTGCCCAGTCATGTCTTACCTGTTCATGAACCTTTAATTTCTCTTCCAAGAGACAGGTATTATTCTTCAGCCTTTCATTTTCATCTGTATAAATAAAATATTGCATCACATGGAATTGATGAGATTTCATTTTTTCTAAAAGTCATAATAAGGAAATACTTTTATATGTATTTTTATTATCCATCTGAACCTTAAAATAAAACTTCTTATTTAGTAGTAGATTCCATTATGACACATTTTTATTACATCTTTGCGGTTTCTAATACATTTTAAAACTTTTTTAAAAGCACAATTATTGTTTATTTATAGTATTTGTCTCAGTTTTATTAATTTGGAAGAACATTATAATAATTGATTTAGTTGATCAGAATTTTAGATGCTAAAATCTTTGGATCAGGAATGAAGTCTTTGCAGATATTTGTACAGCACTGAGCACAGTGGGACCCCAGTACTGAGTGTGGACTCTGGGATGCTGCTGTAATATATATTAAATCATATAAAAATTAACTGTTAAAAGAACATTTTTAAGATTGAAAAGTTAAGTACTCAACATTTAGGAAATACCAGAATTAAGGTTGTCCATGTAACCTTATTTTTGCCCCCTTGTACATATTCATTTACAAACGTTAATTACATGAGCTCATCCTATTTTTGTGTCATTTAGTGCACAGACTGGACTGGACTGAGTGAACTGAAGCAATTGTTCAATGTTTCTTTCTACCCTCATTATTCAATGTGTGGCCTCATTCTTTATTTACTAAACTCCATCCAAATCCTGCACTGAATACAGAATTATTAACTTCCTCACAGTTTTCCATCTCAGAGCCTCACAAAAATTAATGAATTTATCATCACAATACCCCTGTGAGGTAGAGAAGTATTATTATCCCAGTTTTACAGATGAAAAACTAAGGTACAGAGAGTGCTCACTAACTTTGGGTGCCTTGAAACATCCAGGACCTCATTTTTCAGAGGTGCTGAGCATCTGCAGTTCCCACGAGTTCAGTTGCAATCATGAGTATGGCTAAGATTTTCTCATGGATATTTTTAGTAAGAGTCATGGACAGGTCACAGGCAATAAAGAAAACTTCACGGAAGCCCATGACCTGTCCGTGACTTTTACTAAAAATATCCATGAGAAAATCGGGAGCTACAGAGTCTCCATACCCACCACGACGGCTGGGCAGTTCCAGGGCCCCCCACCACCCATGGGGCTTGGCGCTAGAGGGTCTCCCTACCAGTGGCTCGGAGCTCTGGGGTCCCCCTGCTGCCAGCAGCCCAGAGCTCCTGAGGAGCCCCGTATCCCACAACTGGGAGCTCCCAGGTCCCCCCTGCTGACTGCAGTGGCTGGGAACTGTGAGGTCCCCCCTGCCACCTGAGGAGGCCGAGAGCTGAGGGGTCTCCTGGTGCCCGCGGTGGCTCAGACCTTCCAGGAGCCCCTGCTGCTCGTGGTGGCTGAGGGTTGCGGGGTATCCCTACCACACGTGGTGGCTAGGAGCTCTGGGGGGCCCCCACAGCTCCCGGCCACAGTGGACAGTGGGGAGAATCTGCAGCTCCCAGCCACTGTGGGAAGGAAGTCACGGATTCCATGACTTCCATGACCTCCATGACAAAATTGTAGCCTTAATCATGAGTGCTCAGAATTTCTGAAAATCAGACTGTATATGTCTCAGGTTGGGTTTGCAGCAAATGAGGAACACAGTTAGTGGACACCTATGGAAACAGAAAGGAAAAGACTTGAACTAGAAAAGAAAATTGCAACCCACTTTTATGACAACATTGCTTTCGACATAGCACAAAATGAGTAGTATAAAGAAATGGTTGAAGCATTTCATCCTGAATGTATTCCTCCTGACAGATGTGAACTCACAGGTCTGCTACTGTATGCTACAGGTGAAAAACTAGAAGAAATAGTAAATGGAGAACTAAAAGACTCAACATTGACATTAATACAGGAAGTTTGGTCAAATATGGGAAATGACCCAACAATGGTTTCAACCATCCATAAAGGGAAAAATGCATTCATATGTAACATTATTGTTTCTACTTCATCTAAAATGAAAACTGCAGAATATTGTCCAAATTGCTGAGGATGCCATCCAAGAATGCAAACAAAAGTACGATATGAAGCTCTTTGCCATTTGCTCAGACAACAAAAATAAAATTAAAATAATGAAGGAACCTCTCAGATACAATTGTCCTAAACTTCTGAGGTATGAATGTTCAGCACAATATTTAAACCTTCTTGAGAAAGAAGTAACACCTAACACAGTCCTAAAGCACATTGCGGAAGTTCAGAAATTCTGCAACCATCATCAACTTTGTGGGTGGTTGGTTGGTTGAAAAAGGAAGATTACTACTGAGTTTTCCAATAACTGTTGGTGGAACTCTCAGTAATATTGTGTCTCTACACTAGCATCCAACTACTGAAAGTCTGTTGACATTTTATGAAACAGAAGAGGTTTTTGATCAAAATACAGCACACGTTCTGCATAACAAAGGATTCTACAAAGAAGGAATACATTTGCAAAAACAATTGGAGATTTTGGAGAGAGTTGACAGATTAGAGGCTAAGGCAGGGGATCTCAAACTGGGGGTTGCGACCCCTCAGGGGATCATGAGTTTATTACATGGGGGGTCGCGAGCTGTTAGCCTCCACCCCAAACCTTGCTTTGTTTCCTGCATTTATAATGGTGTTAAATACATAAAAAAAGTGTTTTTAATTTATAAGGGAGGTCGCTCTCAGAGGCTTGCTATGTGAAGGGGTCACCAGTACAAAAGTTTGAGAACCACTGGGCAAAGAACACTATTATTACAGTCTCTGTGGAAATCTGGCTTCATTTGCTTAACAACAAAGAATGAGAACCACACAAAGGCAAAACTGAAAAATTCAGAACTTGTGCATTTGAACAAATTTGTTCCAAATTTAGTAGCATTGGTGCTGAAAGAGCAAATTATTTTGGTAAAAGTATAGTAATGTTTAAGGACAGACACAAAAGAGTGATTGGCCTAACTACTTAGTTGGCTAAGGACTCAGTTATTGCATACTTGTGTTTTGAATAGTATGTGTTCCTTTTTGTGTCTTAGGGATTGCTTCTGAAGTGAATCATATAGTGTATGCAATTTATGTTTCACCTCAGAAAACCTTGTTTTTTCCCCAATATTTTCAGTAGTATTTTTTAGGCTGGGGAAAATCACAACTCAGATTGTCTATGCCCAGTATCACTGGATTTATAAACAAACCATTATTAAAAACCTAATACAGGCAAAGGATTTTCATGGAGTTTCAACAGGCAAGAGAAATAACAAACTGACTCTTCATACAGATGATGCATTTTATTTTGCCAGAAATTCTAGACCCTATAATCACCTATTAATCAATTCAGTGATCTTCTAGGTCCACTTTATGAGTTCAAGCCTTATAATTGATATCCCCACTGGATTTAATAGTTCATTATGTTATTAAGCCTTATTTATTTCAGCAGTATTGAGTAAATCTTGTTAAATTAATCCCTTTTGATGGAATTAGTGAACACTTGCCAAGTTGAAAGGACTTCTAAACTTTATTTGGCAAAACAAACCTTATTAAAATGTCATGTCCTTCTAAGATGTTTCATTGCCTCTAGATGTTAACACTTATTTTTATGGATAAAGATGTTAGAGTGGGAATTGTATGGCAGTAGATTAGAAAAACCTGTTTGATAGCTAATTAACATGTCTTTTGCTTGGGGCAATCAGATCTTAGAGCCTTAGAGAACATTTTACAAAATAGGACTCGAGCCCTCAGTCTGCCTTTAATTTGACAGCAAATCTCCTAGCTAAGGATAGTGTCTTAATTCCTAGAAAGAATTTAGTGATAGCCACCAAAGCCTTGAGATTATAGCCTTGTCAATGAATCTCAGAAGGTACCTGATTCTTATTTAAGGCTTCTACGATACAACCTCATTTGCTCCAACCCTTCAGACAGAGACAAACACCTACAAGATCTCTATCAAGCATTCTTACAACTACAATACCCACCTGCTGAAGTGAAGAAACAGATTGACAGAGCCAGAAGAGTACCCAGAAGTTACCTACTACAGGACAGGCCCAACAAAGAAAATAACAGAACGCCACTAGCCGTCACCTTCAGCCCCCAACTAAAACCTCTCCAGCGCATCATCAAGGATTTACAACCTATCCTGAAGGACGACTCATCACTCTCACAGATCTTGGGAGACGAGACAGGCCAGTCCTTGCTTACAGACAGCCCCCCAACTTGAAACAAATACTCACCAGCAACCACACACCACACAACAAAACACTAACCCAGGAACCTATCTTTGCAACAAAGCCCATTGCCAACTGTATCCACATATCTATTCAGGGGACACCATCATAGGGCCTAATCACATCAGCCACACTATCAGAGGCTTGTTCACCTGAGCATCTACCAATGTGATATATGGCATCATGTGCCAGCAATGCCCCTCTGCCATGTACATTGGCCAAACCAGACAGTCTCTATGTAAAAGAATAAAATGGACACAAATCAGACACCAAGAATTATAACATTCAAAAACCAGTCAGAGAACACTTCAATCACTCGATTACAGACCTAAAAGAGGCAATATTACAACAAAAAACCTTCAAAAACAGACTTCAATGAGAGACTGCTGGATTGGAATTAATTGCAAACTGGACACCATTAAGTTAGGCTTGAATAAAGACTGGGAGTGGATGTGTCATTACACAAAGTAAAACTGTTTCCCCATGTTTATTTTCCCCCCATACTGTTCCTCACACATTCTTTTCAATTGCTGGAAATGGCCCACCTTGATTATCACTACAAAAGCGTTTTTTTTCTCCCCCTCTCTCCTGCTGGTAATAGCTCACCTTACCTGATCACTCTCATTACATTATGTATGGTAATACCTATTGTTTCATGTTCTCTGTGTATATAAAATCCCCCTACTGTATTTTCCACTGCATGCATCTGATGAAGTGAGCTGTAGCTCATGAAAGCTTATGCTCAAATAAATTTGTTAGTCTCTAAGGTGCCACAAGTACTCCTTTTATTTTTATTTAAGGCTGATTCTCATAGATACTATTGCCACTTTACACCAGTGTAAAGGGGCCATAAAGTGGGAGTAAATTATATATACACCCTTTTAAGGTCCTTTACACTGCTGGAGTGGTGTAAAGTGGCTTTAGAACAAATGAGAATCAGTACTTTAGAGTCCTGGCTCACTTGTTAAAAAGAAGGCCAACCTACCTCCCAGACAGATGGTAAATGGGACAGTGAACCTTCAATAAGAGGAGCTGAATCACTTTCACTTGGGTAATGAAAGCCCTTTAAGCCACCAGTCCTAAGGCTGTTTCCCACACAAAATTCCCATTAATTTCAATAGGAATTATGGAGGAACAGGGCACAATTCTGCGAGGTGCAGAGCACCTCCTTTTACATGCTGAATGCTCACAGCTCCCACAGAGGCTAATGTGAGTTGAGGTTGCTCAGTAGCCCACAGGAGACACTCAGAGGCCCAGATCCTCAAAGGTGTTTAAATGTCTCACTCCCATGGAAGTTAGATGGCGCAGTGTCTTGCAGGATTTGATCCTTTCTTATTAGTTGATGTGAGTTGAGCAGACTCTTAGCTTGTTGTATATTTTAATCTATTTTGTCATCAACACAAAAAGCTGCATTATGAGTTATGTATTCAAAAATTCACAAATTTGTTTAATTTGGATTGTCATGATTCTTTTAGAAGGCAGGGGTTGTTAGATCTGAATCATCTGCCAATACATTTCTCTAGCTTTTGGCTTCATACTTGCAGACATTTTTGTTGCTAAAAGTTGATACTGGAAACAAATCAAGGTCATCAAACTGGAGACCAGAGACTAAGACTACAAGGACATTTGAAAACAGTGAGTCTTTACAAAAACAAAAACAAAACTTTCCATACAAATAGTACACAGAAAGAAACTAAGAAACTCAATACATACACACAATCATTTTTAAGACTATGCACATGCAGCAAAGTTTGTGACATTAATATATGACTGGCAAAAATTCAAATTTGGACAATTTTCTCTCATTGCATTCTATTCTTCAAGATTGACACTGTCCAGTAAATGAATTAGGCAGGATGACTTAGTTAAAACAGCACAAGGAGGATTTCTAAAATGAAGGGCAGCAGAAGTACTCCCTCAGGGAGTCTATTTTCATGATATACATTCTATCAGCATTTTCCTGAAGGGGTGTAATATTTTAGCAGCATTATGAGAATGCTGGGGGAGTATTTGGAATGAGCATAGCAGATGATATCAAGGTTCTAGAGATAAACAAAGTTGTAGGGTAAATATGGGGAGAGGGCATGAAGTAAACACAAGGAGAAAAAAAAGCATGGAGGAAGTGTCCCTACGACTGTCAATATCACAGAAAATTAAAAACCGTATTGAACAATTCAGACGTGCTAACGTAGAATAGATGGTTTATAAGCCAGTAGCAGATAATTAGAACTAAGCAAAGTTTAAACCTGTAAATGCAAAATATTGGGCAAACTGACAGAATACAAGATGAGCTAATTAGAACTGGATATCATACTTTTATTAATGTGAAACCAGTAAGTGTAAGAGAGATGGCATTCATTCTAGGGAAAATTCACTTCCCAGCACAAGGCCTAGGCTCAAGGAGCACTTAATGGAACATAGTTTCTGCAGGCCCTTCATACAGGGTGAATTTCACAAGTAATAATTCAGAAGAAGCAGAGATTTCACAGAAATCAACATCTTTATGAGTATAACCATCTGCTTCTAATTATGATGTGTATCAAAAATAAGACAAAACATTACAAATATATTTATCATTTAATTTCAAAATAATATCTAATAATAACTACCTAGATTAAAGTATTTCTGGATGATAGCTGCATTTTAAGAACATTATCAAACTAAGGCCTAAGGCTTCCTTGACCCAGGAAAGCACTAATGCATATGTAAGCACATGATTAAGTGTTTTGCTGGATCACAGAGCACTTAAAAAAAGTGATTTACACTACCTTGATTTCTTGCAAGATTTCTTGCACTGCTAAGAAATTAAAAAACAACCACAAATTCAGGATATAAATCCTCATTTAGGCAAAACTCCCATTGAAGATAAAGCAATTTTTGTACGTGTAGAACTGCAGGAAAAGACCTTTATTGTGTATCATACACTTAAGCTTAGGTACATATGAAATGATAGGATATATCAGGTTTGTTTCTTTTTAAATTTAATTTTGTTGTGTTTTCTGATTGGCAGTTAAAGATTGGTCTAACAAAAGGATTACATGTGAATTAGGAATCTCCTTGTTTAGGCAATAGATGCATATTTGTTCTAAAATATAATGCAATATACTTTACAGAATTTTGTGTGTTTGTTTTTTTTTACCTCTCAGGTTACACTGATTTTCAATTGTTTGTCTTAGACCTTTTATCACATTCTGGAGAGTGGCATATTCTAAACAAACAAAAAGAAATATAAATATATTATTTTTCAATAATTCAGTATTTTCATTTTAGGATTCCACTCTAAGAACTGAAAACAACCATAAATATCTTATTTAACAATAGTGGTCTTTTGTAAAAGGTAGCTACTTCAAGGAAAAACAATCTTACAACTATTTCAGTGTTCAGTTATAGGCTTTTCCAAATGTACAAATCCATGTTATACCTATTATAGGTAGTACAGGCAATGACGTCTATAGTGAGGTTTCCCGACACTGTCCATTGTAAGAACAAACCTGTTTTCAGTCACTTAAAGCTTTGCCAAATGTTAAGTGTTGAACAGAAATTTTCCACACTAGGTGTCTGCCTCAGTGTGATTCTGTTTAATGAAAACTTCAGTAAAAATAGTTCAGACAATTCTCAGAACAAAATTAGGGAAGAATACATTGTTTCTACCATGTTAAAAAAATTCTTACAACTCTTTTGTTGAGAAGCTCTAGCATCTCCCTACTTCAGAACAGAGACTTGTAATTTGGCCAGGGAGTGGGGTTCATGCTGATGTTAGGGATGTACCTTTTGCCATTCCTGTGAAAATCTCCCTGAACTTGGCCAAGTTTTGAGCCTCTGAAAAACCTTAATTTGCACATGTTCAGTAGAGACCTTTTAGAGTTTGGCAGCTAAATTCTCTGAAGATTCTGTTTGCATGAGGCATAATCCAAACAGGGATGAACAGGAATTTCCTTGCAATAGAAGAACATAAGAATGGCCATACTGGGTCAGACCAATGGTCCATCAAGCTCAGTATCCTGTCTTCTGACAGTGGCCAATGGCAGGTGCCCCAGAGAGAATGAACAGAACAAGTAATCATCAAGTGATCCATCCTCTGTCAACCTTTCCCCGCTTTTGGCAAACAGAGGCTAGGGACACTTCTGAGCATGGTTTTGCATCCCTGCCCATCCTGGCTAATAGCTATTGATGGACCTATCCTCCATGAACTTATCTAGTTCTTTTTTGAAACCTCTTATAGTCTTGGCCTTCACAACATCCTCTGACAAAGAGTTCTACAGGTTGACTGTACTGTGTGAAGAAATACTTCCTTTTGTTTGCTTTAAACCTGCGGTCTATTAATTTCATTTGGTGATCCCTATGTCTTGTGTTATGAGAAGGAGTAATTAACACTTCCTTATTTACTGTCTCCACACCAATCGTGATTTTATAGACCTCTATCATATCCCTTCTTAGTTGTCTCTTTTTTAAGCTGAAAAGTCCCAGTCTTATTAATCTCTCCTCATATGAAAGCTGTTCCATGCCCCTAATCATTTTTGTGCCCTATTCTGTACCTTTACCAATTTCAATATATCTTTTTTGAAATGGGACAACCAGATCTGCACACAGTATTCAAGATGTGGGCATGCCATGGATTTATATATAGGCAATATGATACTTTGTCTTATTATCTATCCCTTTTCTAATTATTTCCAACATTGTGTTAGGTTTTTTTGACTGCTGCTGCACATTGAGTGAATGTTTTCAGAGAACTATCCACAATGCCAGGGGCTTCTTGGGGCATCATGCACAGGAACTGAAAGCAGGAAGGCTGTCTGTCCTGTGTTCTAACTGCTGGAGCCTAGGCAGCAAGGAGGATGAGGTCTGGAATGTAGAGGAGGAGGTAAGCTGGGCATGGTGCCATGGTGGAGACTTAGGCAGGGGTAGGTAGAGGGGGAAGTGGGATGAGAAACCAGGGAGAGACTGAAACTGCAAGCCAAGAGGCAGCAGTTGGGAGAAGAATGGGAGCCTAAACCAGGAGACTGGGACACAGGATCAAGGGGGCTGGTAGGAGGGGAATGAGACTTAGATGAGGAGCCAAAGTGTGGTGGGGGTGGAAGACAAAGACTGGGACAAAAACATAATGGAAGGCCAACGGCGAAGAGCCTACAACTCTTAAAGTATGCTGCCCTCAAACTCTTGAACAGAACAAGGCTTCTTAAATCTCAACATTCCTCTGCTGTCAATAAATACCTGTGAAATCCACTGGCAAACGTGTGCCTCATCCAACTAGTGCCTGACCCACATAAAACAATGACAACCTACTACTTCTACCAGTTACTCTGTTAGATTAAGCAGCAGAGATTTCTTTAGATTTTAAGGTTCCAAGCCTGCTGATGGACAAAGTGGGTGTAAATATGGTGTTAACATGATAGAATTTCTGTTTTTTCAGGGTTTTTTTTAAACCTAGGAAATTATATACAAAAACTGCATTAACAGCATGTTAAGGTTGTGAAGTTAAGCACCCAACAGCAAGGCAATGACAAAATTAAGGTAACCTTGAAATCTTAATTTGGCTGCCTTGTGCATATGTATTATGATACAATCTTTAATTACATTTTCACATTTTTTTTAAAGCGGCCCCTTCATTCAATGCACAGGATGGATGGTGCTCACTGAAGGAGCAGCTATTCAATATTTCATTTTCTTATCATTCAGTTTGTGGCTCCATTCTGCATTATTGCACATCATTCAAGCCCTGTTATGAATTCAGAATTATTAAGTTTCTCAGGGACTGTTCTATGGCACTCATTACTGTAGCATTTGAGTGTTTCACAAACATTAATTAATTTATATTAACGCCCCTGTGAGGTAAGATGTTATTATTCCCATTTTGCAGAGAAGAGCAACAAAAATGATTAAAGGTTTAGAAAATATAACCTATGAGGAAAGATTGAAAAAATTGGGTTTGTTTAGTCTGAAGAAAGAATACTGGGTGGGGGACAGGATGTACGTACGTCATAACAGTTTTCAAGTACATAAAAGGTTATTACAAGGAGGAGGGTGAAAATTGTTCTCGTTAACTTCTGAGGATAGGACAAGAAACAATGGCTTAAATTGCAGCAAAAGAAGGTTAGGTTGGACATTAGGAAAAACTTCCTAACTGTCAGTTCCCTCAAATTTTTGACAGGCCATTTGCGTAAAAAATTTCTTCTGTGCAAATTTTTGTGCGCACAGTATTTCACCATGTGCATGGGGTTTAGAATCTGTGTGTGCGTGCGTACACACGCACAGCTTAGAGGGAACAGTGGTCAGGATAGTTAAGCACTGAAACAAATTGCCTAGGGAGGCTGGGGAATCTCCATCACTGGAGATTTTTAAACACAGGTTAGACAAACACCTGTCAGGAATGGTCTAGTTATTATTTAAACCTGCCTTGAGTGCAGGGGAGTAGACTAGATGACCTATTGAGGTCTCTTTCAGTCCTACACTTCTATGATGCTATTATTCAAATTCTGTCATTTCCTAACTTTTGAGTGTTTGACTCTGCAACCTTAATGTTCAATTAATATAGTTTTTTAATGTAATATACATTGACACTGGTGGGATTATTAATTTTGAAGATTACAGGATGAGAGGAACCAGCACCTTGATAATTTATATAGTTTTTGTGTGTTCTAAGTCTCACATTTTCTTGGAAATACCAACAGATGAAGGCTAAATGCATCTTCGAATTTCATCAAATTTATTTTAAATGGAGATATTGTTTCTGATATTCTTCCATTTCTTCTTGTTAATTGAATTTAAATTTGGCTATTAAGTAGAAGGTGAAGGAGGATTAATTTAGACATAGCTCCTAAATCAACATAAAGATTTTTTGTTTTTTTTATTGTCCAATTTCTCTTTTCCCCTTTTGGATATCAGATATTAACATCTATTTTATAATCCAGACAAAAGTTGGAGAAATTCAAAGAGTATGCAGCTCTGTACTTTGTTCCAGTCTTCCATCTGTCACAAATCTTTCTGTGGTAGGGCACCCCCTTTAGGCTACACGGGGAGTGCACGCACACAAGTCAATTACTCCACCCCCATCCCAACAGGTGTCGCAGGTCATCTTTTTAGCAGGTCAGCACTCACCTTCTGACTGGGGCCTTGAGACTGTCTGATTCCTTCTCTATGTCCCTGATGCCACCAAACAGCCCATAGCCAGCAAAAGGAGTTAAACAAGAGAAAGGTAAAATAGCTCCCTCCAGCATATGGACCTCCCTTACTTCAGAATGGCCCTTGGAGTATCAGTGTCCACTTTAGAGTTCACTGGGCTCCAGTTCTTTTCTCCTTCAACTCAGGATTTCTGCACCCTCCTTCTCAGAAGGCAGGGGCTCTGCAGGCCGTCAGTCCCTGCTCCTGGGCTGGAAAAGCTCAACAGTCTGTTCCCATCCCAGGGTTCCCCATCTGAGTGGAATTACCCCTTTTTAACTCCTCCTCCAGTCCTGGCACCATTTGCAGGTGTGACAGGACAGGGCTACTCTAGCCCAAAGCAGCTCCTTATCCCCTTCCATGCTAGTGCAGGTTTATATACCCTATCACAGCATCTTAAATAAAACCACTATGAAAATATAATTTGTATTTGTTTGGGAAAGAGGACATTTCTTATTGGTAAATCATTTCAGAAACTAGAACATATTTATAAGCAAAAAATTATGCAGTTTTTGCAAACATTTACAATATTAACATGTGAACACAAGATGGCTCTCCTGTAATATGTTAAAATATAAAATCCTTATTAGATATTGTGTGCATGCCTCTTTTAAAAAAACTCATATTGTTTAGAAACTACACACAGAAAACTACATTAAAAGAATATTAATGTTGCAAAGTCAAGCACTCAGAAGTCAGGAAATACTAGAATAAAGGTTGCCTGTGTCTGAGGCCATCCTTTCTTTCCCTGCAATCCTCTGTCATTCCCAGTATATTTTCCAACATCTGCAACAAATAAGGCAGGGGGTCCAACAGACCAAAACCTTATTCATTGTACAATCCTGATATATCTCCAGAGCCTCGTCCATCCTCTGCACTGAATGAAATAGGGGTCGTGTGGAAACAAATAGTATGTGATCATGAAATCAAAGTCTATAACATAATGATGTACACAAGGAGCTGGATTAAGCTTCTAGTTTCCTCTCCCAGTCTTCCCCTAGGCTCCTTCACCCAATCTATTCCCTCCGTTACCCTCTGCATTTCCAGCCCCTGCATTTCAGTAGCCTACTTCATCTTCCTCTTCACTCTGCTTGGCGGCCATTATGGGGAGCATAGAGAGCACAGGAAAGACAGCTAATTGCCTTGCTCTCATTTCTTGTGCCCACTACCACAGCATCCTCAGAAGCCAGAAGCAGCAATTCCAGGAAAAATCCTGTTCAGTGCCTACAGTACCAGACTCAAATATGCTCTGTACAGAAGGACTCTTCAGAAAAATTACCTGTCAAACTTCAAAGTCTCTACTGAGATTTGTCTCTATTGTGAACTGAGATTTTCAGAGGCTCATAATTTGGCCAAATTTTGGAGACTTTTCAAAGAGACAACAAAAGGCACTCTGATGCTAAAGGATACCCCCCGCTGCCAAATTTGAAGTGTTTGCTCCAAAGCATGGAGACGACAAAGCTTCTCACCAAAAAAGGTGGTAAGATTTTTTTTAATGTTTCTAAAATTATATGTTTTCCCCTCACCTTATTTTGAGAAGGAGCTCAACCATTTTTGCTGAAAATTTCTAAAAGAATTCAACCCGAGGCAGACACACTGCATGGAAAATTTCAACACTCACAGTTAGTTTGGCAGAGCAACTAAAAACAGGGTCTCAAAATTAGTGTCAAGTGATCTTAACAATAGATGGTGCTCTCAGCTCTGCCTATAATTTATAGAACACAATTGCCTTCTTTATTCAGGAATCATGTAATTCTTCTTTACTTACTTCCAATCCCAGTCCCTTAAATTGTGTTTTATTTGGGTGTCCTACAGACTTATTTTCAGAAATAATGTTTATTCATGCTAAAAAATAGATTACATACTGCATCTCAATGCTTTATGATTAGGACCCAAGGAAAACCAACTTTCTTCAAATATGACCCATAGAGGGAGAGCATCCACATCTTTACTCCTGCCTCCATTTTCAGTGACTGGTTCTGCCATACATTCACTCTCCACTCAGAATGATGGAAATTTGTTGCCCATATACCATCCTTTAGGTTCAAGGTAGAGTCCTGCACAAGACTAGTGTAGAGCCCTTGGAGGGACTGGGATCCCATGGGTCCAGCAGGACTCACTGCCATAATAGCAGGAGTGGGTGGAAGTAGGATTTTAAAAAGTCCAGTGCAGGGCTCTAGTCCAAGCACATTTTGAAAACCTTTGCTGCATACATCTTGTGGAAATTTTTATTAGATTTTAATAATATTTTTCCAACACCCCTGGACGGCTCATCTTCCTTTCATTTTGAATCCTTGGTGATTTTCACAAATGAGGCAACCCAGTCAGTATACCCAGTAGGCAAGGCAGGGGAGAGAAACTAGCTGCAGACTGAACCAATGCTTGCTGCTCCAACCCTATTTGAATGTAAACCACTTGTGATTAAGAATCCCCAATCCCAAGAATTATGCCTTAATGTGACCGTGTCTGTAAGACATATCTTGACAAATTTCCCATATGGTTATACCTGTGTGATTGATTTTTTTTTAAAAAAACAACACCTTGACAACTAACTGTGGGCCCACTGGGACTTTTGCCTACATAAAAAAAGCAATATTGTGCTAAATGTTTGCTGCTTCACTAGTTATCAGGGGAGCAGTTATCTTCTGTTGTCTATACCCTTGATATCTTCCCCTTCTCCACTCTCACATTACAAATCTCTCTGAAAATCTCCTCTTGAACATCCCACCACCTTCTCAAACTTTTCCTAAACTGAAATTACCTTTCTTCCAGATCCTTCTCCTTTGCTACTGGCAACTCCATCGCCCCTCCAGTCTCCCAGGCTTGAAAGCTTGGAGTAATCTTCAGCTCTTCTTTTTAATTCTTCCTCTGTATCCATCCTCTTGCCAAATTCTGTCACTGCTTCTTTAACATTACCAAAATCTGACCTTTCCTGACTATCTGTACTGCTAAAACTCTTGTCCATGCCTTGGCTATTTCTCACGATTTCTCCCCTTGGCCTTCTACCTTTCATATTGAGTCTGCTATGAATTAATCAACATTCTTGTCTACCATACATTTAAATAGGACATCTTACTGGATTGGCTTCAAAGTATTATAGAAAATTGCTTTATTAATAGGATATCTTATATTCCTTACTAAGTTATTATTGTACATTTTATGATGGAAGATAGTGGAATTATTTTTTGAATTGTCAAATACAAGAATGGAATCAACTGTTTTTTTAAGCATTAAAATAATGCTTACCCTCTTTTACTGAGTCTTCCTTCGATTGGCTTAATGTTAATAACCTATTACATTTTTCCAGCTGAAGATCCAGAAGGCTATTCTTTCCATTAATTTCGAATATTTTCTTCAAAAAATATTGAAATATCTGTAGGTTAATGCTAAATTAAATCCTTTTGTTCTAAATTTTCAATCTAAATCTCAGGTTTTTCAAGTGAATGTTACAAAAACAAAACAAAAAACCAATCCCAAATCAAACCAAACAAAAAACCAACAACATTGAGCTGAGGTTTACAGAATAGTTCAGTGCCTCCCTCCCAGGTCTATTATACTGACATTATGATTTAGCTGTAAAGAAATGAAGTTAGGTGTTACAGGCTTGCATTGTAAATAATTAAAGGTTTAGGCTCCTCTCTGATAATGGTCACTATGGAAATGGTCTTTCAGAGTGTTGCTTCTCCATGTTCAAGTTTATGGATGTCCCCTTCCAAGCTGCAGAGCTGTGGGAATCTTTGGGCTCCCTAAGCTCCTTCTTGCAGAACTAAATATTCAAGCCAAGTTTTTTGCTCTATACTTAGAAAACATCTTGTCCAACATGCTTGGTAGTACGGATGGAGGTTGGATGATAATGGGGGGAAATTATCAATCACCTTGATCTTGCAGGCGATATTGTAGAGATAATGCCTCTGGAGGAATACAACCAAAAAGTTGCAGCTAACCTGTACACAGCTGTCAGAGAACGGGGATTAAAAAAGAATGACAAAAGACCAAACTAATGGTAACATCAAAAAATCAAAGAAATAGGCTAAATTAGTCATGATTGGCGTAGACATTGACCAAGTGGACAGCTTTTGCTACTTGAGTTCCATCATAATACATGACAGCCATTAAGATGATGACATCAACAAGCGGATAGCTAATGCCAGCAGAATGTTTGTGTGCCTGAATAAAAATAATTGGAACCTTAAATCAGTGTCTATGACAGCTAAAACCAGACTATATACACCCATGTGCCCACATTACTTTACAATTAGGAAACATGGGTACAGACGAAGTGTCTGGAGTAAAAGCTGCACACATTTAAAATGAGGGGCCTGTGTCATACCTGTCTACTTAACCTTGTCACGCCTAAATGATGACATCTGTAGAAGTTAGTTAAGTAGTGCAGTAGTTAAATACAATCATCAGAAGGTGCCAACTACAATGGTTGGAGATGTTGCTAAAATAACCTCATACTCACACTCCCTAAAATTATTCTCTATGGAAGAGTGCATGGTGAGAGAGGCCATGGATGTCCCAGGAGAGAGTGGTATATATAAAACCATCCAGGCAAATAGTAACTCAGAACTAATGTGGACAGCATCTGCTCATAATCTTGGCCCTATCCAACCTTGGTGTTGGAAAAGAGGAGATGAAGGTAATGATAATGACAGTCATTATAAAAGGGCTGTGTAACTCAACTGACTCAATTTCTTCCACTAAACTCCAGAACATTATGGGTCAGATCCAGCTCCCATTGAACTCAATGGGAATCTCTCTTAATTTCAGTGGAGTTGATGAAGGCCCTATAAGAGTAGAATTCTGAGGAAGGGGGAAGGTGGGCAGGTAGTGTGAATATGCAGAGACAACATTGTTGTATAACCACAGTTTTTATGGAAAATCATTATTTTCTCTTGAGGTGGCCTCTGCATATTCCCACTGTGGGAATCTAGTGAGCAGTACAATCCCTTAGGAACTTGGGCTGAGTCGTTCTAATTAAATAAAAATTGGAGTAATATCTCTGAAAGTGTGCAATCCTTTAGGAAGTGATACATCCTTAAAATGAACTGCTTGATTTTTAGGAGATCATACTTAAGAGAGGTTCTCACTGTTGCTGCAATTTCCTTGGACAATTCCTGCATGGAAAAAGGTTTCATAGTAGCAGCCGTGTTAGTCTATATTCGCAAAAAGAAAAGGAGTACTTGTGGCACCTTAGAGACTAACAAATTTATTAGAGCATAAGCTTTCGTGAAGTGAGCTATAGCTCATGAAAGCTTATGCTCTAATAAATTTGTTAGTCTCTAAGGTGCCACAAGTACTCCTTTTCTTTTTGCATGGAAAAAGTATCTGCATGATTTGTTCCAATGGAAAAAGGTCTTTGGTACTGAAGGAGTCTAGCACCAACACACCAGTAAGTGCTTACTTAATATCAGCAACTGGTGCTGGTGAGAGCTGCTCTGTCTAGAAGCCAAAGTGGCCTCAGCACTGATGAAGTTTTGGTACCAGAGGGGCTGCTTCTCTGAGATGTTCCCTGTGCCAATGAGGTCTTGATGCTCATTGGTGAATAAAGCACCATGAACCAGACTTTTAAATGTATTTTGGCTCCTGAAGATGCAGATAGGCTACGAGTGGGATTTTCAAATATCTTTAGAAATCTGGCCCTACAGCTATAGATCTGATGTACCTGCTCTGAAGTCTTTGGTGCCAGAGCTATCCCTGACTTGCTTGGCTTTAAAGCTGAAGATAGCCCATTCTATTGCTATGCAGGGAAGATGTCTGATCCACTGTCAGATCCAGGATTATGTTTGTAAGGCCTTCCTTTATAAACGAGGCACAGTAGTCCAGATCCTCAAAGGTAAGGCTCCTAACTTCCACTGATTAAAGCTTAAATTCCCTCGTGATCTAGGCCAAAGCCTCTGCTGCCTGCCTGTGTGGGCTGGAGGTATGAAGGCACAACACACTGTGTTGAAATCTACAGAATGAGGATTCACCTCTGCTTCCTGAAACACAGAAGAGCTTACTGTACAGTGCTTAAACTGATCTTTATCTGAATCTTTGGAAGCCTCAAAATCCATGACAAAAAGAGCCAATGATCCTGGCCTACACAAAAATTAAGTGCATGATGGCACAAACAAACTAACACTTGCCAGCTAACTACAACAGAAATTAACCATAAAAAATAGAGGAGTATTTGATAGGCACCCCCTCCAAAATTGCTGTGAGTACCAAGAAGGTGCTTAGCCCAGGAATGCTTGCAACTAATGTAACTGAGGTACGACAGCCTTTTTACAGCGTTGGCTCCAAACATTCAGTGATGAGAGAGGATATTGTGTGGCACAAATAGGCACTACTTTGCAGCAGATTTTGAAGTTCTGTGGCACTAGGGGGCGCATTCCACAAGTATGACAACTGCAGATGCCACATAGAAGAAAATTTCACTAAAAAAAGCATTTAAAAAGATGTCAAAGAGTTAACAAAAAGCCATTTCAGCTTAATTTTGTTACCTACCTTTTCTATCTGTGAGAAGTCATCTAAAAGTTTATCAAGATTTGCCACGCTGATTTTCTTCATATTTGCTTCACTGGTGTGATTCATTTGTTTCTAGAAAATATCACCCAGTATTTATTGTATATAAAATTAACATTGATTTAAGAATTTATACTACTTGAACCAAATTCTTTCCTCATTTTAGGGGTTCTGCAATAAATTTTTATAGTGGGGGTGCTGAGAATCATTGAACCAAACTGTAAAACCTGTATATAATGGAAACCCCTTCGAGCCACGGGGTGCGGCAGCATCCCCCGCACCCCAAGTTCCAGCACCTATGCCCTCATTCATTTCACGTGTCAAAGGGATTGCATGGGTGTGAACGTGAGCCAAATATGTCTTATCTTCAAATCAAATTAGTCTTGCAAATTAAAATGAATTTCTATCCAACATAGACATAGGTGAAATATTATATGTAAAATCAGCTATCTTTATTAATAAGCCAAGAAGTGTTGCAGACGTTTTTCTAGATGTGCTATTTCATATGCAACTATGAGAACCATTTTAAAAAAATCATTCTCACTAGTATCTGAAGAAGAGCTCTGTGTAAGCTCAAAAACTTGTCTCTCTCATTAACAGAATTTAGTCCAATAAAAGATATCACCTCACCCACCTTGTCTCTCTAGTACCTTTAGTGACATTTCTAGGAATGATGTTTAAAAACAGAAAAGCAGAAAAGTCAGAAAGCAGAGGTAATGGTATTAAATAGAATAGCGGGCAATCTTATAAGAATTTGAATTTTCTGCTGAAGTTCAAAACTAAAGCTGCAACCATATCGTCAACATACTATGCCAAATAAATATGAGTGGTTTACATGTACAAAGAACTTTACAAACATTAAAAGACTATTAATTCACAGGTTTCAGAGTAGCAGCCGTGTTAGTCTGTATTCACAAAAAAGAAAAGGAGTACTTGTGGCACCTTAGAGACTAACAAATTTATTTGAGCATAAGCTTTCATGAGCTACAGCTCACTTCATTGAATGCATTCAGTGGAAAATACAGTGGGGAGATTTATATACAAACACAGAGAACATGAATCAATGGGTTTTATCATACACACTGTAAGGAGAGCGATCACTTAAGATGAGCTATTACCAGCGGGAAGGAGGGGGGGAAAGGAGGAAAACCTTTTGTGGTGATAATCAAGGTGGGCCATTTCCAACAGTTAACAAGAACTTCTGTGGAACAGTGGGGGATGGGGTGGGGGGAGAAATAACATGGGGAAATAGTTTTACTTTATGTAATGACTCATCCACTCCCAGTCTCCATTCAAGCTGGATACAAGTTAATTGTATCCAGTTTGCAAATTAATTCCAATTCAGCAGTCTCTCGTTGGAGTCTGTTTTTGAAGGTTTTTTTTTGTTGAAGGATAGCCACTCTCAGGTCTGTAATCGTATGACTGGAGAGATTGAAGTGTTCTCCAACTGGTTTTTGAATGTTATAATTCTTGACGTCTGATTTGTGTCCATTTATTCTTTTACGTAGAGACTGTCCAGTTTGACTAATGTACATGGCAGAGAGGCATTGCTGGCACATGATGGCATATATCACATTGCTAGATGCGCAGGTGAACGAGCCTCTGATAGTGTGGCTGATGTGATTAGGCCCTATGATGGTGTCCCCTGAATAGATATGTGGACAGAGTTGGCAACGGGCTTTGTTGCAAGGATAGGTTCCTGGGTTAGTGTTTCTGTTGTGTGGTGTGTGGTTGCTGGTGAGTATTTGCTTCAGGTTGCGGGGCTGTCTGTAAGCAAGAACTGGCCTGTCTTCCAAGATCTGAGAGAGTGATGGGTCGTCTTCAGGATAGGTTGTAGATCCTTGATGATGCGTTGGAGAGGTTTTAGTTGGGGGCTGAAGGTGATAGCTAGTGGCGTTCTGTTATTTTCTTTGTTGGGCCTGTCCTGTAGTAGGTAACTTCTGGGTACTCTTCTGGCTCTGTCAATCTGTTTCTTCACTTCAGCAGGTGGGTATTGTAGTTGTAAGAATGCATGATAGATATCTTGTAGGTGTTTGTCTCTGTCTGAGGGTTTGGAGCAAATGCAGTTATATTGTAGAGTTTGGCTGTAGACAATGGATCGTGTGGTGTGATCTGGATGAAAGCTAGAGGCACGTAGGTAGGAATAGCTGTCAGTAGGTTTACAATATAGGGTGGTGTTTATGTGACCATCTCTTATTAGCACTGTAGTGTCCAGGAAGTGGATCTCTTGTGTGGACTGGTCCAGGCTGAGGTTGATGGTGGGATGGAAATTGTTGAAATCATGGTGGAATTCCTCAAGGGCTTCTTTTCCATGGCTCCAGATGATGCATTCTTACAACTACAATTAATATATTAATTAATTGTATAAATTAATATATATAATGCTTCATTAGTAAAACAATAATGTAAAAACATTAGCACTCTGTGATAAGTACATTTTTTTGTATTCACTCTTTGTTCTCACAGATTACTTAAACACTAATTAACTTTACAAATATTTTTCAGAAAGATATGTACAAAATGTGGTTAGCATTGCAGAATAAACTTTTCTTCCTAATAAGTAATTAGCTGTATAGAATCATAGAAATGGAGGGCTATAAAGGACCTCGAGAAATTATAAAGCCCAGTGGTAAGGGAGGGCCAAATAAACCTCTGCCATCCTTGAAATGTATTTGTCTAGCCCAGTGGTTCCCAAAGTTTAACAACCCGCAAACCCCTTTCACTAAATTGTGAAATCTCGTGAACCCGTTCCTAAAAATTTTCCAGGGATTTAAGTTTAAATTTCCTCAGTGTGATGGATGTGCTTGCTTTGCTCTGCATAGCTCTTGGAAGTCTGGAACCACTGGAGAAAGATAAAGTCTCAGGTCTGGTTCGGCATCAAGTCTGTTTCTGTATTTGGTTTTCAGATGTGCATGTGAGGAAAATGCTCTCTCACATAAGTATGTTGTTGAAAATGGTAACAAAACTGTAATAGCTTTTTCTGCCAGAAGAGGGTACTCGTTTCTTAAACTCAGCCAAAAGTTGATCAATGACAGATTTCTGAAACTCCTTTTCAGTTCGTAATCACAGGAGATCTCAATCAATTTCTCTTTTTCCTCAGTGTTCAAGAACTGTGTTGAGAAAGTGGTATCATCAAAAGGGTTGTGAATCCAGTCAATATCACCTGACATAGCTGGAAAGTTGTGCAAAGTCCTTTTAGGTGTGCAGTTATATTGGTTTTAGTGCACTGATCCAACTGAAGTTTATATTCTGCCAGGAAGTCATGAAGAGTACCGAAACACTCAATTTGATTGTTTTCAAACAACTTTCCCAGAACTGCAACTTTTTTTTATCATGGATTCAACTTGCTCTTGCACATTGAAAACTCTTATATTGAGGCCTTGAAGAGATACATTTGGGTAATTAATTCTTGAGAAAATATTTGCTAAATAAGCTAGGTTTTGGAGCCAGACATTATTTTCCATACAGCTGGCAAGGTGGAAAGGGTGGCTGTTGGAAAAAAACTAGGATTTCCATTGTAAGCTCAAACAAGCACAAAAGGATTTTGCCCCGTGAAAGCCATCTAACTTTGGTGTGGGTCAACGGACAATTGTGTATACTACCCATTTCTTCACAAAGTATGTGAAATATTCTGGAATTTGTTGGCCGTGATTTTATGAAATTCACCATTTTTACTGCATTATCCAGCACTTCCTTCAGTCCCTCAGGCATGCATTTTGTTGGAAGGGCTTGTCTCTGGATGAGTCCAAGAGACTTTTGATGCAACCTTTTTTGTTTGATCTACGAATCCAGTATACTTCCCCGTCATTGATGTGCCCCATCAATGTAAATGCCTAGGCAATGAAACCAATCTATTTCCTTTTCTTGAAAATATTCATTAGTCAGATTGAAGCTATCTTCTCCACTTGTACATTCTTCCAATGATCAGCAAAACAATAAGTTTTCAACCATACCTTCATTCACATAATGTACAAACCATAGCAAAATAGCTAGATTAGCTACATCAGTTGATTCATCCAACTGTATAGCATAATATGGACTATTTTTCACTCTGTGTACCATTGTAGTCTCTACGTTATTTGACTTGTCATTAATTCTTTGTGACAATGTATTATTGGACAAAGGTACCATGTCAATCCTTTTCGCAGCCTTTTCTCCAAGCATGCAATGAACTACATCTTTTATACATGGACCAATCAAGCTCCCTGCTATGGTGTGGGCTTCTGATGCTTTTTGCTACTCGGTAGCTCACGCAATATGATGCTTCAAGTGCATTTTCATTATCAGTAATTGCTTTGGATATAAAACTGGTAATGTCACTTTTCCTCTCAGCTAATTTTCGCTTGAAAAAAATCAACATGCTTGTCGAGTTGTGCAGGATGCCTAGTTTCTAAATGGCGCTGAAGTAGAGAAGGTTTGAGGTTGCTGTCTGCTAGAACATCACCACAAATTACACACAGTGATTCTGGATGTTCTTGATCACCAATGCAAATAAAGCCATATTTTATATAATCATTGTCATATTTTCTTTTCTTTGTAAGTGAGTTTCCAGGACTATCATGATAATTAGATTTTCCATAGTGTGGACTTGAGGAAACACTAGCTGATTCTTGTGTCTTTACACTTTCCTTTTTCAGCCACTTATCCACTGAACTTGTGTACAAAATATTTATTGTGTTGTAATAAAAAAACAACACAGAGAGAATGCTAACAACCAACAAACTAGAAAATGAGAAGATTCACTCACGTCTCACTGAAGCAAAACAGCACTCCAGAGAGAATGACTTAGTATCAAATTACTAAGGCACCATAATGCTGCTACACTGGCTACAACATGGTTGCAGCTGGTTTGGCATGCAAACACCTTTTCTTCCACCACCAGGTATAAAGCGGTTCCTAAGGGGGTGCCCCATGAGGGACAAATTAGCCTGGACCACCCTCCACATACAGTGTGGCCCCTGCTCACTCTGCCCTTTATGCCGCCCAACTTCCCCTATTGGCCAAGGGTCCAAGCTACCCATCTGTGCGCCTGGGGTCCCAGCTGCTGCCCTGCCCACCATGGGGCTCAGGCTGCTGGCCCTGTGTGGGGGTCTGGGCTGCTGGATCCACACTCCATGGGGCTCGGGCTGCTGGACCCCATTGACCAGGGCTCAGGCTGCCCACTCAGTGTTCCACTGAGCTTGGGCTACCGGTCCCAACTGCCCAGCACCGCGCTCCATGTGACTTGGGCTGCCAACTCCATGCTGACCATGGGAGCTTGGGCTGCCGGCGCCCCCACTGACTGGGGCAGGCCTCAGGCTGCTAGCTCCAACTTTCCTGCCCCGCTCTCCATGGGGCTCAGGCTGCCAGTCCCGCATTGACCACTGGAGCTCAGCTCCTGCCGACCAGGGCTCAGCTGAGTGCTCCACAGAGCTCGGGCTGCTGGCCCCAACTTCCACAGGCTTGGACTGCCAGTTCCTCCATTGACCGGGGCTTGGCTACCTGCTCAGCACTCCATGGGTCAAGGGCTGTCTGCCCTGCAACCGGGTCCCACCTGCTGCCTCCCATGCCCACAGTCCTCTGGCCACCATTAGAGAAATTTTTCTGGCGAACCCCCAGGGTGTGCGAACCCCAGTTTGGGAACCACTGGTCTAGCCTGTTCATAAAAACCTTTAGTGATGGGGATTCAACAACCTCCCTCCAAAACCTATTCCAGTACTTAACTACCTTATATTTAGAGAGATTTTCCTAATACCTAACCTAAATCTCCCTTGGTGCAGATTAAACCCATTATTTCTTCTTTTACCTTCAGTGGGCATGGAGAACAATTTTTCTTTATAACAGCCCTTAACATATTTGAAGACTTATCAGGTTTCCCCTTCAGTCTTCTTTTCTCAAATCTAAACAGGCCAGTTTTTTTAACCTTTCCTCATAGGTCAGGTTTTCTTAACCATTTATCATTTCCAACCTCTCCTCTGGACTCTCCAGTTTGTCCACATTTTTCCTGAAGTGTGTCACCCAGAACTGGACACAGTATGTGAGGCCTCACCAGTGTCCAGTAGAGTGGGACAATTACTTCCCATGTCTTACATATGACACTCCTATTAATACACCCCAGAATGATATTAGCCTTTGTCACATCTACAAACACATCATTGACTTATATTCAATTTGTGACCCACTATAACCCCCAGATCCTTTTAAGTGCTACTGCCACCTACTCAATTGTTCCTGTAGTTTGATTATAATTATTACTATTATAATGGGGGTTGAAAAAATAAAATAAAGAAAAATCTGCCTGACGCTGTATAATTTTTCAGTAATTATCCTACTGCACATTGTATATGCTTTCCTAGGTACATAGTTTTGCAAAATAATTCTCTCTTTACAAAATATACCGGCTGAGGAAACTATGTAGTATGAATGTAAAGCCCTGTATTATACAGTCCTTAAAAATATCTATACTATTTCCATTTGTTTATAACCATTCCTCTTTCTCATAAGCATAAATATCTTCCTTTTCTGTAGTCCCATTATGTCTTTGGTCTAATATTTACATCACAATTTCTGGGTGGGCATGAAAGGATTTGCCTGATCTTGCAAAATACAGAGAAGTGCCTCTTGAGAAGTGTTGCACGTCCTCCGTTCCCATTGGAAGATAACAGAACAGCACTTTGTAGCATCAGGTTAACAGTACCATACAAAATAAAACTCCTGCTAAACTGAAATAAAGAAAATTTTAAAAAAATGTTTAACAGAAGAGGTAATATTATGCTGTTAAACTGTCCCTGTTCAAGTAATCTAAAAAGAAAGGTTATGTTTTTAGTATTTTTGCTTATTAGTTCACTTTTCATACATCTCTTCCTCTAATGATATTGCATTAAGTTTTTTATCCATATTTTGAATTGTGTTATATCCTTATTTATTTCAATATTAAGAAGTATATGGTGCCTTTCTAACATAGACACTTTTCTGACTCATACATACTCAATTAAATTGTTTCTTTTAATCTATCCTGGAAAATAATTCACATTCTCATCCTATTACAACAGAAAAAGCATGTTGTGGGTGAGATGAAAGAAAAAAAACATGATTTTTTTTAAATTTTTCAGCATGGTAACTGATAATCTGCTTTTGAAATTTTATTTTATACTTTCTCTACAACAAGTAACTGTTCATTTAATTCATGACTGCCAGCTTAACATCAAAAGTTTCTGTAAAAATTAAGTGTATATCAGTGGAATATTAATTATTCAATGATGGGTTTCTGTAACAGCCTCATCGATTCTTTCTATTATTTCACACTTTGATAAGTGAGGCAGTTAACATTTGCACCAAATCTAATCTCATAAGAAAATAAGAATGGCCATACTGGGTCAGACCAAAGGTCCATCTAGCCCAGTATCCTGTCTTCCAACAGTGGCCAATGCCAGGTGCCCCAGAGAGAATGAACAGAACAGGTAACCATCAAGTGATCCATTCTGTCACCAATTCCCAGCTTCTGGCAAACAGAGGCTAGGGACACCATCCCTGCCCATCCTGGCTAATAGCTATTGATGGACCTATCCTCCATGAACTTATCTAGTTCTTTTTTGAACCCTGTTATAGTCTTGGCCTTCACAACATCCTATGGCAAGAAGTTCCACAGGCTGACTGTGCGTTGTGTGAAAAAATGCTTCCTTTTGTTTGGTTTCAGAGTAGCAGCCGTGTTAGTCTGTATTCGCAAAAGGAAAAGGAGCACTTGTGGCACCTTAGAGACTAACAAATTTATTTGAGCATAAGCTTTCGTGAGCTACAGCTCACTTCATCGGATGCATTAGGTGGAAAATACAGAGGGGAGATTGATATACACACACAGAGAACATGAAACAATGGGTTTTATCATACACACTGTAAGGAGAGTGATCACTTAAGATGAGCCATCACCAGCAGGAAGGAGGGGGGAAAGGAGGAAAAGCTTTTGTGGTGATAATCAAGGTGGGCCATTTCCAGCAGTTAACAAGAATGTCTGAGGAACAGTGGGGGGGGGGGGGTGGAAATAACATGGGGAAATAGTGTTAGTTTTCCCCATGTTACAAAGTAACACTATGGCCACAGTGGAAGGGATGAGCTGCCCCACGCTTAGAGGGTGAAGTTACGGTCACACTGTATGTGACATGGAACACGTGGCGGCATTTTAACCTACCTACCCGAATGTTGGTGGGCGGCCCAGCGCCTCCCAGTGCAAGCTCCCCTTGGCCTCTGTGGGGCCAGGTACACCCCACGGCTCCAACCCCGGGCCGCGGGCAGGCTCCAGAGGCACCCGCAGCATGTGTCTGTGGGGCACAGAGGGAGAGTGGCCAGAGTCTGCGCCAGGCCCCAGGGGAAAGGGGATAGGACCCAGCTCACCTGACTCCCTCTGCCCCCCCTCGCGCCAGGCTGAGGAGCCGCGCTGGCACCTTTCCCGACCGGCGGGAGAATCCCTCAGCACAACATGGACTGTACCACTAGCGGCCTTGGGGGGACAGGAGGGAGATTTTCTACACTCCCCCTCCACCAACCAGCTAATGGAGGAGGCCACCCGTCCACAGAGCTGCTGGACCGTCTGCTCCCGACACCCTGTGTGCACGTCCCACCAAGCAAGCTCTGCTAGCTGTGTCAGGGGAAGGGAGCAGTGGGAGGAAAGGACAGCACAGTGCATGGGGATGGGGGAGAATCAGGGCAGGTAAGCATGGTACTAGGGGAGAATGGATGCAGCACTGCAGCAGAGGGGGATGGCTGGATGGCAATGGTGGGGAGACACAAGAGGTGGATCCAAAGCTATGAGGCTGATGGATAAAATGAATGCAAGGAAGGGTGGGCGTAGTGCTCAGGCTGGATGCAGTCAGTACAGGGTGGGGCTGTTGGTTCTCAGGCTGGGGAGGCAAGAGGACAGATGTAGCCTGTTTGGAAATTGGAGATGGGCTTAGGTAAGAAAGGAAGATTGATTCAGTGTTGGAGGGGCTGGATCTTGCTGCGTGACAATGAGTACATGCAATGCCATCTAGTCTATAGTGATTCTAAGATACCTATTATCAGGGTAGATAAAGAAATGGCAACATTGCACACTTCTTTTGGTGGTGTGTAGAGGACATACCCCCTAGCACAGGTACAAACAGCAGCATAGATTGTGAAGCATTGCTTAGGTGAGTAAAAACATGCCTGAAGCCTGTGGGAATGTACCATACTCAGCTCCCTATTTGCCCAAGCCATGTCTCCCCATGTATACTACTATTTTTAGCAGCGTAGTGTCCTACTGCTTCCCCAGTGCTGGAGCTTTCCACCGCTGCCTCCCACCCCACCAAAGCCTTACCTCGCTGCAGGGAAAGGCTGTATCAGTGGAGAGCTGCTGAAGCCTTTCCCAACTGACTCCCACCTGCCTGAAACTTTCACTGTCATCTGTAAGTCCATACCACTGTGTGGACACAGCTTGTTTTTCAGTGAGGTGTGTAGATCCATATCCCCAATGCTTGTGGCACCTTAGAGACTAACAAATTTATTTGAATATAAGCTTTCGTGAGCTACAGCTCACTTCATCAGATGCATTCGATGAAGTGAGCTGTAGCTCACGAAGCTTATGCTCAAATAAATTTGTTAGTCTCTAAGGTGCCACAAGTACTCCATTTCTTTTTGCGAATACAGACTAACACGGCTGCTACTCTGAAATCCGCAATGCTGTCACACCACTGTCTCTGGTGTGTAGTGCAGGCATAGCCTAAGTGTCAGGCTTGGTGTAGGGATGAGTGGCAATGCTTCCAGGGAAATGAAGTGGAAACAGAGAGGGTGCTTCATGCTGATGATCTTGAAGAAATGTGGGGAAAAAAATCATTGTTTCTGCATGGGATGGGGCTAGGGGAGGAGAAGCAGAAAAGGGTGATGGGCATTCAGAGTAATTTTAAACAATTAGTGGTTTTTAAGGGAAAAAAAGACCAATCATTGCCACTGACTCCATGTCACACTAATGTTTTTAAAATAAGCAAGGCAAATTAAATACAATCTTATCAATCAGATTTTAAATTTAAATCACCATGTAGTTTCCACCTAGTGAGCAACAAGTTCTAAAGGAAAAAGAGGACTGTCATAGATCCAATATTTTGGGTTAAAGCCACAGTCTTTAAAATTCATATGACTCAGACTTTAAGGCCAGAAGGGACCAGCATGATCATCTAATATGACCTCCTGCCGTGTAGATGTAGCCTAAGTTATGATGTGTTCAGAGACAGCAAAGCAGCTAATGGATTGTTTTGGAATGACTTTTTTCAGAGTACTTGTTCCCTGAGTAGTATATAGTCTTTAGGGATCTGGTATGTGCAGATATAGGGAATGAATACCTCTGAAAGATGGAAGCATTCT
The DNA here is from genome assembly GCF_009764565.3 of Dermochelys coriacea. NCBI lineage: Eukaryota > Metazoa > Chordata > Testudines > Dermochelyidae > Dermochelys > Dermochelys coriacea. The sequence goes on along the minus strand of NC_050072.1, from coordinate 30,529,573 downwards.
CCGTTCCCAGTGACATCAATGGGATTTTCATGGGAGTTGAGAGGACTGTGCACCTCTCAGGACTGGGTCCTTAGACAGGCTTAATTCCCAACACATTGAAATCTTTGAATTACAGTATATGACCCTGATAATATACATGTAACATTGTATTGTACTACCACATCATTCCATAGTACTGAATCTAAACTGATCCAATGTAATTGAGTAAAAATTAGACAAGGGGGTGCTGCATAAGCTATATTTGTCTAAAATAAGGCTCAAAACAGTCCGTAATTATTTATCTAGAACTGCAGAGTCACATCGTTAAAATACTTCTCTAGAAAACTCAGAAAAAAGCTAGGAATTTTAAAATGGAAATTTTCTTGAAGATGCTCTTACTGTATTATTCTATTCTATGAACAAGCACATTATCCTGGGGCCAGGGAGGAAATGTGATCTAGTGGTTACAACATGTAACCCAGGTTCTATTTCCTGTTTTGTTAGTGACGCAACAAGGCATGTTGGGCAAGTTGCCTCTCTATACTTTAGCTTTCTCATCTATAAAACTGGAATAATACTCACCTTTCTAAAGCACATAAAGTTATAACAGTTTCTGAAGCCTTTTCCTATTGTAGGCTTTCTAAGGTTTCTAGTTTCAACAAAATTCCAGAAAATTCTGATGTTAAAAACACAAGTGGTGTTACTGCTAAGCCCCATTACAGGGCGAACTGTGCCAAATGGGATTTCAGTTTACACTTCTTAATTAGGAAGTCTGTTTAACTAGGAATTTGGTAGTGCTTAAATGTTGTATGTGAAATTTTCAGGCTGGTTCTTCTGTCTATTCTCCCGACATCATTTTTCAGTCTCTCCTTATCACTAACAGAACACACATAGAGATTCACCACTATCTCCCACAGGTAACCTGCTCCCTTTATGGTACTTGCAGGGGGACCATAATAGGTGTCTAGCAGCAATTCTTATACCAGTGCAGATAGCGCCTCCTCCCAACTTCATTGGCCCGTCTGGTAAGGTTTCAGGCTGGCTGCAGTTTTCTGCTCTGCAACACTACTGTTGAAAAGGTGTCTTTTGTTAGAACAGAAAAGGAGGCCACTCATCTTTTCTGTTTAGATTCTTATACCAAAAGCCCTGACTGTGGCCAATAGTACCTTCTGTCCTTGTTAAGCAAAGTCAACTTGATTACATTCAGGATTTCATATGATAGGAATAGGTAAGGTCTTAAATATTTTTTATGTTGGTGTTCTGAAATGAAACATCATTCCAAAACATGTCTTAGAGACATCATTTTTCAGCAGCATGCACATTTCTACATTTTTTTCCAGCAAGAGTGGAGCATATTGCTCAAATTAATGTGACCAAAACCTTCTTCCTTACTTATAGTTTGTTATGCTATTTTTGGTATTCTTTGCATGCAATAGTCAGTGTTGGGCGGCTTGTAACGTTTACCCCCTTGGGACTGAGGTTACTCAGCTAAGTACTAATATGTTTGTGCTTCACTAGTGCCAACCCTTGACAGATTGATTTCTAGCAGCAAGAAGTTAATCAAGAACCATGGATTATTTTGATATGTCAAAGGACATGCAAGAAACCCTGTTTCGCATTCTAGTAATAAAAGCTAATAAGACAGGAACCTGAATTCAGCTTTTTGAAAGCATAATTGTATCTTTGTTTCTGTTGGCCTGATAGCGATGTTGCATTATAAAATGTAAGTCTGTATTCTAGATCTGCAAGATTTATGATAGCTTTTGCAACAGTGAAAGCTAGTCAAGTCCAAACAAACCTTATATTTATCCCCATATTCACAATCTTGTAATTTTCTCAAATACTCTTTTGGAGGGTTTCAATTTTTCCATCTTCTGTGATCTCTGCCAAGTGGCGGCCCTTTTGTTATTCAAAGTTTGAGGGGAAAATCATTCCACTGCTTTTTGATTATGACTGAATGAAAAAACACACCACTTTCATTCTACAATTTAACTTTCCAAAAACTGAAAAATAATTGAACAAACTCTCCCAAGCTTAAGATATAGTTTTCCCTCCATTAAACAGAGTCTGCTGGGAAATACTAGCCCCTATGCAACCTTAAAGGTTCCTACTCATTTATTCTGAGGAGAAGGGGACATTGATGAACTGTAGTCCCCCAAACCACTGGATCTTCTGAGATCCATAGATCCCCTGTGCCTCTACCCTCCTCGTACCCCAACTGTGTTGTATACAGAATGATTCTGATTGACTCTTTTATGTCATCAGTAGCAGAGGGGGTAAATAGGGTGTGAATGCTTCTTCAAGCAGCATTCAAGCCCAAATGGATATTGAATAGGAAATAGCATGCTGCTGGGTATGACAGACAGATTGACATCTCTCTGACTCTATCCTCTCTCAGCATTTATACTGTGCTTGTCACCACAGCTTCCAATCAGTGGCTACCTCTTGATCCCATCCCTCATTTTTCTGGGGAAATCTAACATCAAAGAGTTTTGGGGGAAAGCTTCCATGGTATCACAGGCTGGGTGGGAGCATGCTACAGGGCTTGGACTCCTTTCACGCTCCTAAACTGTAGGATGTAGGGATGTAATGATTATGGTCAAGCCCTGGGGTACCCTGCAGGAAGGTTGACCTAAGTTTTGCTGCCAGACATCTGGATTTGGCTGCATTCCATTGTACACTGGGACCGGTGCTGTTCAACATAGTCAAATGATCTGGGAAAAGGGTAAAAAGTGAGGTGGCAAATTATACAAAATTACTCAAGATAGAGAAGTCCAAAGCAGACTGCAAAGAGTTACAAAGGGATCGCACAACACTGGGTGACTGGGCAATAAAATGACAGATGAAATTCAATGTTAATAAATGCAAAGTAATGCACATTGGAAAACATAATCCAAACTACACATACAAAATGATGGGGTCTAAATTAACTGTTACCACTCAAGAAAGAGATCCTGGCATCACTGTGGATAGTTCTCTGAAAACATCCGCTCAATGTGCAGCGGCAGCAGTCAAAAAAGTTAACAGAATATTAGGAACCATTAAGAAAGGGATAGATAATAAGACAGAAAATATCATAATGCCACTATATAAATCCATGGTATGCCTACACATTGAATACTGCATGCAATTCTAGTCACCCCATCTCAAAGATATATTAGAATCAGAAAAAGTGTGGAGAAGGGCAACAAAATGATGAGGGGTATGAAACAGCTTCCATATGAGGAGAGAGAAAACGAGACTGGGACCATTCATGGGGATATGATAAAGGTCTATAAAATCATGAATGATGTGGAGAAAGCAAGGAAGTGTTACTTACCCCTTCACATAACACAAGAATCAGAGGTCATCCAATGAAATTAGTAGGCAGCAAGTTTAAAACAAACTGTAGCAGGGTGGACACCTGCTCAGGCCCAGAGGGATTTAAGATACCTTAGGAGAGGGTTAGGGCAGGGGAAGAGCTGGGCTGATTGGCAGAGCAGCCGCAGCCGCAGCCGCAGCCGCAGCTGGGGGCCATGCCCCAAACAGACCCAGAAGGCTTTAGGGAAGCCAGGAGTAGAAGAGCACTCTCTCTCTAGCTCTGAGAGGGAGGGACCTGGCTGCAAAGACCTGAATAGAGGACCTAGTTTGGAGCAGGGCTGGGGAAAGGCCAAGGGAACTGGGGACCTCTGGCCTAGGAAAGCCCTAGGCTGCAGGCCTGGGAAGATCTATTAGGTACAGGGGTTGCAGAGGCAGCAAGTCTAAACCCTACCTTGCCAGTGATGAGTGGCTCATATTGCAGTCTGCCCCAGGGTGTGGGGGGCTAGCTGGTGACTGGCAGGCACCTATGACGGAGGTGAGGTAGGGATAGTGGGTGGGGGGGTTCCCCTGGGCGGGGAGACCCAGAACTGTGGGGGTACTGCCAGGGGGCAGTACCCAAGACAAGGGGGGAGGAATGATGAGACACTGGCCTGAAGAGGGTGCTCCAGAGGTTGCCCAAGACAAGAGGTTGCCTAATTCCCCAAGACAACCAGCAGGAGGTGCTGCCAGTGAGTCTGCATCCAGTTACAAAGTGGTGGAGAATACAGGCATAGGCGGTCTGCCCCCAATACAAGGGGCAAGGGCGTGGACAGCAGGACTATTGCCCGACAGGAGTGACCCAGGGGATGATGGATTCTGGGTACATGGGGGTCTTCTATGGGGAGGCCCCGGATGCAGTTCCTGGTTGGGCCCCAGGGTCAGTGCCCTGGAGGAAGGGGGCTGACCACCTGCAGGGGATCTGGGGGGGGGCCAACGGGACATATGGGAGGTGCAGTGGGCCCTCCATGAGAGCATAGGCCAGCTGGTGGAGGAGCAGCGGGCCCTGACAAAGATCCTCTGGCAGGAGTTGTGGAGGAAACAGTGGAGAGTGGCAGAACAACGGATGTGTTACACCTGCAGAAGGCAGGGACATCTGAAAAGGGATTGTCCCTACTGGGATGGGGGCAGAGTGCCCTGCCTGGAGGAGAGACAGGGACAATTCCTGCAGACAGTCCGCTGGGTGAGGGAACGTGGGTGGTTGCCAACCTGTTGGGCCTGCAGGCAGAAAGGCCACTTGTGGTGGGCAGGCCAGAGGGACACAGAAAGGTCCAGGGCAGCGAGGCGGCAGAGAGCCTGTTGGGGCTGCCGGGCACTAGGCCACATAAGGAGGCATTACCCCCTCAGGGGAACTGAGGAGAGACTGGGAGAGGTGCCTGTGTGCCCGGAAGGGCCAAGATTGAAGGAGGTGACAACTGAGATGGAGGGAACCCTGCAGGAGGTGGGAACCCAGACCGTCCAAGGGCCAGTTGCCGAGAATGAGACGTGGGTCCAGCAGGAGGCTGGGACTCATGTGGGGGGAGCCCACGTAATAGTGGGAGCACAGACCCGGGGGAAGAGGGTCTGGAAAGCCCGGGTGTGGCTGGAGGCTGCAGAACGGGCCCACCGGAGGGCAGAGAGCCAGGTCTGGGAGATATCCTGAGCCTGGGAGGCCGTGAAGAAGAGGTGTGCTAGCCTGGAGGGGTGACTCTGGAGGGCTAGTCCTGGGGAGCCTGGCCGAGAGGCCCCCTTCCCCCAAGTGTGGCAGTTTTGAGGGGTGTGTGTGTGCAGTGGGGTGGAACCTGCTTGGTCCCAGAAGGGTTTAAGATAGCCCTGGGAGAGGGCTGGGGCAGGGGAAGAGCTGGGCTGATTGCCAGAGCAGCCACATCTGGGGGCCATGCCCCAAACAGACCCAGTGGGCCTTATAAGAGCCAGGAGTAGAAGACCACACTCTCTCTAGCTCTGGGAGGGAGGGAGGGACCTGGCTACAGAGACCTGAATAGAGGACCTAGTTTGGAGTAGGGCTGGGGAAAGGCCAAGGGAGCTGGGTAGCTTTGGTCTAGGAATGGGGGTTGCAGGGGCAGCCATGGGTAGGCAGAGGCAGCAGGTCTAAACCCACCTTGCTGGTGATGAGTGGCTCATACTGCAGTCTATCCCGGGAGGCTAACTGGTGACTGGCAGGAGCCTCCGACTGAGGTGAGGTAGGTATAGTGGGAGGGGGAGACCCAGAGCTGTGGGGGTACTGCCAGGGGGAAGCACCCAAGACAAGGGTCCAGGAGGGACACAGGGGCCAGAGGTGGTGAGACACAGGCTTGAAGAGGGTGCTCGAGAGGCTAGAACACTAATTCCGCAAGACAACCAGCAGGAGGCACTGCCAGGTGAGCCTGCATCCTGTGACACAGACATAAGTACTGCTTCACATTGTGCACAGTCAACTTGTGAAACTCATTGCTAGGGACTGTTGTGAAGGTCAAAACTATAATTGGGTTCAAAAAAGAATTAGATAAGTTCCTGGAAGATAGGTCCATCAGTGGCTATTAAGCAAGAGGGTCAATGATGCAAGTCCATGCTCAGCATGTCTCTCAACCTCTGATTGCTAGACACTGGGACTGCTTCATTACTTGATAAATTGCCTAGTTTTGTTCACTCTGTCTGAAGCATCTGGCCCTGGCTACTGTCAGAAGACAGGATATTGGGCTAGATGGACTATTGCTCTGACTCAGTATGGCCATTGTTATGTTCTTAGACTGGAGAACTATGGCAGCTTCAGATAAATTAAGAAATTCAGAGAACTACTGAACAAAATATGAAAAATGAAGCAATCACTGCTTTACTACTTATGATGTTCAATTTGACATCAAATTCAGTTTAGTTCATGCTGCCTCTGCATTTTTTAATGTTCTGCAGAATCATACATTGAAAGTGTGTAGAAGCATTATGGACGTTGTCAGGAGGCAGCTGGGGCTTCTTGTCACCCCGTAAGACATCGGAGCTAGTCTGGGACTGTGGGTTAAGCATATTAGCTGGATGTTCCTACTGTAATGGTCAACCGTAAAGCAATTAACAATGCTGACATTTAAAATCACTATTAGTTTTCAGTATTATCTTATTGGGACGAATGGGCAGTTCACATGCCTCAGAGTGATTGTTTCACGCAGTTATGGACTCGGGTACACACCTTAGCATTAATTTGCATTTTATTCATGTTTGGAAGACTGATTTCACACTAAGAAGGGCTGGAAACTATAGTCATGATTTTCAAAAATGGATGCATAAAATTAGGCTCTTAAATCTACACTTGCATTCCATAATTGGCTTGCGCTGAACACCCTGCAGCTTTCATTGTCATGGGCTTGATTTTTCTTTAGAGAAAAAAGAAAGCTTCATCTAGCACATAATTCTGCAGCTAGGGGTGGTTAATTCAGCAAACTCAGTGGCTCCAGCATCATAGAACACACAGAGCTCTAGATATGGCTTCCCGTGCTTATGTAACTAGAGGAAAAAATATTGCCATATTTTTGGAGGAAAAAATAAAATCACATCTGTGCATGCTCTGAGAGTATCTGTTGTGATTTCTAGAAGCTTAATGAAGCTTTTCCTCCACAATATCACTAATGAGTTGGGAGAACTATACATTCTTTCTTTTCTGTTTGAAGAATTTTAGTGCTGGATACCATAAATGTCTCTCTAAAGCCTGTATCCATTCCCCAAAAGTGTGCTTTAAAGGATTGGTCTATTTAAAAAAAAAACACAAAAAAAAAAAACCACAACTGTTTGCTAGATTAGACCAAACTGCTTCAATCAATAGGAAATGACTATTGTTGCTCTTGTCAATCTTGGAAAAATGATGCACATAGATATTAACTGCACTTATAAAGATAAAAACAAATAGATTTGTGAGTGGTGAGGGAATAAAATTTTAAAGCATTGTAAGAAACTGGATTGTGCAGGATGGCATTGGTTATAGTTATGCAGTGGTTTATCTTATTTTGTAGGTTGCATTCATGGGAAGATACTCGGTGCTGACCATCTTGTTTGGGCAAATTTTTTTTTATGGCCCTGCGGTATGTTTGCCTGAAGTTAAATAGTCTGTATATAAATGCAACACAACCACTTGGAAACTGTATATAAATGCAACACAATCACTTGGAAACTAATTGCTGTATGCAAAAGAATTAAACCACATACAGTTTTTTACCAAAATTAAAGTCTGCAAGAAGATTAAATTATATTTAATATTGTGAATGTTTCCTTTAACTATATGCTAAGCAGCACACTGACAGATGTCATATAGTTTCTCCTTAGATTTTTAACTGGATCTAAGCATCTTAAGTGTTTCTAGTGCACCAGTTATAAATAGAATCTATAATAGGTTATTTATGATATAATCAAAGGGGAAAGGGTATTATGTATACGCTCTCAGAAAGAGAAATGCATCTCAATAAAATCTGTGACATTTTAGAATTTAGTAAACTTGCATGAACATCATCACTACTTTTGCATGTTTGTCCCCTAAATCTTAAGTAGCAGTAGGTTTCAGAAAAATAAAATTAGAATGGATGATGTATGTAACTCTCTCCCTATAACTGGATCCCACTCTCTCTCTCACACTCAATTTCAGTACAATCTTGATTTGTATGTGACACTCTCTCTCTGAACTGTTTCCAGATAACATTTCTTTACACTGCTAAATTTTTCATATTGGGGCAGTGGGTAGGGGAAGGCCATGATGAAGAATGAAAAATTATGAAAGCAATTTCAAGAAACCAAAACTACCTCTCCCTGAGCACTTATATCAAGATACTTCACAGTATTTACATAACCATTGACTATGCTGTCTGCATTGTGATCCAGTCCATTCTCACAGATCTACCTACCTCTATCTATCTGTTTAGGCATCTACTCCACCTGCATCTGGTTTTCCAATACATCTGCTGTCTCTGTTGTCCACCTGCTTGTGTATTTTCACCATTATATTAACCTACTAATAGGATCAGAACAATGCAAGGATATAGTAGATAAATTCAATGCTACTGAAAGTGTGTTCCATTCAAGGGGGCTCAGCAGTAATATATAAATAATGACAATAGGTCAGAAATATATATACGTGGTATTTGCAATATGGCTTCCATTTGGGCCCATTCTGCATGGACATTTGTACGGTTAGTGATGCTTAGTCTGGAAGTGGAGTGTGTACAATAAAATTGTATTTAGCCAAAGGACGCTCCAGCATGAAAAATGTGACCAAATATGATTGGAAGTACTCATTCCAAAATCAATAATTGTTAAAGCTAGTTGATTTTCTTAAAGTCTCTATAATTTCCACCTTACATGTAAATTAGGATAATCTGAATTAGAATTTGTATGTAATCATCCCTCTTTTCCCCCTTCAAAACACAATTTTTATATCCTCTTTGATTAAACCATGAAGTATTTGAGATTCTTTTCTTCCTTTGCAAGACGTTAGCTGGCTACTATTCAAAGGGTAACAGAGTAGCCATTCCTCCCCCTCCCCTTAACTAGTTTCTTGAAATAGCACTTTTTCAGAGCAAGAGAAAATGGTAGCCCCAGCCATGTTTCTTATAGGTTCAAGTGTTGCTTTGAACCACAGCATTCTTTCTGCTTTTAAGGCTATCCAGCTACATCTGTCCATAAGAGGCTTCAAGCTTGGATTAAGTGCCACTTTAAGTTTATCATCCCTGTACTAAGGCTTTCAACTGCTTCTAAAACGCCTTCCACATTTTCCTTTGTTGCTTTTGTTATCATGAAAAATTGATTACACTTTTTCTGATGTTAATTGACATTCAAATAGACATTGGGGGAGTGCAGAGATATATTGAGGTCTCCTTGGCCTTCAATCTTTGCTGATTTACACTTGGCCTGATGGGCATGTCTACACTGCAATTAGACTCCTGAGACTGGCCTGGGCCAAGGATAAGGGGTATTTAATTGTGGTCAGAGGGTCCCAAAGCCTAGGCTGCAGTCCGAGACCGAATATCTACACTGTAATTAAACAGCCCCAGCCCTTAGCCTGAGCCCTATGAGCCTGAGTCAGCTGGCATGAGCCAGCCACCAGTGTCTAATTACAGTGTAGATATACCCTATGAGGTGACAGAATCTCATTCCTCATACGGGCTCAGCCACATGTGGGAGAGCACAAACTATTTGGGACAATATACAGAATACAGGCCTTTAACTATCAGCTTTCTCAAAATTACACATTTAAAAAAAAACAAAAACAACCAACTGCTCTTAACCCAGTGGAAGTGCACTCACACCACCTGGTTTTCTTTCAACCTTCTATCAAAAATATCCTCAAACCCTGGGATCTCCTATAGTCACCAATGCAGAGAAGGAATGGAAATTGCACTCTGTTCCATTTCCTAATGTCATCAATAGAAGCAGCAGGTACAGCATCAAAACCCTTCCCTCTCCCCTTGAGAATCAAACTATAATCTCAGTATCCAGCCTCTACCAGGAAGCATATGAGCATACTGAGTGATTAGTAAGCTAATTTGTTCCCCATGCTTAGAACAATGACTGACTAATGCCAGAAGAAAGATTCAGTGAAGTGGCATTGTTTTGCTTTTCACCAAACTGTTACTTGTCTCCAGTGTCTATTTGCCATCTGTGATTTGATTGCAAAATCTCAGCGTGCTGATTACATGCAGGAAGAATTGAGGGAGGAAAATGTAGTTATAGTAGGTGGTTGGCCATGATGTTTCTCAACAATTTCAAGAGGGACTGATTCTCACACTCTTACATTGAGTCATATGTTACTTTGGGACTGGAAAGACACTACTGCTCCGTGTAAGAGAGTGGCAACATTGGGCCCTAAGGATAGATCCACAAAGGTACTATTCAGGCACCCAACTGCCTCTTGAGGTGGCAAAGTCCAACATTTAGGCACCACTTAGGTTCTCAAAACCACCATATAGCTGTCACCTAACCCTGTAGGTGCCTATAGTCCATTAGGTGCCTAAATGTCCTCCGGTAGGCATGCACAAAGCTGCCTAAGCCCTGATGCTGCCCCAGAGCTAACAAACTGCTTTGAGCCCTTATTCATGCCTATGCCCCAGTAGGATTCTCAAACTAGGCATTCCCCCCCCATCCTTATCTCCCCACCAGGGCCCAATCTGGTTGGTGTTCTCAGAGCAGGTCTCGGACGTAAGACAGCAGTGGATGAGCGGGTCATGAATTGCTCAGGTGGCTGTGGTATGTGCACTCTGCCTGCCTGATTTGAAGCAGGCGCTTGAACCTTTCAGGAGTGTGCCCTGACCACCAGGCTAATGGGAGTTTGGGGTAGGGCTCCCAATCTCCCCTGCTGAAGTTGTTCTACTCTGTATTAAATAATTATAGAGAGAGATTTGACTCTGTGGGCCGGGGTTAGGGCACTCATCTGGGATATGGGAAAGCCAGCTTCAATAAATATATAATTTTTAATTTTTATACAAAGTGGCCCACCTACAATTAATTATACCCTCATTTAACTGTATATATGTGGCCCACAGAGAACACAGGTCCTAGCATGCAATGCGCCTGGTCCAAGCAAGAGTGGCTGCTTTCTGCTTCATTTGATGGAAAATCCTGAATACACTGGCATAATTCACAAATGCTAAAAAATATTTAATGCACCTACAACAAAGAACACCGTGTCAAGATGGATCAAAGAAAATAAATTTATTAAACTTTGAAAGAAAAAACACTGACAAGAGCAAAGTTAAATAGAAACTGAAAGGCACAAATCTTCATACTGGTGTACAATGACTTGTGTAACCACTAAAGTACCAAAATGACATTCTGAGATTGATTGAGGTATCTTCTATTTTTGGCAATAGAAATATAGTAAGAAACTTTTTCCAAACACATACATAGCTGTTAATCGCATTAGTGTCGTACACTTATTAAATTTTATATGAAACTAAATAGTATAGCTTTAGCAGAATATTTAATAAACATTTACCATAAAGTACATGCTAAACTTAAATCCCATCCAACCAAAGGGTTCAGTTCTGCAGCCCTTAGTCAAAGGCTGAGTCCCACTGAATTAAGTGGGAGTGCTCATGTAAGCAAGGTCTGCCTCATTGGGCCCATAAATTGCTATTCACGTAAGAAAAGGGAATCTAAAATCCCTGGTTATGTTTGCTTTCTAAAAATATTTCTGCTAAGATGGAAATTGTTTCTTATAAAGGCAACTTCTGAAGCAAATAATGGTTCATTGCAAAGCTTTATCACCTTCTTAAAAATGCGTAAGAATGAAGAAAGCTATTACACTGAATTTTGATTTTCTCTTTCATAGATTTCTGAAAGTCTTCCTAATGTTGCTGAGACTCTCTCTGTGCTAGGCTGTGAAAAAGAAAACACACTGTTGAACAATACTGTACTCAAACTCCTTTGTTCTGTTAACTTCATTTGATTCTGTTTCAGCTTCAAAAATACACTGTTGGCCAAATCCTGAAGTTCTTACTTAGTTTTTATTCCATACTCAGGCAAAGCTACTAGTGACTTCAACAGCAGATTTGTTTGAGTGAGGACTTCAGAATTTGTTCCCATGTGAAGAAATAAAGCTGCCAAGTCACCAGAGCTTATTCTTGAGAACCATTCAATAAAAGTGTAATTGTAAGTCTTTAAAGATCTTGTTAAACAAAAGCCTACTGTTGTTTCTACGGTTATATAAAATGTGTATTATTGGCACTAACCAGAATCCAGTGAAGAATAGACTCGTTTGTACATTGTAAAGTTTTCTGAAAAATTTAAATTTATTAATACTTCTCTATACTTACAGTAAGAAATTAATATCAGATAATGTGAGTTGCTACAATTTTTAATTTCTCTACAGGTTTCTTTAGAGGTATAAAAATGGCTCTGTAAAAAACTAATTCCCCACCCCCTGCATCCCGCAATGACTGAAGCAGGAACAAGCTCTTATCAGATTGCAGCAAATACATTCCTTAGATGGATCATCATATTTAAACTACAGTATGTAGTATAATATAAGATATCCATGCCTTTATCTAAAATTAAAATATTAATTTATATAATTCAAAATAAATGTATTTATCCAAACAACTTCTGCTTTCCCACCTATTTTATATTTTCAGTTCCCAGTTACTGATATAAAGATCTCAGCACGTGATACGATTTGCATTAAATTCTCAAACTTCAAAATCCACCTGACATTAGCTTTTTCAAAAAGCATGATTTACTGTATATTAAACATAGTAATTCAATGCTTAGTATCACAAAAATCAACACCCACAATAACAAGAGAGTCACTGCTACTAAACAGTCTTAAGACAATTCATAGTTATTTACAATACACAATGGGAATATTTTGATTTAACATTTTACGTTTTGACATTTCAGGTAAAAGCGTAAGAACCACAAAAAAGTTTAAAACATTATTTTGGTTTAAGCATATAAGCCCAAGCCAACTCTATGCCATTAAATACATACTGTACGCACATTATCGAAGAAAGGCTATGGCATGATTTTGTTCAGTTGGTCTGTGCTCACGTAGCCACATGATATCGTAAATTCTTTGTCTGGCACAGGCAGTGCAGTAGCATTAAGAACAAGGCCTTGTGGAGAGTGCACTATATGAATGGAGGTATAGTCTGGGACAGGCATTTCGGAACTTGAGGCTTCTACTGCAACTGCACCTGGATTCTCGGCAGCAGTGGTAAGGCTCTCTGTGGTGAAGTAAACATCCTCATTAAAGCTCTGCTCCTGAACATGTGGCTCAACCGCATCGTGAGATGTCGCAGAGATACATTTTTTCACATCCGCCTCACAGAAATAGGCATTGTCCATGGTGAAGTTTGGTTGACATTGTATAGCTGGTTCTGTGTAGGCTTCACATTGTGTTCTCCTTGTCTTGTTTGTTTGCCCTGGAGAAAGTACAACACTTCCTGCTGGAGTAACATCACTTACTTGCGCATAAAAGTCGATATTTGCTACTGAACTCTGGTTGCTTAGCTGCGTACGGACAGGTGGGCTAGTTGATTCAATACTGTCAGCAAAAGGTGGCTGTGACTGGTTATTTTCAGACTGAATATTAGTATTAGGCTTCTGGGTAGTTGGGTCAGCAGGACTAGCGTGTGACTCATCATCTTTTTGATCAAGGCACAAGAGATCCTCTTGTTTTTCACTTATCTTTTTGGACTGATCAATATCTGAGGTGCCATCACATGTGTCACTAGCACTGAAGTCAGTCTCTGGAATATCCGGTTCACAACAACTGGCACGTCCAGAATCGTCATCTTTCACACCAAGACAGTTGTGAGACTTACAATGGTCATCACCCAGGAGCCTGTCAGTGTCCAATCCGTCTGTCTTCTCATCGGGGTCATCTATATCCAATTCGATAAACTCAACCCATGAGTCGTCGTTATACAGCTGTGGCTTGCAGCTGTCATGGCTGGCTAAGATGGAGTTCACTTCATCTAGCTTTCCTTTCTACAGAGCAAAACCAAAATGTGTATGTTATAAAGGAAATAGTCAAGAATGGTTACGCTTTTTTATGTAACACATTTGTTCAAGGAAAAGTAACTGTTGCAATGGTAGCAGTTGCATGGTGTATTATGTTAAATACTTGGGCATCTCTCCCAGCATGGAACACCTCTATCTGATAGTTTTCCTGCAAAATATGGCTGCTTGAGAAAGCTTTTTTTCCAAGTATCATCACTGAACTGATGCCCACTCTGCAGAATTATATTGTACAATATATAATTACCTTCAAGAGATCTGGATCAATCCCTTTAATCTTTGGAGCTGGAACCGGAGGAAGAATCAGCATTTTTAACCTTGAAAAATAAAAATTGGATTTTAATTCCAAATTATTCAAACTGTTAATTTTTTTGGCACACAGAGAAATAAGATGTTGGCATTCCATTGCTTTATTGCTTTTTTATTCCAAGACTCCAGTGTGATGGACTCAATTTAAAAATATTTTTAAAAAACTGCTGTTTACTAGTCTCATTTCCAATAAGAAGCAGGTTTTCTGAAATCTGGCTTGTTAAAGTCAAGTAAATTTATGTCCAGATCACACACATTTTGGATACAGGTCTTCATAGTTTACACTTCAAGTCAGTTCTTGAATAAATTCCAGGGAAGTCCCATGGAAGGTCCCTCTTGTATAATTTACAAAAAAAACTTATGAGTCAGCATGGGTTACTCAACATGCCAAGAGACTTTCCCTAAGTACCTTCAGGGACAAGGGGTTCTTGCAGAAGTCCAATAAATAGTAAACAGAGGAATGGAAAGGGTTAGGTAGCGAAAGGGAGGGAAGGTATTTCAAGCCTGCTAAACAAAACCTGCAGATTAATGAAAGCAAAATTTTAAATGCTTGTGTTTGTGAATTCAGACCATCCACTAACCTAAAAAATTTCCATGACAGCAATCTGAAGATCATCATAATGGGGAGAGTGCCAACATGCTCTCTCTGCACCATTAAGTGATACTGAAATGTTTGTAGGCCTTGTGTGGTACCCTACACAGTGGTGAATTTTAGCCTGGGTGAAAAAGAACTGATCTTCAACTATTTCTTGTGTTTTGTGAAAAGCTAGGCTTTACATTAACAGTGGGCATACACACCTCCTCTCCTCTTTCACCAAAGAGGGTTACCATATCCATGGAAGGAAAATCCTGCTTGCCTTTTGTAATGTATCTAGCTTCTTGCCCAATAGGCCTGTGATGGAATACTGGCTCCCATGCCATGTATTTTTTTCCCCAAGTTTCTGCTTCAGGGCTACTGTGTCACAGAACGAGTTCCAGAGCTTTAATGATCTTCTGAACTAGCGATTCCATCTTGTGGGCCTTGTATTGAATTTTGCTCCACTTGGCATGTGAAAAACACTTTAGTCTAAATATTTAAATGTGCATATGCAAGACCATTGGGAGTGGTGTGTGTGTGTGTGTGTGTGTGTGTGTGTGTGTGTGTGTTCGGGGGATTTAAAAGAATACTTTAAATAAGTTACGCTTGATTATGCCCTTGCTCCTTAGCCCAGGAAGGTGCTGAGGTAACAATTGAGCTGAGTGAAGTCTGCAAAAGATACCGATGAACACGCATTTAAACGAGATCCATGCATTCACTTCATCAGTATTTATGTCCTTTTTATCCATGGTCATCATGAACTTTCTTTTTCTCCTGCTGCTTATAAAAAGTTTCAGTCATCTAACCATGCACGAGAAATAATATGATTTAGATGTCCAATCCCCCATATCGAGTAATTGCCCACTTCTAGTTACGAGTAGCAAGGACATGACATCTGCAGCCTGGAAGGAGTAGGAGCCATCAATATGTGAGACTACTCTGCAGAAGTTCACACATCATGTTCAGTAAAACCTATGAGTTCCATATATCACCAGTATATGGGATCTGCTTTATCCTGAAAATGGTGTAAAAACTTTTAAAATTAAAGGTCTACAATTCAGTTTTACATATAAACCTCACAGAGACAGGTTCCATTGGTCAGGGACAAATAAAGGTTCAGCTTCAGTATGAAGTTAATGCATCATTAAAAAATCTCAAGGAATAGATTATTCTTCCCCTCATTTTTTCCCCCAATGTAAGCCTGCTAAAACCCGACAATTTTTTAAAAATGAACCTCATAATTCAGAATTTTTTCTATTCCACAGACCACTGCAGAACTGAGAATGGATTGCCTCATCTTACAGTTATCTTGACTGTAACTGCAACAGACAAGAGAGCAGATGTGGGGGAGTTTTTTTGTTTTTTTTTACAGTCAGCTGTGTCTCTGGAAGTATTTAAATTAGATGACTCATTTGGCTGCTACTACAGAATTTTCTTTAACTGTTTTTTTTTTTTTTTTTTTTTTCAAATCTACAAACAGCAAACTCCTCAGAGCAAATTTGGATGCTGACTGTCAATTCACATGCAACGTAAGAGTCAGTAGACTTTACTGAAAGGGCAGTACAAATGTGTGATTTGATGACATAATGGATCACGCCAAACAACTGCTAAAGAAAAGTGAACAGATGAAGCACACTTACCTTCGGTGTTTAGAGAACAGAATTAAGAACATCACCACTATCAGCCCAAATGTTCCAAAGACGATAACCAAGAGCCATGGAAACTGAATTTCTGCAACAACATAACAAAATCATATTGGCAGCAATCTGCAAGGCTTTGCTGTGACCTTACATTTAACTTTCCCTTCAGTTACATAACTTGTGGAATTCTTTGGATTTTACAGGGCCGCTGGTCACTCAAACAAAAATTCTGCACAAAAAACAAGTAAAAATGTCTTTCCAATCTCAACCCTTTTAATATTGTGTTTCATGAATCCAATTCAACACCTCGAAAACAAGATGAAGTTTTCTATTATAGAACCAAATCCTGGCAAACATAGCATGGGCAGAAGCACTTACATGAAGGGCATAGCTACGCTAGACAGTTTACAGCTGTGCTGCTGTAAGCTCTCTAATGTAGCTGCTCTAAGTTGATAGGAGAGAGCTCTCCCGTCAGCTTAACTGCTCCAGCCCCCGCAAGTTGCAGTAGCTATGTTGGTGTAACGTATATCGCTCAGGGGGTGATTTATTCACACCCCCCCAAGCGACAAATTATGCCAACATAAGCTGTAGTGTAGACGTAGCCTAAGAAGGAGACAGATGCATGCACGGAAGGCCTTCTCAGGGCCTGACAGCGGTAGTATTGCCAGCAAACCTTGCCGTAGGGTGTATTTTACTGCTCCTCTAAGCAAGAGAAGAGTGCTTGTTACTGAGAGCAAATGCCTTCACTAGACCACTAGCCATCCTCCTTTCTGAGCAAACCATGCCCTTTGGCCCAGGCAGTCACCCAACAGCATAACATGATGTAACAGCCAGCATGCGCCTCTCCACAAGGCCAGGCTGGTCACTTATGTTTTGAGAAGTATCAGTTGTACAAAGAAAAAATGACAAGGAGTCCTTGTAGTACCTTAGAGACTAACAAATTTATTTGGGCATAAGCTTTTGTGGCCTAGAACCCATTTCATCAGATGCACGAAAGCTTATGCCTAAATAAATTTGTTCATCTCTAAGGTGCCACAACGACTCCTTGTTGTTTTTGCTGATACAGACTAACACGGTTACCACTCTGAAATTGTACAAAGATTGATGGCTTTTTACCCCTGCCTTGCAGCCTGGCACATGCAAGGAGAGAACTTAACGTGTGTGGTATGATAGGAATGAGAAACCATGCTGATAAGTGAAACATTCTTCTTAAATAATGGCACTCTCATTCAACTGAAGCTCTGACTGTAAAGGGTAACAAATCAGGAAAACACATGGAAATCTGTTCTGGCTGCAGCCCTTAAGATTCCTCTGATTCCCTGTTTTAACTTTTTAGGCCTCACTCATTTCTGTCAAGAAGGATTGAACAAGGAGCTTTAAAACTGTATGTAAGAACAAATAAATATAAAATATATTTTCAGAGACCACTTTTCCCGCTCAGTTAATGGCTCAGCTTTTTGATCCTTAGGCCAAATTATCAAGCTTGGGTGCTTGAAATTAGGCACCTATATCCATATGGAGACACCTAAATAACAGGCCCCATTTGAAAAGGTGCAGAGCACCCAAAAAGTCCAACTGAAGTCAATGGGATTTGTGGATGCGCAGAATCTTTGAAAAATTAGGTGCCTACACAAGGATTTAAGTGCCTAACTTTAAGGCAAAAATTTTCAAATCTAACTTTATGCTCCAAAACTGAGAAATGCCAAATACAGAACTCAGATCAGCACTGAAGTCAGAGGTACAGGTGCACCCATATGGCTCAGCTTCCAGAATCCGGGCTTTAAGGATGAAGGGAACCCAGCAAGCACAGTGTATTTGGCCTGTATTAAGTTATTTTGTCATTCTGTTTCCACAAAATCTTACTTCAAAATTTAATTTGAATTGACATGGGTAGGAAGAACAGCACCATATGGATAGAACACAGGTTAAATGTCCATAGAAACTGTCAATATAAATAGTGGAGGGGAAGTGTCCAGTGGGATTTTGAAGGGATCATTGTTTGGTTCAGTTTTATTTTATATCTTGTGGCAAATTGCCAGCACAATTATGATGGATCCTGCGCTTCCTCTTCTTGTGGGGGATGGGGGAGAGTTCAGGGCGCAGTTTCCTGCCCCTGAACTAGGGTATCTACTGTCCCACTAGTAACCCAGAGAAGGAGGGACCCGGGCCCGCCCTCTATTCCGGGTCCCAGCCCAGGGGCCCTAGAGATAGTGGCAAACCACTTGAACTAGTGCTTCCTTCCCCTGGGCTACTTCCCTCTCCCGCTCTTTAGCTTGTGGGGCTTCCTGCCCTCTCTCTGCACAAGCCGGGTGTCTCTTTACCTAGGGTCTTGGTCTTTTAGCCAGCCATGGCACTTCTCCAAACTCTCCTCTACTTCAACTCCTTTAAATTGCACTCTGCTCCAACTTCTTCCCCTGGCTGATTGAAGCAGGGGTTTTTTATCAGGTGACTGGCTTCGGGTGCTTTTAATCTATAGCAACCTTTCTTCCCTCTACAGGGAATAAGGCTTCTCCTCATCCTGGGGCTTACATATCTCTCCTATATCACTCTCCTGCTGCCTTCTGGCCATGCTGTATCACAATCTCTACTAGTGATCTGGAAAAGAAAGTAAAACAGAACTAAATAAATTTGCCAATGATACCAAGTTTTGAGTGGTAAATTTGCAGGTCAGGCCCAATGATGTTTCAGAATGATGAGTTCCTTATTTTTAGATAAAAAGAAATGGGAAGGCTCATATCAGCTGTTTTTCTTTTTATAAAGCTCTTTTAAAAATGGGCAGAGGAGCAGAAAGTTACTTTCACAGTGTAATTGCCCTTATCTAAGTGTGTATGGCATGAACTACAGAACTCATTAGTAATCCTAAAATTATTTTTATCTCTGCAAAGTTGGGAAACAGCCCCACTGGGTTTGTTTCCGAATCTGTCCTTCCTGCACCACAATGCAAGGATCTTCTGCTGTGCCAGAGCAAGTCTCACCAAGTGTTTTTTATTGCAGTCATTTGAGTTTCTAGCGTATTCAAGTACTAAACACTAAGGAGAGGAAGCAATGGAAAGCAGGGCAATGTTTAGAATGACACTTCATTGCAAAGTTGTTCTTCCTCACTTACCTTCATTACACAGAACTGAGCTAAGTGAAGAAAGAGACACATAAAGGGCTTCACTAAACACCCCAAATTTTTCAGAAGCACGTTGTCTTGATCGGACTCGAATCTCATAGTCTCTTCCCAACTTCAATGAGTACAATGGAACTACTGTTGCGAGCACAGGATCCAGCTACAAAGACAAAATGACTAATACTAGTTGACAAATACAAACATCTGCAGGCATTTTTACTTACATGGAACTTTTACGTTTACTGGTCAGAGGTATAGAGGGTATATGTCAAACTGCAAGCCCTTTTATTGTTCCAGTACTATTCTACTAACTTCCCAATGAAAACTGTCTTGTTAAAAATAACAGGACATACTGGAAATATAGAGGCATGGCTGTAATGGACCTTGAGAGGGCATCTAGTCCAGTCCCCCATGATGAGGCAGGATTAGGTATACTTCCTAAACCCCATCCCGGATAATACTATGCTCTAGAGTCCACACTTCAGCACAGATCTTATGAACTAACATTTTTTAAACTCTTTTCTGTGCACAAACACCAAACTCACTGCATATCTTATAAACGTACTTATTTTAGGAATATTGTGTAAACCCCTCCCCCCAAAAATCACGGAGTGAATAAAATATAATGGTAACATATGAAGAGTGGGAACAGATTTCAGGAATCAAGACCCTTACATATAAATATTAACCACAGATCTACCTGCCTTGGTACCTACCTTTGTACACGGGCCCCATCCCATAGTATCTGAATACCTCCCTTCCTTAAGACCAGTCTTCCTCCCTTATATAATCTAGATCCAGCTCCAGCATCAGAATACACAAAAATAATGAAAATGTGCTCTAAATACAATTCCCTCTGGTGGGAGTTATGTTGAATTTATGTTTGCAGAACCCAGTACTATTATTGGCAAGAGTGAATGAGAGTCAGAAAACCAGACAGAGTGGAATAGATTAGCCTGAAATCATTTGGCCAAAACAGGATTTATGATCCCACAGATTTGGAATAAGTTTGTGCTTGAACTGTGCAATCTAAATAAGCTGTGTTTGCCTATGTGTACTTTAAAACACATTCTCTCTGTTGTTATGAGACTGTGGTCTTTGTACCACAAGTACCCCTATAGGTTGAAATATCTTGAGAACAAAGCAGTCAGAAATTGCGGTGTTGGAGAGGAGAGGCTCCTTCCTGTCCCCTGTGGTCCATAGGAAGAAGTTGAGAGAACCATGATATTATGTCTTACTGACACTTAGCATGCAAAGTCAATTGGGCTGGAAGGCAGCTAAGAAAGAATACAATCCAAAACTAGTTTAGCTTGCTTGTTTCATACTGTAGTTGTATAAATCCAGAAACAATGAAACACACTGGATTTTCACACTATGGCTTAGTGTCTTTTCTTTTACTGAGATACACCTTGGAGTAGGTCCCTAATGGTGGAAAATCTATTAGAGACAGGAAGGCTGTAGTGTTAAAAAGTGGTCACAACCTCTCTAGTGTTGGAGCCCCACGGGGCCAATGTAACCTCAAATATAAATAATGCTGCAGTTTTAATCACACTGTTTGTACAGTTTTAATCACACTGTTAAACAATAACAGAATACAAATTTAAATTCAGCATGGATGCATGCCCTTGGAATGGTGGTTGAAGCATGAAGGGGCATATGAATTTTTAGCATACCTGGCATGTAAATACCTTGCAACGCCACTACAACAGTGCTATGCAAATGCCTGTTCTTACTCTTAGGTGACTTTGTAAATAAGAAGCAGGCAGCAGTATCTCCCATAAATGTAAACAAACTTGTTTGTCTTAGCGACTGGCTGTACAAGAAGTAGGACTGAGTAGACTTGTAGGCTCTAAAGTTTTCCATTGTTTTGTTTTTCAGTGCAGTTATGTAAAAAAAGTCTACACTTATAAGTTGCACTTTCACAATAAAGAGATTGCACTACAGCACTTATAAGAGATGAACTGAAAAATACTATTTCTTTTGTTCATCTTTTTTACAGTGCAAATATTTGTAATAATAAATATAAAGTGAGCATTGTACACTTTGTATTCTGTCTCGTAATTGAAATCAATATATTTGAAAATGTAGAAAAACATCCAAAATATTTATAATAAATTTAAATTGGTATTCTATTGTTGTTTAACAGTGTGATTAAAACTGCGATTAATTGACAGCCCTATTTAGAACTACAAGTCAAGGATTACATTGTTTGCTCCAGTTTTCTGTACAGAGCGGCCTACAGAAGACTCTGGACTTTTACAATTTGTTGCCACTGAATGCCTGCAATGTCCTGCCTTATTCTTTGTGCCATGCAGCTTTACTCTCCTTCTTCACAAGAGTCACTTCTTTTGTTTTACCTTCCATTGCTAATCACTACTCTGGCCTTAAACTTGATACCAGGATCAAAAATAACGACAGATGGCTTAAATGCACAAATTGGCAACAACTCTACTGGCTGGGAAGGAGTCATGAGCACAGCAGCAGAAGCCATCCTAACTGATAACGGCGAATGGCTTTTGAATCTCTGTGGCACAAACACCCGAATGATAGGAGGCGGTCTTTTCCAGCAAAAGAGGATTCCCAGGCTCACATGGAGATCACCAAACAACGTGTCTGTCAACCAGGTAGATGATCTGGGTATAGCTAAGAAATGGGCATCTTCTTTGAGGGATGTCAGAGCCAGAAGGGCAGCAGATGTTGGCTCAGATCATCATCTTTTAGTGGACATGCTATAACTTAAACTCAAAAAGATTATGAAGGCAGACAAAAAGAGTGTTATAGCAGTGGATAAGTTCAAAGACAGAAACACACAGCAGATTCCAGATTGCATGTAGCAACTGATCCAGTGTTTTCTAGGACTAGGCTGATAAAAGTCTGGAAAACAAATGGTGGAATTGCAAGAAGGCAGTCGAGACAGCACAGATAGTAGTGTGCCTCCGAAGAGGGCAGAAGAAAGAATCATGCATTACATCTGGAACAAGGGAACTGACTGAGGAGCAGGAAGCTTTGAAGGCAAAAAAGGAACAGTGCAAGATGCAGGCAGAACTTTTAGAAGTGGATGCAAGATATAGAGTAGAAGACAAAGAAATAAATATATTCAGGCAAGATGGAAATGCCAGGATTCAGAAGGCTGCAGAGGCATAAGCAGCACTGCAGGGTGCAGACTTCAAGCAACTCTAAGGAATAATGAAAACCTCTCAGGAAGAACCAGACCATCAGGGACAATAATGGACAGAAGTTAGACAATAGAAAGAATATTTCCATTCCATATTAAATTGTCCAGAGCTGATGATCATGCACAGGTTCAAGAGAAATACCAATACGAAATTAGAAACAGAAGAAGGACCAACAATGCCCGATGAAATTAAAGTCACGATCAAAGAAAGGCCTCAAACAGGGGAAAGCTCCTAGTGCTGACAGAATACAAGCAGAGATACTAAAGTGAGAGGTTAAATTCTGACTGAGGAGCTAAGAAAACTGATAAAATATGGGTGAAAAAACAAGTGCTACAGGACTGGAAAGATGGTATAACCATGACATTGCCAAAATATAAAGGGTGATCCGCCCTTCTCCCCCACCCCCTATCCAACCCTGACACTCCCTGTCCCCTGACTGCCCCGACCAATATTCACTCCCCCACCCCCTGTCAGGTCCCCTGGGACTCCCATGCCTATCAAACTGCCCCCCTGTTCCCTGTCCCCTAACTGCCTGCACCCCGAACCTCTGCCCCATCCAACCTCCCCTTGCTCCATGTCCCCTGACTGTCCCCCAGGACCCCCTGCCCCTTATCCAACCCCCCCTGCTCCTTGCCCCCTTACCATGCCGCTCAGAGCGGCAGGATTGGAAGCCTTGCCGCGTGGTGGCATAGCTGCAGGGCAGGGAGGACAGCAGGGGAGAGGCCAGGGGCTAGTCTCCCCGGCCGGGAGCTCAAGGGCCGGGCAGGACAGTCCCATGGTCCGGATGTGGCCCATAGGCTGTAGTTTTCCCACCTCTGGATCATACCATGTAATTGTACTGAGCATGCTACTGTACAGAGAAGAGACTTGGCTGATGACTGTGGTTAACAAAAAGTGATAGGAGGCTGCCTACCACAGATGGCTGAGGGAGAGTTTATACAGGACATGGAAAAACAAAACAACAAATGTGAAAGCAAGGGAGCCAACAGAGTAGGACATGTGAGTGAATATCAAAGAAAGCAGGCTCAGGTGTTTGGGCCATGTATGCTGTAGGGAAGAGGGGAGACATGCTAAGCAAGCATTGCATTGGGTACCCAACGGAGGAAAGAGAAAGCGGAAAAGGCCAAGGAAGAAGACAGTGGCAGAGGACGTAGAATATGCTAGTGTCAGCCGGGAAGAAGCACTACAACTAGCAAGTGACCGTAATCAGTGGAGGAACTGGACTGCCTGATGTGATGGCAGCACAGATAAGGTCTCTAAAGTAAAGACTTTTTTAGCTTATGAGACATATGGTCCTTCTGCTTTAATTTAACCCCCCTTTTCATGATTTTTTAAAATTAGTGTCTGTCACCTGCCCCATACCAAAAAAAACAGCAAGAGAGACGTAAGCTCCTCCCCTGTTGACATCATTGATATTTGCATGCTAAGCGCTATATATATTGCTCCATAGTCTTTAAAGCCACTACATTACTATCTCACAACACAGATAATATTGGAAGGCAAATAACTCAGACCAGAAGCAGCTCAGATTACAGTTTTATAGACAGTGATTAACATGTTCTTTGGGCTTCTGATGCTACTATTCACTAAAAATGGAATAACGCACGCAGTTTGAAGCTAAAAAGGCATGTGTCCAAACTGAAGACTTCAAGGGCATATAAAAGACAAATCAAATTGTTTTTTTTTAACATGTACTGGGGAAAATTAAAAATATATATACTAACATCTAGAGGTTTTTAGAAAAAAACAAAGAAGGAAAAATTTTCCAAGGCACAAATGGTAGTTAGGCACCTAAATTGCCATGTATTTGAAAATCTTCCTCAAAAACCTTGCAGGTGATCTTTACGTTGTTCTTAAAGGGATAATGCAAGGTATATTTTGGTCCAAAATAAAATGTAATAAAAATAACTGTTTATAAAACCAAGTAACAATAGTTAATATTTCATTTTTTGAAAACTATATAATTCCTTGGAAATTTTTTAACACATTTCTTTTAAGTCTTTGAAATGTAACATTGCAAGATTGTGCTAATGCATGAGAATCTGAACTTAAATCTCAGCAGATACTGATTATAAAATGAAGTGAAAACTATTATATTTTCACTTTCCAAAATGAGAAAAATGCAAGAAAAGTCTGATTCAAATTTCTTTGAGTTTCAAAACGCTAGGATATTGTGACAGAAAAGATCAGATTTTTTAAAAAAATATCTATTTTAATTTGATAATATCTTAGAAAAAAGCCAAAGAGATTAAGTTCTATTTGAAACAAAGGGCATTTGCCAAATGGAAAAGGAGGCAGATGGTAAGGATGCAAAATTCCATTTTCATGATTCAAAATGTGCAATGGAAATAAAAGAAAACATAAAATGAACACTAAAAGTATTACAAATTCTCTTTTAAATCAATGCATAATTACAAGAATTTTCCACAGAATTGCATTTAGAATTACATTTAAAATGTAAGTAATTTTAAAGGGTTAACCCAAATGTATAAAACCCAGAAATTTCACAGACTAACCTGAAAATCTGATATCCTGGCATCAAACTAATATTGTTGTGCCAAAAAATAAAAATAACAGATATAATAGAATAACTTTTTTTTAAAAACAGCTAAAATTTAGGAAATGAACAGAAGATTATTTTATTACAGGAAAATTTGAGATCACTGATAATAATCATACTTTACATTTATCCACCAGGATCTCAAAGTCTTTTTTTATTATCACGTGAGCCTATTACCACTTTATCCCTCACTAAGATATAACTACTTTTGGGGGAGGAATCAGCAGCCATCCTGCTCTGACAACTCCACTCAGCAGGACTGAAGAGGGAAAGTGAAGATTAATTTCTCTAAGTAGACAAAAGAAGTAACTTGTCAAATTGGAATTTGGCCATAATATTTGCATCAAACTCCTCTTGTGAAACATGGCCCAAAATGTTTACCAACCACACAAGTGATTAGGAGCTTGGTTTTATGTCTTATCTTAAAGGCAGGACTTCCAACAAAAGATTGCGCAATTTAGCACAGCCTTCGAGAGAAGAGCGAAACCTGCTACATCCCCAATACTATCTGGGTTTTCTTTGGAGATCTCCCCTTCAAGTGCTGACCAAGCCCAATAGTACTTCATTTGTGAGATCTTACAAGATCACAACTAAAGTTGACCTGCCTACAGGCTGTAGAGAAATATTTACACTGTTTGTTAAAGGCTTAGGGTATGTTATCTCATTGTATGTATTTCCTTTCTTTAAGATTAGCAGCATAAACATTTTAGGGCCAGATTGTGGCTACTGAATCACTGTCCACACCAGGGAGGGAGTATGCTGCTTCTGGAGCTTCAAGAAAGAATTCTGGAGAATGCACAATGCAGCGGCACCCAATCATTACCCTTGCAACTAGTGCAGCACATGTTCTCTTCCATGCCTTGCTAGTTACGCTACCCAGTGTAGATTGCAAGCAGGGCAAAGGCCTACCATCGCCCTGCCCCGTTTCAAGTGGCTCCTGCTAGTAAGGAGCATTGCCTGTTCTATCCAAAAGGAAGCACTCACTAGTTGCCCCAAGGCGGCACAAAGGGGGGCGGGGAGATTCCTTCCAAACCAGGCACAAATGAGCTCTTAGGATGTTACAATTTTTTATATATAAACATTTCCTTCATACCTCCCTCCATTTTGTCTCATTTACTTCTTTGTACTGCAGCTCATACTCCAATGTAATCCATCCCTTCTGAACGTCGGCTGATGGTGGTGGATCCCATCTCACTTGGATGTCTGCATGGATCCCGGTCAGGCTGGTGTTCAGTAGTGTCCAGTTGAGACCGACAGGAGGATCAGGTTGTACTGTTTATTTAAACAGCATGTTGGAAATAAAACAGTTTTCAGTCTGAAATCGCTATTCTTGCTAAACACTGTTCATGATTAAAGTAGTATTTGAACCACACATACAGTAATTCCAGTCTCAACCTACAAATTAATATAAAAATTACTCAAGATTTGATAACAGGTGTTATATTTTCATTTGAGTCAGACATTTTGCACCTAAATCTCAGGGCCCATCACACAGCCCTGATGCAGACAAAACTCCTGCTGACTTTAAGGATAAAATCCTGGCCTCATTAAAGTCAATGGCAAAACTTCTGCTATCTTTAATAGGGTTAGGATTGCACCCTAAGATTACATAGGAATTTAGGAAAACCAGATATGTATGTTTCAGAATTTTGAAACTCTGGGCCCAAAACTTTCCCTGAACTCCTAACAAACAACATTTTGCTCATAATATTTCATGGATTTATATTATATTTTAAAGCTAATCTGTGCTGAACTGTGCATTTAAAAGAAAAGAAAAAACAAAAACAATCTCCCCCATACCAAACTAATTGAAATCATAGAATCATAGAATCATAAAATATCAGGGTTGGAAGAGACTTCAGGAGGTCATCTAATCCAAACCCCTGTTCAAAGCAGGACCAATCCCCAACTAAATCATCCCAGACAGGGCTTTGTCAAGCCTCACCTTAAAAACTTCTAAGGAAGGAGATTCTACCACCTCCCTAGGTAACGCATTCCAGTGTTTCACCACCCTCCTAGTGAAAAAGTTTTTCCTAATATCCAACCTAAACCTCCCCCGCTGCAACTTGAGACCATTACTCCCTGTTCTGTCATCTGCTACCACTGAGAACAGTCTAGATCCATCCTCTTTGGAACCCCCTTTCAGGTAGTTGAAAGCAGCTATCAAATCCCCCCTCATTCTTCTCTTCCTCAGACTAAACAATCCCAGTTCCCTCAGCCTCTCCTCATAAGTCATGTGTTCCAGTCCCCTATTCATTTTTGTTGCCCTCCGCTGGACTCTTTCCAATTTTTCCACATCCTTCTTGTAGTGTGGGGCCCAAAACTGGACACAGTACTCCAGATGAGGCCTCACCAATGTCGAATAGAGGGGAACGATCATGTCCCTTGATCTGCTGGCAATACCCCTACTTATACATCCCAAAATGCCATTGGCCTTCTTGGCAACAAGGGCACACTGTTGACTCATATCCAGCTTCTCATCCACTGTAACCCCTAGGTCCTTTTCTGCAGAACTGCTGCCAAGCCATTCGGTCCCTAGTCTGTAGTGATGCATGGGATTCTTCCGTCCTAAATGCAGGACTCTGCACTTGTCCTTGTTGAACCTCATAGATTCATAGATACTAAGGTCAGAAGGGACCATTCTGATCATCTAGTCCGACCTCCTGCACAGCGCAGGCCACAGAATCTCACCTACCCACTCGTATGAAAAACCTCACCCATGTCTGAGCTATTGAAGTCCTTAAATCATGGTTCAAAGACTTCAAGGAGCAGAGAAGCCTCCTTCAAGTCAACCATGCCCCATGCTACAGAGGAAGGCGAAAAACCTCCAGGGCCTCTCCAATCTGCCCTGGAGGAAATTTCCTTCCCGACCCCAAATATGGCAATCAGCTAAACCCTGAGCATATGGGCAAGATTCACCAGCCAGATACCCAGGAAAGAATTTTCTATAGTAACTCAGATCCCATCCATCTAATATCCCATCTCAGGGGATTTGGCCTATTTACCCTGAATATTTAAAGATCAATTACTTACCAAAATCCCATTATCCCATTATACCATCTCCTCCATAAACTTATCGAGTAGAATCTTAAAACCAGATAGATCTTTTGCCCCCACTGCTTCCCTTGGAAGGTTATTCCAAAACTTCACTCCTCTGATGGTTAAAAACCTTCGTCTGATTTCAAGTCTAAACTTCCTGGTGGCCAGTTTATACCCATTTGTTCTTGTGTCCAAATTGGTGCTGAACTCATCAGATTTCTTTTGGCCCAATCCTCTAATTTGTCTAGGTCCCTTTGTATCCTATCCCTACCCTCCAGCGTATCTACCCCTCCTCCCACTTTAGTGTCATCTGCAAACTTGCTGAGGGTGCAATCCACACCATCCTCCAGATCATTTATGAAGATATTGAACAAAACCGGCCCTAGGACCGATTCTTGGGGCACTCCACTTGATACCGGCTGCCAACTAGACATGGAACCATTGATCACTACCCCTTGAGCCCGACAATCTACCACTTTCTAGCCACCTTACAGTCCATTCATCCAGCTCATACTTCTTTAACTTGCTGGCAAGAATACTGTGGGAGACCATATCAAAAGCTTTGCTAAAGTCAAGGAAAAACATGTCCACTGCTTTTCCCTCATCCACAGAGCCAGTTATCTCATCGTAGAAGGCAATAAGATTAGTCAGGCATGACTTGCCCTTGGTGAATCCATGCTGACTGTTCCTGATCACTTTCCTCTCCTCTAAGTGTTTCAGAATTGATTCCTTGAGGACCTGCTCCATGATTTTTCCAGGGACTGAAATGAGGCTGACTGGCATGTAGTTCCCTGGATCCTCCTTCTTCCCTTTTTTTAAAGATGGGCACTAAATTAGCCTTTTTCCAGTCGTCCGGGACTTCCCCCAATCGCCATGAGTTTTCAAAGATAATTGCCAATGGCTCTGCAATCACATCCGCCAACTCTTTTAGCACTCTCGGATGCAGCGCTTTCGGCCCCATGGACTTGAGCTCGTTCAGCTTTTCTAAATAGTCCCAAACCACTTCTTTCTCCACAGAGGGCTGGTCACCTCCTCCCCATGCTGTACTGCCCAGTGCAGTAGTCTGGGAGCTGACCTTGTTCGTGAAGACAGAGGCAAAAAAAAGCACTGAGTAAATTAGCTTTTTCCACATCCTCTGTCACTAGGTTGCCTCCCTCATTCAGTAAGGGGCCCACACTTTCCTTGACTTTCTTCTTGTTGCTAACATACCTGAAGAAACCCTTCTTGTTACTCTTAACATCTCTTGCTAGCTGCAACTCCAGGTGTGAATTGGCCTTCCTGATTTCACTCCTGCATGCCCGAGCAATATTTTTATACTCTTCCCTGGTCATTTGTCCAATCTTCCACTTCTTGTAAGCTTCTTTTTGTATTTAAGATCAGCAAGGATTTCACTGTTAAGCCAAGCTGGTTGCCTGCCATATTTGCTATTCTTTCTACACATCGGGATGGTTTGTCCCTGTAACCTCAATAAGAATTCTTTAAAATACAGCCAGCTCTCCTGGACTCCTTTCCCCATCATGTTATTCTCCCAGGGGATCCTGCCCATCAGTTCCCTGAGGGAGTCAAAGTCTGCTTTTCTGAAGTCCAGGGTCCGTATTCTGCTCCTCTCCTTTCTTCCCTGTGTTGTCAGGATCCTGAACTCAACCATCTCATGGTCACTGCCTCCCAGGTTCCCATCCACTTTTGCTTCTCCTACTAATTCTTTCCAGTTTGTGAGCAGAAGGTCAAGAAGAGCTCTGCCCCTAGTTGGTTCCTCCAGCACTTGCACCAGGAAATTGTCCCCTACACTTTCCAAAAACTTCCTGGATTGTTTGTGTACCGCTGTATTGCTCTCCCAGCAGATATCAGGGTGACTGAAGTCTCCCATGAGAACCAGGGCCTGCAATCTAGTAACTTACGTGAGTTGCCGGAAGAAAGCCTCGTCCACCTCATCCCCCTGGTCTGGTGGTCTATAGCAGACTCCCACCACGACATCACCCTTGTTGCTCACACTTCTAAACTTAATCCAGAGACTCTCAGGTTTTTCTGCAGTTTCATACTTGAGCTCTGAGCAGTCATACTACTCCCTTACATACAATCCATGAGAGTTTTCCCTATATTGGAACATTTTCCTAGGTTGTACTTTCAAGCTTTATACCATATACTTTTAAAAGATTATTCTTTACCACAGTGTGAATTTAAATATATGAAACTCCCAAATTAATGAAAAGAAATCATGGTAACCAAGCCAATCTATTTGATTATATGGTATCATATAAAAATAAAGCAGTGTAAAATATATAATGGAAACGTACCTATTTCATCAACACTGAAGCACTTTTCATCTAACACTTCATCTTTATTGATAAGCTTAACACAATAAGTTATCCAAATAGAGGTGTACGATGTGTTGAAATAACAGCTATTTTCTCCAGCAGTTACATAATCGGGACATTCTTTCCATTCTTCATCATTCCTAGAATTACAACAAAATATATATTACAAGGTGGCTAGTGGCAAGTCACAGCTAGTATAGAAATGGAAATGAGGAATCATGTCTGTATTGATCATGTTTTATAATAAATTACCCAAAGCCATGTGTATATGATCATGTGGCTATTTTTATGGGCTTTGGTGAAATTCCAAAACAGGCTGTTAGATTATATTGTTATGCTAGAAACTGACAGACCACTATATCACAAAAATACTTCTAATTAATCTTTTCTCCATTTGATTGCAATTCAGGCTGTAATAGGAACTGAAACAGATTGGCATGGGGTTTCCCAAAATGCAGCCTTAGGTTATATGTTATATGAAAAACTAAAATGTGGCCCACATCTGTCCTCTTCCAGAAACAGTAGGGTTAGGACAAAAGTAATCAGCTATAGGCTTTTGTTGCTGGCGAAACACAACAAGCAAGTTGTATTCAGGTATCAAGAAAGATACAAGTGCAATCAAATATTGTGAATGTGTGCTATTTTTTAAACATGAAAATTAAGCAAAGTCTTGAGCTCCTGGCAAGCTGGCACTGAGGCCCTTGATATTGCAAAGTTTGGCCACCCGTGGCTTAAAATAATAACCCTCTACCCAGAAATAATTTAGAATATGCTATCTTTTCATCATGCAAACATACTGCAATGCCCACAAGCAGAGATGGAAGCTATGCACATGTACCAAGAAGAGAACGTATCTCCATATGGCACAGTCCTTAAACAGGCATCTAGCAAAACTTCTAGTACCCTGAATTATATTATAAGAATGTGGTCAGAAACTTAAAGGCAAGAAAATTCATGTTTAGCAATTCTATTCATCACCTAGTAGCCCAATAATCAAATGGCACTGCTACAACATTCCCTGTCACTTGAAGTCTTAAATTCTTGAAGTCTTAAATTGAGCTAAATGATATGCTCTAGCTCAACCAGAAGTTATGGACTTGATGAAGGAGTTACTGCATGAAATCTATGACCTATGCAATACAGGAGGTCAAATTAGGTGACCTCAGTGTTGCCTTCTAATCTATGAACATACGATAAGTGGCATTAAATGCAAATGTGTATAACAACATATCCTAATGACCTCTTTTGCCATTTAGTTCAATTTTTTATTACATCTTTCTTGTTTCTGGTAAAAAGATAAAATATGTGATATGTCCAATTTGTGTGGAATTGTTATATTGAGTTATTAAATGGAACCTACTTAGTCTTTATAGCTCATGCTTTACAGTTGGACACACACAGAGATATCACAATTATCTGATAATCATTTACATTAGATGGAATAGTGGCATCCTTGAGCATTTAGGATTCAAAGGAGTTCAAACTAACAGTTGATTTAGAAAGCTTCTACTAAAGCTTGAACCAGAATTTTAAATGGGCCTGAAGCAGACCCCCAGATGTGAACACATCTCAAACTTGGTAAGGTTCAAAAACGTGGCTTTAGTTTCAAAGCTGTCTGATAGGTTCATAGGGGAACAAACGAAAACCCCATATCCTAAACCTCTTCCCCAAACTGTGGGATGTTCAAATTCCAGATTCTGCACCTTGAGCCTAAGGAAAGAAGAGTTTTTTCTTTCATCTAAGAACAAAACAACTAAGAATGTTTCCTTCGGTGTTTAACCCATTCTTTCCCAATCCATATTAGTCATTGCATTATACCTGACAAATAACAGACATCTTTGGTTTCAAAAACATTTACTTAGACTGTGCCTTCTTAGCCTTTTTTTCATGATATGAAATGAATTGCATTGCAATTTAATGAGCAACACTGTGACTGTTAGGCATTTCAAATTGCATACTCTCTTTACCTTCTCATATACAACAGTTGTACTGTTCCCGGAGTAGTGAGGTTGTGAAAATCCCTATCTGTCCAATGACATGAAAATGTCTCCTGTTCAGGTGATCTGCACTTGATGATTTGTGGCCGTCCCAAAATAACTAATGAAAAATGGGAAGAAAAAGAAAGAACTTAAACAAACATGTAAAACCAGACAAATACCGTGCTGAAATCCTGGGCTCCACCTTAACAACCACCATCTTGAGATAAAAATACCCCACAGCATATTGTTATTATTGTTACCAATAAACATGGATGACTTTCCCCCCCAATTGTTTGTACACACAGCAAGTTTGTACACACTAGAATGTGAGCAGAACACAACTTCAGATCCAAACACCCCTTATATTGTGAGGGTGTTCGCCATCCAAACATAAAGTCATATAAACATTTTGCAAGTGAGGCAGATCCTGATAATGGGACAAATCAAAAGCTCTGATCTAACACGGTCAAACTACAGTGTTTGAAATAAGATCCAGGGTGAAATTCTGTCCACTTGAAGTCAATGGGACTTTTGTTATTAACGTCAATGAGGCCTGGATATTACCCCCAGACTTTCCTACTTGAGTCCAGGGAGCCTCGTTCACTACACAACCCTGCCTGATTTACTATCCAGCCTGGACATTGAATAGGGTAGGTAACAACAGCCACTAAAGCAAGATGAAATAGGAATGTGGTAACAACAGTCACTAAAGCAAGATGAAATATTTTCAAGGAACAGTAAATTCGCTGAAAAATGCATTTTTCAAGGCACTGAAACTTCATGAATTTG
The DNA here is from genome assembly GCF_009764565.3 of Dermochelys coriacea. NCBI lineage: Eukaryota > Metazoa > Chordata > Testudines > Dermochelyidae > Dermochelys > Dermochelys coriacea. Next base: position 30,496,295 of record NC_050072.1, on the reverse strand, counting down.
GGTTGAATTCAGTAAATAACGTCAGCTGAAAAATAAATGTTGCTAGTGTCACAATAGTTTTGAAAATGTTGTTTAGAATCCTTTTGACCTGAACAAATTATTTGTTTTCTTGTTTTTTGGTCTGGTGAGAAAAAACTAAAAACAATTCAGTTTTGCTTCTAACACAATATTTTATTTGTTTTTTATTTTTGGTTCAGCCAGTGAATCAGAAAAATAAATTATTCACGCAGCTCTATCTGTGATCATGGAAATAGAGATTATAGTAATGCATATACACAACAGGGCTGGGTGGAGTAAAAATTTACAAAAGCAACCTCTTTCATTTCCTAAACTTTATTTTTATTTATTTTATTTGTTTATATTTATTTCAAGACTATTTTTGAATAAGTTGATCCTTCAACGGCCTCAAGAGTTTTTAGGCATGAAAGAGATTTCCCTACAATGCATATGTGCTCAGTTTCCTGATTTGTAATTTATGACTTTGTTTTTTACAATCAGTGCCAACGTTTGTAATACAAATTTTTCTAGCTGATCGCTTCTAGCCGCTGTGTCAAGTTTCCAGGCTCCACAAGAGCAAGTCTTAGTGATCACAGGAAAGGTTGTGGACTTGACTTGCATAATGCTTGGCACTCTTTGAGCAAGTCTCCTTTACTTCCCACTAAAAAACAGTTATCAACATGTAACAGAACCCTGCATGAGCTCTGTCTCCTGAACATACTGTACCAAAATGAGATACACAATAGCTAAATTAATTTAGACAAAGTGAGCAGGTTTAGGCTACTGAAGGTAAAGGTTAAAGACATTAATCTGGGAAACTCTCAAGATGAGATTTAAAACAGACTAAAATAGCAAAACAAAACACTGAGTGCGTATTCTTGTTTTCCTACTTGACCATATCAGTTAAAGTATAAAAGATGCAGTCAGCAAAAATGTTCACTCTGTGCACTTTAATGTATATTAGACTAGTTAGTAATCTCAAACTTGCTAAATATTCAGGCCCAACAGCAGAAGATATTATGAAGTATGGAACATTCCAGTGACTCTGTGGCTTCCATTATAACCAAGCACATCTGGAAAAAAATTCCTAGTCTCTGCCTTGAGGGTCAGCACAATGTACATCTACTACAGTCATGATACAAAAGCCAAACAAACTCTTCAGATCCTGCTGTTTATTTTGTTATGACCACATATTAGCTATGGTCTGAGCTCTGGCTCAGTTGGAAGTAGCTGCTCCAATACAGTAGCAAAACCAGTGCATTTTATGGAAATAATTGAGAATGCAAGCATGTCACCTATCTCTTGCGATTATCTAGCTTGATGTTCTTTTCCATATAACTCAGTTTCAACTGCAAATATGGTTTAGCCACTCAAAAACAGTATATTACTGTAACTACAGACTAATGGAAACCGTACGTGTAGCCAGCCCTTTAAACAAAAAGCTACGTAAATTAAAATAGAGGAAAATCAATCCACAAGGACTAAGCCCTGACAGAATACTGAAGCCTAAATTTCATTAAGTCTGTAAATTTCAGTCTGCAAATGGAATGTGGCACATCCAAAAGTAGGCTACTTACAGCTTGATTCATGGCAGAACTCCCACTGACACCAGTGTGCTAATATTACTTTGATAACAATGATGACTGCTCTGGATCAAGGGCACTGTGTGGATCCTTGCACTGAAGGATTGTGAGGACAGGTCTACTGTTCATTCCTCCTTCAAAGAGTGCTGGTATAAGCTTTGTCTTTTCATCTGAAACTCTCAATTTCTTCTTGTAATAAACTGAGTTATTGGTGAGCATCTTGGAACTACAACAGTAGCATGATGCTTTTCCCTTGCAACTGACAATCAGTTATTTCTGTCCTCTTCAAAGGCTAGAAAAGCTCTGAGTGTTGTGGGTTGCCCTGCTAATCTATTTAACATAGCCTTCTCAAGATCATCTGGTTTTATTGTTCCAAAGTGTATGCTGTCCTTGATGATGTCCTTGTAGCGCTTTCTGGGACAGCCTTGATTCTGATGTCCTTGTGCCAATTCTCCATAGAAAATTTTTATGGGGAGTTGATCTTCAGGAATCCTAATTACGTGTCCAACCCAGCATAGTTGGGCTTTAATTAACCTGGCCTCAATGCTTATGGCATTTGACTTTTGGAGAAGCTCCAGGTTGGTAATTTTGTTCTTTCAACGGATGCCCATGCTGGTGTGCAGAGACTGCATATGGAAGGCCTCTAAGCTGATTGATATGCCATTTGTATGGTGTCCAGTTCTCACAGCCGTAGAGGAGAGATGTGAGCACAAAAGCATGTCCCCTACTATATGGGATCAAAATTATTCAGTTATTTGTCACAGGTCCTAAACTGCTAATACAGAGAGGAGATTATCCTTTAGCTCAAGTGTCAGGGTCCGGTGCTTTTTGAACAACAGGATCCAAGGTCTTTCCCCACTTTCACCACGAAATTTCAAGTGGCCATGGATTTGTTATGTTACTATATTTGTGTAGTGACGTATCAGAGGCAGGTAGGGAACAAATTGATCTCCACCCCCTAACCTAACTACTGCTCCAAAAAAAAAAAAAGTAAAAATCAAAGTATAAATACTTAGCCTGGGTTTCAGCCAACAAGCCTTATGTACTGAGCACTAAGAGAGGGCTTTATCCTGTACCCAGTAAATTCAATGGCTAAACTCCCATTCACATCAATGAGAGAGGGATAAAATCCCTAGCATTTCCTAGTTTAGTTTCTCCTATGGCAGATCTGATGAACAAGCAAATACTTTGATTACAAAAGAAAGCAGATGTTTCTGAACTAGATGAGATTAAGAAGCTCTTCTTTATTTATTACAGGGTTCTGGTAGATGAAAATGTAATGTAATGTAATGATGCAAATGATATACAGAATCAAGCTACCTGACCCTAACAGATGCAGAAGGCCATATTCTCTCTTAAAAACAAAAAACTTCTGTTTGTCTATTTAAAAGGTTTTTATAAATTACAAAGACAAGTGATAATGCACAACAAATCAAAAACAGAACACACACATAAGAAACGATAGACAACAACATGTTCTAAAAAATAAAGTGACTTTAGGAAAACATATTTTATGCAACAGGAAGTACTACTTTCATTTAAGAAATTCTCAGAATGATCACAACGTAGAATTAGGGGAGATTAATGGAGAAATATGGAGGAGAAAGTAAAGGAAACAGCTAAGTGGGAAATAGACATTAGGAGCTGAGAGACTATTTATTGTAGTTGGGAGTTCATATAATGAAACTGAATGCGCAATCTGAACTTACCCCTATCCACTAAGGTCAATCAGTTTGGTGTTTATTTTAATGGAAGTGGGATGATGTCTATTCTGCTGGATATCAAGAGAACATGTTCTGAGATTCTAACTCAGGGATTCTTTCAAGATGCACAGAGAAATGAACAGTGCTGGCTATCAATAAAGGCAACTTCAAATATACACAGCCTTGTGCTAATAAACTAATAAGCACCAAATATGGGGAAACTGGAATTTTCTCTCCAGATGTGGTAAACAGATACAATAACACTAGCAAAGTAGGTCACTTTCTAGTCTATCACTAACTAGGCTCCAGGTAAAACCCTTGCATGAATGGATAGCAGTAAGGTTCTGGGTCAACTCCCCTCCTCCATTTGGAAAATGGTAGAACTTTTTTCATGAATGTAAATCAGCAATGGAAGAGATCCCTTTGCATGACAATGCCTGGAAGAAAGCAAGTAGAATGTTCCTGTAGCTGAAAAATTAAAGGTTTTATTGCTGAAGCTTGGTCTACACCACAGAGTTAGGTTGATGTAAGGCAGCTTACGTTGACCTAACTCTGAAAGTGTCTACACTACAACGTTGCTCCTCCTGCTCCTGTAAATCACTTACTACACGACCTAATAAATCTACCTCTGTGAGAGGCGTAGTGCTTAGGTCAGTGTAGTTAGGGCGATCACTTCATTGCTTACGTTGACAGTTGGGTGTGAGTCCCAGGGTGGAGTGGGGGGCGCTCTGGCTGTGTGCCCCAGGATGGGGGAACGCTTTAGCTGTGAGCCCTGAGGGGGCTGACAGCTTGGGCTGTAGGTCCCAGGGTGGGGCTCCAGCTTGTCAGTGCCTCACAATGCCCCACACAGTTAAATCAATGGAAGCACTCCTGGTGAGGATGCACACCACCTACAGAGGGGGCGTAGTGTGGACATGAACCACTGCAGTAATTACTGCGGTGGCTGTACATTGACTTAACTTAGGCTGACTTAATTGTGTAGTGTAGACAAGGCCTAAGATGGTTGAAGGAAAGGGCCGAAGAAGAGAACATTCCCAACTCCAATTTGCTGCCAACACTTAGGATATCAGAATGGCCTTTTTACAAGGTTTCATTGGTCATTTTTGCCTCAGTGGCACGGAAACTCTTGGCTATATAGCTGCAGATATACAGAAACAGAGTTTGACCAACTCTATTGTATGTCAGTATAATGTGGGTGCTGAGGAACACTGAAGAGCAGTGGATTGAAGTTTTCAATTTGTAGCCTATAGGTATAACTATTTGCCAGGTAAGACATATGAATAAGTTAAGACAGTAAATCAATGAGCCCTACATGCCTCAGGCCTGTAAGATAACAGCTTATCTAAACAAGGCATAAGGCCCAAAGCCTTACATGTGCAGTTAACCAGGAGTAACCCTGGATCGTAAGCTATCACAAGACAGAGTGCTGTAATGACTAAACTGTTGACAGGAAAGCACAAGATGCTAATTTATACCAGTTTGGCATATTTTAAGTTAGGAACATCAGCAGATGTCCCAACACAAGAATACCAAGGTAACTAATTGACATACATGCTAATAAACTTGGTAAACAGCCAATTAGCCTATGGGAGAAGGGCACCCCAACATTAGTAGGGTGAGGAAATACAAATAAGGAAAAGGGAATGAAATCCCTATTGATTGCGCATTAGTAAGGCTAAGATTTTGTCATGGTGATTTTTAGTAAAAGTCAGTTAGTAAAAGGTCAAAAGCAATAAACAAAAATTCATGGAAGCCAGCAGCAAAAGTCACAGACAGGTCACAAGCAATAAACAGAAAGTCACGAAGCTGTGACCTGTCTGTGACTTTTGCTGCTGCGGCTCCATGGTTTCCCCTGCCACTGTGGTGGCTGGGAGCTGTGGAGTTCCCCTTCTGCCCCTCGCAGCTGGAAGCTGCAGGGTGACCATATTTCTTAAGGAGAAAACGGGACACCCCTGGCTGCTCGCCAGAGGTGTCCCACTCCCCCTTTGCGAGGCTGTCGCCTGCTGCTGAAACCCTGAGGAGGGCCCCCTCAGGAATTTGTCTCCTGTCACTGGAACCTTGTCTGGGGCCCCTGTTGCTGCTGTCCCCAGAACCCTGCCAGGGTCCCGCTGGCTGCCAGCTCCAGAGTCCTCCAGCCCCTGAGGCTGAAGCAGAGAATGTCACGGAGGTCTCTGGAAGTCACGGATTACGTGACTTCCATGACCTCCATGACATAAAAGTAGCCTTATGCATTAGGCATAGTAGCATCAGTGTACCACATTATAAAAGTTGTATCCTACTTTGTGTTCTCTGGGAGCTGTAACTCTTGGGAGATACCACAATGACAACCACTGATGATGATGAGGACGACTAATATTTTGGTTCTTTTTGCAAGGGATGATATGAGTATACAGATGCTCAGACACATGGCACATCCTGTGTTATCTCTAGCTACCTTGTTGTGTAGGAGTGTTTGTAACTTTGCTAACTGTGTTAATAAAACTGTTACAAATACAGGGGGTTTACCCCTGCACATTGGGGTTCTCAACTGAACAATAATTTTAATATACTTGGCCTGAGTTTTGAACAAGAACCTACCAAATCTCAAAAAGAAAAGGAATACTTGTGGCACCTTAGAGACTAACAAATTTATTAGAGCATATGCTTTCGTGAGCTACAGCTCACTTCAATGCATCCGATGAAGTGAGCTGTAGCTCACGAAAGCTTATACTCTAATAAATTTGTTAGTCTCTAAGGTGCCACAAGTATTCCTTTTCTTTTTGCGAATACAGACTAACACGGCTGCTACTCTGAAACCTACCAAATCTCAGACTGTTAATAGGGAATTCTTAAGTAATCATTTTAATTAATATACAATCAACAGATCAGCTACAAGTTCTCATTGCCTTTATCTGCTGCTCGATATTAAATGGCAGGATACAATCAGCAATAAGGATATTTGTAGCTGAATCCAGAAACTACCTCCATCAGCACTAGTTCAGTTTCGGGAACTTTTTTAGTATGGACATGTTATTAGGATGGAAGACCAATGAATTATGATGCTTAGCAGGTTTCAGAGTAGCAGCCGTGTTAGTCTGTATTCGCAAAAAAGAAAAGGAGAGAGATTGCTAAATTGGAATTAATTTGCAAACTGGATAAAATTAACTTAGGCTTGAATAGAGACTGGGAGTGGATGAGTCATTACATAAATTAAAACTATTTCCCCATGTTATTTCTTCCCCCACCCCACCCCCCACTGTTCCTCAGATGTTCTTGTTAACTGCTGGAAATGGCCCACCTTGATTATCACCACAAAAGGTTTTCCTCCTTCTCCCCCTCTTTGCTGCTGGTAATAGCTCATCTTAAGTGATCACTCTCCTTACAGTGTGTATGATAAAACCCATTGTTTCATGTTCTCTGTGTTTGTATATAAATCTCCCCACTATATTTTCCACCGAATGCATCCGATGAAGTGAGCTGTAGCTCATGAAAGCTTATGCTCAAATAAATTTGTTAGTCTCTAAGATGCCACAAGTACTCCTTTTCTTTGATGCTTAGCAGCATTCCTTAGTAAACATATGGTTGGCAATCACATGGCAAAAAAGCTTCAGTGATGTAATAAAATCTCCAGTGAAGGACAAACTGAATATCCAGCTAGATCAGTTTAAGAACCCAGCTTGAGATCAATCCAGGTTGAAATTAATCTACATGGAGGTTACTTCCCTTTGGGATTTGCCTTGGCGATGATGAAGCACAGATCAGTTTGCTTGAGTAACAAGTATTCTCTAAATGTTGTAGTAGGATTACGTAAATTGTCAACAAATATTGTTGGTTTCAACTCTCTAGGTTGTCAAAGGGATTTTTAACACTTTCTCAATACAGTCTAGTTAATTAAGTTAAAAAGAAAAAAAACCCTATCGATACAGAGGAGCCAGCTGAGGTGGTTCAGGCACCTGATAAGAATGCCCCCCTGGGAGGTTTCCTTTGGAACTCTACCAGGCACATCCCATTGGGAGGAGGCCCTGAGGCTGACCCAGGACATGTTAGAGGGATTATATCTCCTGGCTGGCCTGGGAACGCTGGGGAATCCCCCAGGAGCAGCTGGAACCTTTTGCGAAAGAAAGGAAGTGTGGTCCTCCCTACTCTCCATGTTGCCGCTGTGACCCTCACCAGGAAAAGCAGAATAAAGGAAAAAGAGACGAAGAAGAAAAAATCCTATACACGAACTTAATAGTGGGAAATGAGGCAGTAATGGACAATCATTTCCTCTCTTAGGGCCGAATCCTCCCGTGCCCAGAACATAGGACATGAGTCCTCAGTTTTCCCTGCCAATGTGACCTTACACATGGTGCATGTGAGGTCACACTGCACAGAGGACACCATTTGGCAGAGCATGCCGCCCCGCTCCCGCTGTTGTGAACTTGCATGTACCGAGTGTGCAAGGTCACGCTGGCAGGAGTAGAACTGTACACTCTATAAAATGGCTTCCTCCATGGGTGATACCAGACAAAACCATGCCCGGTTTTACAGAAGTACCAGACAGGTGACAAACCAGAGAAAAACAGGACTGTCCAGCTTAAGATCAGACAAATGTACTGCCTATCCATAACTCATCCACCTGTACAGAGCCCAAGTAGCGGGGCGGAAAGAATCTGCTATCTAAGGATATGTCTGCACTACAGATGGTACAGCAGCGCAGTTATGGTGCTGCAGCCGTGCTGCTGTAGCATTGGAATGTAGAGACTTGCTACAGAGACAAAGGGGTTTTTTTTTGGTCTCTGTACTTAATCCAGCCCCTCAAAAAGTGGTAACTGGGTCATCGGAAGAAGTCAAACTAGCGGTTTCTGTAACAGGACTCCGGTTGGCTGAACTATCTCTCTCAGGGATGTGACATACCTAGGTTGATCTACATTTTAGGTGTAGATCAGGCCTGAGTTAGATTAATGGGAGCCACTCTGCAGCAATTACAGCAGCTACTGAGCACCTGCTGCCCTTTGGCAATCATTCCCATACCCTTGGCCCAACAGAAAGCCCCACAGAGCAGGGATGTGGAGGCACCCCTAGAGAGCTGGGCCCTGTGTTCCCATATTCTCTCCCTCTCTTTCTCCTCAGCGTTCAGAGGAACCACACCACTCATGGTAGGCAAACAGTATCCTCCAGTGGCCTCAGAAAACCAGTTAGGATTTGTCCCTTAGAAAACCAGCCTGCAGACATAAACACCACTGGCACAACTGACTGCATTAGTAAGTACAGCAAGAGTTTGTACTTCTTTCATTTACAAAACAATAAGGGTAACTAATAAGTTTCCAATTATTTCCCAATTTATCTGAGTGACTCAGCTTGCAATTATGTTTCGGGAAGTGATGGGGAAACAGATGCTTGTGGCTTTTTATTATCTAAAATGGAATCCTCTCTTGTGAAAAAAACTAGCAGTACATTTATGTATTGCACACAATTAGTGTAGTCAATCAACATTAGGATGATGTTTTCTGTAGGATGTGGTTAGAGCTGTACTCTCATCAGAAGGATAAATAAGGAGAGTGCAGCATAGGTGGTAAATGAATATCAGACATGATTGATTACGCTCTTCAACAGCAAGCAATGCTCCTGGAAGAGAGTAACTGTTATAAATTCTATGTCTACTCCAAAATGCCCATTTCTAAGACCTCCATGAACAGAAAACAGGTCTCAGAAAAATCAAGACTAAATACTCTTGAATTTTATGTTTAACTCTATGTCCAGGAGGGAGAAGGGGATCTTTTCTCTGACCTGACAACCTCACTCTAAATTGTTTTTCTTTTACCATTAAGCACATTTTTACCTTCATGGATCATGGCCAAAATGGCTCCTCTGTGATGTTTCCATTTCAAGTATGAGACTTGTAGTCTAAAATTGCTACCCTGAATGCTTGTTTATGGGTCAAATTCAGGCCCTCAGCACTGTTGAGACGCAGAGGAACACACATAAATGCAGCAAAGTAGCATTACTGGGTGCTGACAGTCAGACTAGCTGCTGCTTTCTTTGAAATCATCTGCGTAAACACGGGGAAGCTCTTTCAGGGGACATAGGCACTAGACAACAAGGACCTGATCCCAGGCCTCAATGACATATCATGCTGTGGAGGACCTGAGTGATCTGGGGAAATGTCTACTTTTATAATCTGATCATCACCATGGTATTTAGTAATTTTGAGCATATTTATGTGCAGCCATAGGAATGAATTTGCACACTTTGCTACAGTGAAGTCGTCCCATCCCAGCACAAGTACCTTTCTGAGAATTAAGTATTTAGGCTGTAGAGTTTTATATGCCTTCATGATATCCTTTAAGTTATAATGTCTATCCCTTTTCCTCAGCAGAACTTCATTGCCACAACTTTTTTCTGGACAGGGCTCCCTCTAATCTGTAGCTGCACTAACAGAACTTGTCTAAAAATGTATTGCCTTCACTATCTCCACTTTTCTTTATTATTTAACATACTGTATTATGGTTACATATTTATTTATTGGTAAGATTATTTTCCTGGAATCAGTTGCATGCTGAGGACTTGAATTTTTAGTTAGGGATTAACTGTCCTATATTCTAATGATTTAAAACTGTAAGGATTCTGCACTATACTGATTTTATCACTTAGTATAAAAAGTGTATTGGGGAAAAATAAATCTGCAGATCATTTATTATGAAGAGAAATAACGTATTTATTCAAAAGATAGGTACTCCATGTTGAATACAAAAAGTATGGCAAATTAATTAATTAAATCATTGAGTATCACAAGTCCTACTCTATATTCTTCCATTTAGTATTTAAATCAACATTGAGTGCTATAAAAATAATAATAAATGTAATTTTCCCTTCCAATGCAAGTTACCTTTAGGAAGAGGAACTCAGCAGAACTAATACAACCAGTTAGGGCTTTCAACACTTGTGCAACTTGTGTTAACATACTGTCCTATTTTTAAATTTTTATTTCTTATTTTTGAGCACTTGAATGTAGTAGGTGCTACACAGAGCAGCAGCCGCTGGTGAACTTTGTGGCACGTGGGCATAGCCTATAAAACAAATCATGTTCACTTGTCCCCATGGACTACCATCCACACCCACCTCCAAACATGGCAAACAGGAGGATGGGTCCTAGGAAGGTTACCCTTCCATGCTGTCTAGGGCCCTTACTTACCCTGGCCAGTCCTGGGCCTGGACTCTTCCCAGGATGGTGGTGGTCCTCCTCTTCTCTTTCCTCTGTTACGTTCTCTCTCTAAATTGCCTCATCCCCTGCAGACTGCACAGTGAAGGTCTGATAGGAGGCAAATTGTGGCTATTTTGAGTGGGGTTTGGAGCACCACATTCACTGCCCAAGTCACAAGCTGTGTAGACTGCAGAGTGCTCTAAAGTGTTGAATTCCAACTGCACTGCGTAGACCAGGGGTGGGCAAACTATGGCGCAAGGGCCACATCTGGCCCTCCAGATGTTTTAATCCGGCCCTTGAGCTCCGGCTGGGGAGCGGGGTCCGGGGCTTGCCCCACTCCGGCACTCCAGCCAGGGAAGGCTCCCGGAAGTGGCAGCATGTCCCCTGTCCGGCTCCTACATGTAGGGGCAGCAAGGGGGCTTTGCACGCTGCCCCCACCCCAAGCGCCTGCTAACAGGGCAGTGTGCAGAACTGCCTGACTACGGCTCCACGTAGGAGCTGGAGGAGGGACATGCTGCTGCTTGAGGTAAGTGCCGCCCAGAGCCTACACCCCTGACTCCCTCCAGCGTCCCAACCCCCGACCCAACCCTGATCCCCCTCCCAACCTCCAAACCCATAGGTCCCAGCCCGGAGCGCCCTTCTGCACCCCCAACCCCTCATCCCCAGCCCCACCCCAGAGCCAGCATCCCCAGCTGCATCCCAACCCCCTGCCCCAGCCCGGAGCCCCTTCCTGCACCCTGAATTCCTCATTTCTGACCCTAACCCAGAGCCCACACCCCAAACCCCAATTTTGTGAGCATTCATGGCCCGCCATACAATTTCCATACCCAGATGTGGCCTTCAGGCCAAAAAATTTGCCCACCCCTGTGTAGGCCCTGCTAGCATGCTCTAAAAGACACCCTGAGCACATTAATGTAGTCAAGCCTGTGGCTGGGGCGGTGAATCCAGCATCTAAAATCACACTGAGAATTGGCATGGGTTTCCTTCTGTCAGACCTTCACTCAGCAGTCTGTGCACGAGCCAGAAAGGGGTGGTGAAGAGCACCTTGCTACTATACAGATTGCAAACCCAACAAAGCGATAGCAGCCCCCTCCATGCATGTTTTATTTTGGGGGGTGGGGCAGTGCCCAACGCCCTCTGTATTTGAGCCTCCACTGGCACAGAGATAAATAGAATCACATTTTCTGCCCCAAACAGCTTATAATCTGAATTCAGATTCATAATGACAGAGTCACACACAAACTTAAAAGCCAGGGACATGGGGAGGTAGGACCAAAGTGTTGCAGTATAGCCTAATCCTGCTCTCTGAACAACACCAGTGTGTTGTGATGGGAACAAGCCATTGAATCCCATATGGTTCCAAGCCTCCTCAGTCTGGGTAGTGACTGGTTACTGTTCCTAGCTCTGGGTCTGTCAAGTGTATTCCCAGATGAAGACCCTGTGTCTGACACTCTTCTTGGGCAGTGGGACCCCACAGTCCCGTTGCCTTGACCCCAGAACCAATGCCACAGCCCCTCTGAGAACCCCTGTAACTTATGCATCCTCCCCCAAGAATCCAATTGGCTGTGGGAGCCCTATTTTTTCTAGCTACACCCTTAAGGGACAACATGACAATACAGCAAGGAAGTGCAGGCTTAGCAAAGGAATTTCTTAACCACAAACACTTTTACTCTTAAAACCAACTCCTGAATGTAACCCCCCTCAGTGTGTCCCAACCACCCATGTGAGTCCAGAGTTTGTCCTTTAGACCAGGCAGCTCTTCCTGCCTACTTGGTCTGTTCTTCAAGCAGTGGAATGGTTCCCTTTGGTTAGAGAGCATTCCTCTTTTAAACAGCTCCTAACATTTTCCTGCCCCATTTTTCTGCTGGGGACTTCCCAGGCTCCAACCTCCAGATTAGCTTCTGGGATAATTGTTCAAAATCAATGGCCCATCTGGTAGCAACTCATCATATCACTAGAGGAACTTTCCAGACAGTCTTTCTACTAAGTGTCAAGTTCCTGCTACAAAATGATTGCTCTGAGCCACACTACAGGTTACTTTAAAAATGGAGGTTGAAATACAACATGGTGTACACAAAATCAAAATGGAATTTACACGTTGACAGGCATATCCCCCAAACCATCACACAAGATTATAATAGTAAAGTCACCCAGTTATTTTGCCAGGCATGTTCAAATCCTGATGGTTCAGCTAAATTTGATTTTTAAGTTTCCCCTCTTGATTAACATTAATTCTTTTCTTATAGGCAAAAAGGCAGAAGAGAACTGAATGAGGAGAGGGGAGGTATCTTGGTTACCAGGCTTGGAAATGGCATTCCAAACAGAGGGGGCAGCACAGAAGGAGGTGGGAATGAGGAAAGCTTCACTGACAGAGTGGAAGAGACTGAGTGAAAGCAAAAGGAGACACAGATCGGGGCTGGGTACACAGGACCTTGAACAAGGCCAGGGAGATTGAATTCAAAGCCTAAATTTCTCTGTGCTGGACATTAGCAAACCGTCTGTCTGCAACCTGCTCACATGTTCCATATGCCCATAGACAATGGGGCAAAAGAAAGCCCAAAGTGCTTCATATCCCATTCTTTGAGGCACTTGTGGATGTGTCACACCTTGGACCGAATGATATGCTAAATAGCAAGGGCTATTAGGATTGAGCAAATATTGCACTAGGTCCTGGAATGGACGCAGCTAGACCCACTAAGTTCCTTTAAAGAAAGGAGAGGATGGTAGCCAGATGCCCCTTGTGACCCAGTGTGGGTCAAGTGGATATATATACTTAACTTGACTCACTCCAACAACTGCAAGAACCCTCTTACGTTTAACTGCCCTACTTCCCATGTGACAAAAGGAAGTCTTTGGCATTAGAAATCAGTCAACCTAGTCTTGGATAGAAAGAGACATTCACAATCACCAAAAAGTCAGAAAAGAATTCTGCTGATGACATTTAATACTATCCTGACTGGTCAGCACAGTAGCTGGGCAAGGATGCAATACCTGTGTAGCTGCTCTAACTGGCAGCAAATATTTACACACTAGTGTCCTAAGTTTAACTAGAAGAGCAACACAGAAGTATATATGAAGAGAACACCACTTGGGGAATGCACTACCAAGGGAAAGTTAAGGTGTGGGGGAATACAACACACACAGTGGGAGTGGATTGAGGGGAACAGACAACATAGAACTAGAAGGAAAGAGGAATTAAAATGAACAAAGAAATATTAAGAAAAATAAAACAAAACAGGAGGTGGATAGAAAATGGGAGGGAAAGCATGAGAGAATAAATAAGATGATTGGAGTTGTAAGATAAGATGGAAGATGGAAGGAACACAGAAAGGACAACTGTGCAACCCAGGAGAGATCCCAAAACAGTTAAAGAAAAATATAAATAGTTTTATTTACCAAGCAGCCCTCACTGAAGCCCTGCCTAATGATACAGAAACAGCACAGAAAGTCTAGTAGAAAACATCCCCTTAGAATCAAGTGAGATTGTCAAAATGCAAGAAAAAGGGGGGTTAACCTGGAGTTATACATGAGCCCAACAGTGGTCAAAAGAAAAGCAGATTTAACTGAAAACATTTTTGAAATATTTTTAAAAATCAGAGTTGAACTGTGCCAATTGTTTTTGAAGAACAAGTTTCATGCCTTAGGGATGGGATGGAAGTGGAATTTCCATATGTCTTTTTATTGGGAGACTAATATTCCCTCTGGTGACACCTCAACTACACAAACCCAAAACTTCAACACCACACCCACTCACAGAGCAGGACACACTCAGGATATCAAAGGGACCACCTCCCTGGTCATGACCTTCCATGACAGCTTTATTTCTTAGGAACAATGGAATTGTCAATTACAAAGGTGAGATTTCCAAGAATAAGATATCCTAAGGCAAAGAAACCCTGCTAAAAGAGAATGAGAATAAATGACACTTGTGCTCAAGAGGGCACATGTTGCTAATATAAGGTCAGTCTGTGGAAGTATGTTCATACTGCATCCAACACATAGTGCTCTCCATAGAGAGGGTTTGGCTGAAAATGAACCAAGATTTGTAACCTGATTCACTATCATTGAAGGCATCACACTGATAAGAAGGGAAAAGGAGGAGCTAGCCGCTCATAATGACGACTTCTACCTAGTAACAAATGTTCCAGTTTCCTAGTATTGTGGACACGGTGGGTGAAATCCTGGTGAGAATGAAGTCATTGAGAGTTCTGCCACTGACCTCAGTGGGGCCAGGATCTCCCCCTGTTAAATCCAACACTGCTATCTCTCATTTTTGTCCAAAGCAGTCCAGCCATCAAATTTGCAGGGTCCCTGGGGCAAGAGACACACAGCTGCATATTATCACTTCACTCATTACACTTTATACTGAACTTCATGACATCATCAAAGGACTCATGTCGGGCACAGAATCCTCCCAATAGTTCATGAAGTTGGAGCTGAAGAAATTACAACTCATTGGATGTTTCCCCTGGGTAACTGGTGGCGATATTGGGCCTGCATCAGAGTTCATTATTTACACCTGTGACTAAGGTACTCCTGCTTTACACTGGCACACATGAGATCAGAATCAAGCCTATGATACCTGAACTTGCCATTGTCGAACATTCAGGCTGCTTCCGATTTCTGCAGATATTCATGTAGATAAATAGCAAGAGCCATTTGCCAAAACAATGATATCATTGCGCTACACAGATTAGGTTATCTGACTGGCAGGACAATCCCACTTTATATTCTCCTTGGATCTTTTAGGCAAGGTGTGCACTAATTTTCCAATGGCTACACAAAATCTAAAGAGACTAAAAACTCAGCTATTTTTAGGCACCGGGAAAGTGAAAATAGCAGCCACTTCTACAGCATAATCATCTATAGGAAGTTTATTGGTGGCAAGTACTCTGAGTTTGTGGGAAATAAAACCTCCTAAAAAAGCCTTACATAAAATTGCCCAGAGTTGGTAAACCACAGAGATCCTGTTTTTCAATTCGAAGATATATTCACTGCTAAATCAGACCTGAAGAAGAGCTCTGTGTAAGAGCAAAAGCACGTTTCTTTCACCAACAGAAGTTGGCCCAATAAAAGATAATACCAACCCACCTATTCAGCCCAAAATCAGAGAGTTTGTAATTGCAGAAGGCAGCTGCTATGTATCTAACAGACATTTTTGTACAAAACATTGTAATTCCGTTACTTTTTCATACCTGGGGTATAAGCCAATCAATGCATGGAGGTATGTGGGGAGGGATGAAAATTTCATTTTTCATTCAGGGCATCCTCTGAAAGGCTCTGAAACAACTAATTTTTAGCTAACAACATCATTCTTTCACTAGAAGGCCTATAGCAACACAGAAAAGAAAACTGTACAGAATAACAGGGGAGATTTCAAAGCCATGTAAGGGACTAGGAAGCCCAAGTCCCCTTAATTTTAACTGGATATCAAAATCCTTTACGCAGCTGTGAAAATTTCAGCCCGACTTTTTGGGAGGGAAATACATGTGAGTTTGCATTTTCTGAGGCCAAGAAAGCATGCATTTTATTATTCAGTATTCTTTTTATATATAATATTTGGATCCTATGATCTTTCTTCATTTAAGAAAGAAGTATGATCAATTCAGTTTTGGTACTGTAGAAATCTCTGGTACAAAGTGTTTCATTTATGGTTTTTAAATTGCAAGCTTAATCATTATAGTGCGGAAGTTTATTGATACACTAATTCAGAGTTTTATTACTGCAGAGGCTCTTCAGTTATGATTCACACACCCATAGGAAGTTCCAATGAAATTGTAAAGAAATACAAAATAAAGGAATAACAAAGTACTGGTTTTCCTCTAATTTTGTCTTCAAATTGATGATGCATCTTCATTTCTTTCTCATATTTTTGTTTTTTTGCAAAGTACTCTTAATAGCCTTCTCTTCCAAGCATTTAAAAAAGAAACTGGCAATACTGTCCTCTACACACATCCTCTGTTTTTTTTGAGGGTTCTCAGAAGTTTACTAAAGATTTTTACTTTAATAGGGTTTCTAAAACAAAAGCCTCTCTATCATATCATCTTTTTTAACAAAACATTGACTCTGCATAGAGAATCTAATTATCATAAAGTTCAGACTACCATAGAAGTTCTGTCAGCTAAATTAGCAACCTACTTTTGCATGTAGACTTTCATTGTTACCTTGATGCCTAGGTCCATCTGGATTTGTGAGCATGAAGGAAAATAAATGCAGCCCCATTAGCTAAATTTTGTTTGAAGTATCTGTAAAATTTCCCCAAACAGGTCAATTTCTATAAACATTAATCTTTTTAAATATTCAACCTGATGTTAGATTCAGGAGGTGCAAACACAAAGCGAAATTATTAAAGTGACACAAGCACCTATATCTCAGAACAACAGGATTAAATTAAAGAAAGGGGAAATTTAGGTTGAATATCAAGAAAACCTTCCTGACAGTGAGTTCTATCAGATGGCAGAGCAGTCTCTCACATACCAAAAATAGTAGCAGCCATTTAATTAGGTTTGATGTAAGGGGACTGTTGTCCCCTTACTAACATTCAGTGGGGGTGTTTTAGTTGCTAGCTCCCAGTACTAAAAAGGGGGAAGGGTCGATCAGGGAATCAGGAGACTGACAGTCCGCAGGAACAATGGGGAGAGGCCAATGCTCCAGGTCAGCCTGAATGACAGGGCGGGCAGGCTAATCAGAGAGTCAGGAGGCCAGGGAGGTCCAGTCCTCCGTGTGAGCTGGAATTGCCTGGGTCAGACAGAGTGGGGCCGAGCTAAGGAGAAAGCAGGGGCTCAAGCTGAGCTGTGCCAGATCCAGTGAGAGCAGACCCTGTCCTGGGAGCAGAGCTGCAGCCTCAAAGCCAGAGGCACAGCCCAGAGACAGCAGACTTGCCCTGGGAGCAGAGCTGCAGCAACCAGAGCCAGAGGGGCCAAAGAAGCAGCCCAGAGAGCTGGAGGCAGAGCAGCAGCGACAGAGTGGTGGAGCTGGGGCTGGAGCAGTCCGGAGCTGGGTGCGGTGAGCAGCTGGGAAGAGCGAGGGGGACCCTGGGCAGCAGGCCCAGCACAGGGAGACGCCTCAGCCAAGGGGCTGTGCAGGCCAGGCTTGGATCATAACCCCGACAGAGTGGGGGCGACACTGGGAAGAAGGGTCCTATCACTTAGAGCCTGAGAGCGTGTGGCCACCACCAGAGCAAGTGTCCATCCCACAGCATCCCTACAGCACAGCCAGGGCCCGAGCAGGAGGCCTGAGACTTACAAGGAACAGACTGTGAACTGCCCGGACATTCCAGAGACACTGTTTGTGATGTTCCCTGCCACAGAGCGGGGTGACGTGTTTCCTTTAACCTTTCCCATTTTTCCTTATTCTTTTTAAAATTAATCGTTGATTAAATAACTTGCATTTGCTTTAACTTGTACGTAATGGTCAGTGGGTCAGAGAAGTGCCCAGTGCAGAGAGAGGACCCCAGAGTGGGGACACCCTAGCCCCTGTCCTAGGTGACTACAGCAGGGTTGAGGGTCGAGCCCCCCAGGAATCCTGGGCCCAGCCTTGTTGGGGTTACGAGGACTCTGCCAGACAGGAGAGTGGAAGGGGAGTCCTCAAGGGCAGGGAGGCCACTGGGTAAAGGAAGTGGGAGTGAGGACTCAGATCCTTTCGCTAGCCCACTTCACCGGGGTAGTGCAGAAGCCAGGAAAGTTCCCCACAAGAGTGGGACTATTCCCCCGCTTACATTGACAAAGGAATGGAGAATATACACATGGGAACAGTATTGCACTGGAAGGGAGTTGGACCAAATGACCTAGTACACCCCCAGCATCTTTAATTTCTGTGATTCTCAGGGCTGCACACATAGATGGGGTTTCTGATCATCCACACAGTGTTGTCTAGCTTCATGTGTGTTTCCCAATTCAGCCTTACATTACTATTGCATTTGGTGACTCATGCACAAATTTGGACCATACAGGTGTGAGCAATCTACAGTAAACAGATTAGTAAATTAAGCAGCAGCATTTTCTGACAAGTTTCCAGAGGTGATTTAAGTTTTATGTATCCTCTGCTGAACTCGCCTTTTCAAATACTCATTGCTTCTTTGTGAGAATCCAGCGCTGCCAGTTTTACATTTCAGATCTGTCTATACTCAGTCATTTGTGCGAGTAAGACCCAGTCATAGGAAAGAGAACAACAGGAGGCAAGAGCTACCAAACTCGTCCTCTTCTAAAAGCTCCTGGGGACAAATTTACTCCTGGTGGAAGTGCAGGCCAGTGGAGTTACAACTAGGGTGGATTTGACCTCTGAAAGCAGGGGATTTATCTTCTGGCTTGGCTCCTAGCAACACATTTGAATTGACTGGCTTTCAAATAAAGGGAGGTGGAATTGGAGGTACCTCTTCAGATTGGTCATTTGAACATGTGACCATCTCATGACAGGAAAAAACAAAACAAGACATGAACTGTATCTCATTATCTCACCAGTGCCAAGAGACAGCATGTGCCCTGCATCTGCAATAATTGGTACCATGTTACTCTTTTCTGAGCAACAAAGGTTGCACTTGAAATGACTCCATGGGCTCCGAGTGTGTTTTGTCAGAAAGGGGTCCCTTTTTCAAAGGTTATGTGACACTCAGAAAGAAGGAATACTTCAGCTGAAGTCCTGTGCTCATTTTTTATTTCAATTCATGAAACAACAATAACGACAAAAACGAGGCGCTTCTCTGAAAACTTCCTTAACTACCTAACAAATAAAATAAATCTAAAGGAACAGAAATCCCACAACATATACTACATAAGGCAGGGGGGGAAAAGCCAGAAGCTCTGTTCCCCATGTATTAATTCTAAAAATATTGGTTTCTCCAACAGCCTTTCTAAAACAATATGGCTTGTTTTATGCTCTGACGATCAACAGATTTGGGCTATTTTAGATCAAGAGAACATAGTTAATACATAAACAAACTTAGCACTGAAAATGGAAGGTGCAATATAAAAGTGCTTTGCAAACAGTAACTTTGTAATCCATTTAATGCTGCTTTGAGGTGCATGTTATCCTTCTCTTATAAATGGGAAAAAGAAAAGGAGTACTTGTGGCACCTTAGAGACTAACAAATTTATTAGAGCATAAGCTTTCGTGAGAATGCATCCGATGAAGTGAGCTGTAGCTCACGAAAGCTTATGCTCTAATAAATTTGTTAGTCTCTAAGGTGCCACAAGTACTCCTTTTCTTTTTGCGAATACAGACTAACACGGCTGCTACTCTGAAACTTATAAATGGGGAAATTGAGTAAGAGAGATTAAGCAGCAGGTGGTCCCAAACCAAACTGGGGAGGTGGGAAGGAAGGGGAGGTGTCAAAGCCTGAACTATTATTTACACCATGCAGTCAGCCAGCCAGGAAATTCCACTTATGTCCAGATTTCTAAAGGCACTTACTAATCATTTATATAGTGCAATAATTTCACACCAGGCTTCTACAGAGTAATGCACTTTCCTCGCCTTAAAGACTTTGCAATCTAAGACAGATAATGCAGAATTTATTGCCCTTGGCAGTGGAAATCTGTAACCTTGCTTCTGCTCCCTGCCCCTTCCCCTCCAGGGGTCTCTTGCCCTGTTTTCCCTGTTTACTTTGTACAGATCAAAGGCAACATTCACAATGACGAAAGCTTGTGCTCAAATAAATTTGTTAGTCTCTAAGGTGCCACAAGTCCTCCTTTTCTTTTTGCGAATACAGACTAACAGGGCTGCTACTCTGAAAACTGATTATCTGTCCATTGCTCTTGCTCCCATACTTTGATTTGTAACTGCTGCTAATGAGGTGCCAAAAAGCGCTTGACCAATCAGGACAATGAAGGTGACTATAATCCCATCTACACCTCTGAACTGAATGACAGAGGTTTCCACTCTGAAAGTTCTCAAAATATATATATATATATATATAAAATTACACCACTTTCTCAGCCACAGGGATCACAGGCAATAATTACACAAAATGTTTATAAGGCACCGAAGTGAAGTGATTAATTCACCTTCTCTGCCAATAGCAGAAAAATATGGTGACTGCAGGGAGTTTTATCATTTAAAGTACTTCTGTAACAACAAATACAAATAGAAAGAAGCAAAGAAATAGTGTGGAAATGTGCATGAGTGAAGTGAAGCTGCCCGGATGACCACAGCAAATGACTCATTTTTAGTGACGAGCTGAAGATGGGTAAGTCAATGAGGACTTGGAGCTTGACTTGCTCCTAGTTTGCATTGGGTTTACATTGGAATAAATTCACTGACCTCAACGGAGCTACACCTGATTTACACCAGCGTAAGGGAGAGGAGAAATCAGCCCCTGATCTTAGTTTGGGTTGCAAACTATCCTTTGTCTCTCATGATATGCTCAATTTTGGTGGGTCTGTCCCATCACTTGCCAATGGCAGGGTATTAGTAATTCCTGTATTTAATTTGGTGAAAAAGGGACACTTGAACACATCAGAACATGCAATTCCTCCCCCATTCTCTTATTTTGATTGTTTATGGTCCTGCTTCTGTCTTTAGCAGTATGTCTATATGAATCGTGAATATGTTCAGTTTGTTTTGAGGAAGGTCACATATTTCTCCCTGATTTTACTGCTTCTGTGGATGGCATTAATCACCATACTCTCACTCCTTCTCCCCGCCCTTCCCAGAACAGCAGGAGACATGCTACAGTAACTTCCGAGGTGCCTGCTACTGTGGCTTCATGTTGAACATTGAAGGCTACACTGGTTAGTAGCACAGCTTCCAACCCACTAGACAGTCACCACTGCACCATAACTTCATTAGGGTTACCAACTTTGTAATATTTAAAAACCGGACACTCCAGCAGGAGTGCTGGAACCTTCCCTGCCCCACCTCTTTCACCAAGGCCCACCCCTGCCCCGTCTCTTCCACTGAGACCCTGCCTCTTCCCCAAGGGCCCTCCCCCTGTTGTTTGCTGCTTCCCCCCCGCCCCAAGCTGGGGCTGGGAGCTCCAGCCACCTGATGCGGGTAGGAAGTGGCCCCGGCTGAGTAGGGGCTAGCACAGGTGATGACCTGGCGCCTTCCCTGCCTGCAGTAACCACACTTTGGATATCTGTTCAGTAGATCTGACTGGACTGTCAGTTCCCCTTTTCAACTGGACTTTTCAGTCGAAAATCAGGCACCTGGCCATCCTAAACTTCACTGATTTCCAGCACAGAAACCTCAAGGCTGTTTCTTAACCTGGATGGAGAGACATACTGCCCCAGGGCAATTTATGCTTTAATCTCAGAGCCTACGTACAAAATAAATTGAGCTCAGTGGGTTGGCCGTACACACTACCTGATAGTATTACACAGTAAAACAGACCTGAGGTAACATGTTTTATTTTTAATTAAAGAGGCCTAAAGTTGGAACAGGAGACTAACAAAACATGTCCTGATGAGGGGAAGCCATGGCTTCTATGAACTTTATATTTGCCTTTAAAATCCCTCTGGAGCCACGGCTCCGTTACAAATACTTTACATCAGTAAATGATTATTCAGTATGATAGCAAACCAGATCATTAGCTACCTTTAATATTTATCCACATTTTGTTTTCTTTTCAAAGAAGGCTGAGTCCATAAATTATGTACTTAGATATTAGTTGAGTAGTGATTTTACGCCCATGCACAAAGCATAAAGCACAGAGCAGGTACAAGTACCAGACAAAAATCTCGATATGAAGCAAATATTTGACCTTGCAATAGATCCAATCTTTGTGCTTCTGATTATCTAGGAAAAATATTTGCCAGTGGCGGGGAGAGGGAGGCAAAGTCTAACTTTCTGTGGAACCTTGATGTTCAAGTAACACAATGGCCAGGCAGATATCAATGTAATAGATTAGAAAACCTCAAGAAGTCCCTGACCAGAGGAATAAAAAGAGATGGTGAAAACAAACTCATGAGTATGTTGCAAGACTGAGATTTACATGGATCCATTGATATGTCCAGGAAGATAGGCTTTTATTGATATGTTATGTTTGTATTTCCTCACTATCTTTGTGACTAGAATTAGCTCAGTCTGACAAGTTACATTAGGAGCTAATCTTTAAGATCATGCAAGCCTTTATTTCCTAAATCAGCTCAAATGAAGAAACCTACACAAAGAACACCACTGTCTTCATTATGAAGCATTTACCCGATAGATGATCAGCCACTCAACTTGGCTGGTTTCAGAGTAGCAGCCGTGTTAGTCTGTATTCGCAAAAAGAAAAGGAGTACTTGTGGCACCTTAGAGACTAACAAATTTATTTGAGCATAAGCTTTTGTGAGCTACAGCTCATTTCATCGGATGCATGATGAACAACTTTGACTGAATGCTTGTCATTGCGATGGGCTAACCTCTGAAAACATATTCAACACTTAAAAGCTTGGATTCTTATCTGAATTTCTGGGAACTTGACTACTGTCCTGCAAATCAGAGCACAAAAACTGAGCAATGTCTCATGAGATTTCTAATGTCTCCCATTTCCAGCCAGGCTAGAAGTATCATGAGAATGGTCTCTGTATTGGTTTTTCAGCTCTTCCATTTTAGCCTTGGTTTGAACCAGGAAACAAAAGGGAAGGGGAGCAAGACACTGAAAATTAAAGATTAACATGTATTCTATTATCTCTGACGGTTTCTCCCTAAGAAAAAGAGTACTGCTATACATATATTCCAATGTACCACTTAGCACAGAACAGACAGAGCTTTCCAGCCTCAGTGCATATTCCAGAATGAGTTGTAGACCATTTAAAATTTCAGGAAACTACTCAAAATCCACCTTTTCCATGAACTGTTCAAACTCTCATGACCAGATGCTGCACTATGTCCTCTTTGTCCATGTGTGCGTTGTCCTATTTAAAGCGTCTGTCTAGACATGCCTTCATTGGGTATGGTTTTTTTCATGTTTCTATCAGCACATTTGTTAACCGTCTCAGCTAAGTGATCAAAGATTTACTGGATACAGATACTGAATTATTCTCCTTATCGAAGAAGTGCCAAATTAGCATCCATACACCTTGGTGGAGAATGGAGGGGTGGGAGAAAGGGATGTCACACTGCTACTTTCTATGCTGCATACTTGTATGGATGGAAAGAAAACATCAAACTCCTGTACCATCGGTCTGGTTCTGGCATCTTTCCTTGAATGCTCCTTTTGAAACCAAACCAAACCAACCAACCAAAAAAATCCAGAGCTTGCAAAATAACATGCTATGTTGTTGCATGGTGATTATGCTTTAGAGAGGTTATCTATATGGTTTTGTATGCAACCACTTTGAAAATCATTATAATTTTACAGTTCTCTACTACTACATTCTTCCCATACCAATGTTGGCACACAGGGCTGCAACCAGTCTTATCCATTCCTCTGTTATTTGCTGCTGCTTCCATTGGCTCCATGATGTTCAGAACAAATTATTCTGCCCTCCCTTCTTTTTCAGGTTTCTCTTGGGCATCCTCGTTTCCTCACAGTGGTTGGTTTCTACTTGACAGTTTCATACGGGTATCTGTGTACTAGCATATGAATATGTATTATTCAGAGTACATGCCCCAAACATGGCCAGCGTGTCTCCTGATTCTGGTGGAAATGAGCTGCTAGTGGGTGATTTCTTGGAGTTCTTCACTGGTGGTGAAGTCTTTCCAAAAAAATGCCCAGAATCTTTCATAGCCACTTATTTTCAAAGGCATCTAGTTTTGTCTAATGTTTTAGTAGATCTACAGCTCTTATAGCCATATATTAGCACCAATATTATGTTTGAATTGAAAATTCTCAGTTTTGTTCTGTAGGTGATAGGTATGGCAATTTCCTGTAGTATCCTTGAAAGACCTTATTGTATTAAATGATATATTATTGTGGGTTGGGATTGTATAACACTCCTGTGTCTGTGGGGAGGAGGGGAAGGAGGGAGGCACGTGCAAAACGTAAGACCAAAGTTCAAAAGACTTTACTAAAACGTTCCAGATAAGTATGGACTTTTGAGACAATAAGTGTTAAGTGGATTTCCTGGGGAATCCCTAGAGAGAGATGTGACCTGGGAACCTCTTGGTGCCAACTGGCAGAGGGCACAGTGGATACAGAGTTTTCCAGCGATCTTCTAGATCAGACAGTTACATAATTATTCCCTAAAGAGTGACACATGAGGACTCTAACAAGAGCCAGTAACCCACTGGTCATTATAATCATTGTGAAATGTTTGTACAGATAATATTTAAGGAGTTAGGTATCTGTATTGAAAACTATATTCTTAAGGCAGGTTTCCAGGAAGTGACCTGTCTCTGACGGGTTCCTTTCCAGCAGGGGGTAACAGACACTTATGTCCCTTTCTGGTCTATTTGTATACTGAGCCAGATGCTGAGTAAGAGATTGTAAAATCTACAAGAACGGTGTATACAGCAAGAAAAATACCCAGCAGAGAGTGTCCTGCTTAAGAATGAGGACAATAGATTGTTCTGATATATCTGGGGTGCAAACTGATATCCAGGATCTTTCACTGAGGAGGCAAGCTGATGACACGACTTGTTTCATAAAAGGAAGACCACAGTCAGTCCTGGCTGTAAAACGCTTAAAGGACTTTGGGTGAGCATTGCTCTATAATACAGGAAGTATCTATTTAAGTAAGTCTAGATTCTAGAATACGTGTTATGATTTTATTTCATATGTAACCATGTTGCTTCCAATGCTGCTACTTGCTATCACTTGAATCTCTGTACTTCATTAAATAAACTTTTACTTGTTTTCACTATAAACATACCTAAAGTGCTGTGTGTTAAATGAAGTGATGATATGAGGTATAATGGTAAGCTGGGGTGTACTGCTTTGCTGGAAGCAGCAAATCTGTGAATACTACAAGTGTGCAGTGGAACAGGGCCTGGATACTCCAGGGAGATGCTTGGAGGGCTTTAGGATCGGAGTGTGCACATCACTAACGTGCAGAGAGACAGCAGGGTCTTCACGGGCTTAGAGGAGAGTGCTTGTGTTGCCTATGGCCAGTTAGTTTGGGAGCTGATCCACGGCAGACACAGACAAGGATTTCTCGTGCTAAAGGCAGGTAGAAGCAGGGTGCCGCACAACACAGAGTACCCCAGGGAAGCATCAGAAGAGATTAATGCAAGTTACCCAACTCCAATTATGAAAAACTCAGCCTTTTGAAGCTACACCCTGAAGAGAGTGTCTTGGCCTTCTGTAACAGCTAATCATCAGACAAAGATCAAAGGCCTGAGATATATAAAGAAATGACTGCTCTGTCCACTTGTTGTTCTCATTCTAGATTTAAGAGTGATATGAACTTGCAACCAAGGGGAAAACCCAGTTGTGAGTTTTGAAGGACTGAAACTTACCAGAGTTACCTAGAGTGGAGTTGCGAGTGACCTCTGGTATGTGTTTTGGCATGCATATTGGTTCTATTATTGTTTTAATATAATTTTCTCTGCAGTGCTTTTACCTTAAGAATAAATGTGCTTGCTTGGAAGGAGCTGTGTGATAACTTTTAATTGCAAGTAATACACTGACCATAGCCTTCAGAGAGAAAGCGAAGTGCAAGCACTGGGCTGTTTAGGCAGCCTGGTTTGCTGGGGATATCAGCAAAATACTGTAAATCACTGTAAATCCAGTGAACTGTGCAGCCTTAAAACCCCAAACAGCAGTGAGTGAGATGCAGGTCTCAAGAGAGGTGATGACTGTGAGCCAGAAACCTTTAAATGGGTACCCTCGAGGGACCATGGAGGAGAACTACATGTGCAGTTATCCTGAAACTGTGACACTGTATCTTTGATTTCCATATATTGTTGAGTTTAGAAAATCGAGTGGATGCCTTTTGAGTCCTCAATGTGACTTCCTTCTCGAGACCTATGTTGGTTAATATGGTATTGCTCATGTTTTACCACATGGTATTGCCTATGTTTTAGCATAAATAATTTTGAGCCCCACTTGGCCTGCTATATTTGCCAAGTTGTCTGTCTTTGTAATGTTTTGAATATACAGATATCAGAATTACTAAGGGGATAGTCAAACAAAATAGGAATTACCAGAAAGTGAAAGTTTTATAAGGATCAGAGTCTACGAAAAACTACAGTTTTGCTGTTCACAACACTGACATAGGTGATTGAAATAATATTCCATGAAAAATACAAGCTATCATACCAGTGTGATCACTCCAGAATATAGTAGATATGGTTTGCATTTGATCTGAGCTGGATATGAATGTCTCAACATGCATTAACCAGTGACAGAGCTCCTCCAATGCATTGGACATATATGCAACAGCGAATGGGATCTATGCACAACAGAATGTCTGGACCAAAATGAACCACCATAGGTCATGTCCAAGAAAATTAAAATGGAAATGCTTTTGACTATTTTAATGTGTTTAGCAGCTTGTGTTTACATGCCAAATATTTTAAAAAGAGGAAAACTGTCAGGAATCCATAAAGCACAAAATCAGCCCTGTTCCCTGATGGCTTCCAGAATTTTTGCTTCTTTTGGGAAGGAAAACAATACATCATGTACCTAACTGACAGTGTCCTGTCAAGCACAGAGTTCCCCTCTAATGAATTAATCTCCATGAAAACTAATATTCAACATTTATATCTCAGTTAAGAAAATACCAAATCAGACACATCCAGTAATGCTCCAGAAAAGTAGCTAAAAACGAAGAATTTAGCAGTTTGAAATAATTTAATCACAGTATTCTCCACAAAACAACCTGTAAAGTGACAACCTTGAGTGCTTGATCCTCAGTGGCAGATACTCAGAGTGTTGATATGAGAAGCGGGTTTCTATCTAAGTACTTCATACCCCACAAATGAGTCAATAGGTGCAGTGGGTTTAGGGCTTGTAGAAAAGAGGGTGTGTGTGTGTGGGGGGGGAGCTGGCGGTGAGGAAGACACTTCTTAAATCTTGTGCTATGTTTTGATAAAAGTTGCCAGCATTTAAAATGAAGGATATTGAGGAATAATTGTGCAAGTATGGAGTGGGGGGCAGAATTATTGGAGATGCGTGAAACGTCTCCACCCTGACAACAATATTTCAGAAACCTATTTTCCTCATGACACAGCAGATAGTATTAACCACCCAAGTGCAATCCACAACTTGCAGAGCACATACTTGCACTTACATGGCCAGTAATCATGTTTGATAACATCTGATCCTGACATAGAGTTGCCAACTTTCTAATCACAGAAAACCGAACACCCTTGCCCTGCCCCCTTCTCTGCCCCTTCCCCAAGGCCCCATCCCTTCTCCGAGGCCCCATCCCCGCTCACTCCACCCCCAACCTCCATCGCTTTCGCTCCCCCACCCTTGCTCATTTTCACTGGGCTGGGGCAGAGGGGTTGGGTGCAGGAGGGGGCTCTGGACTGGGCCTCAGGGGTTCGGAGTGTGGGAGGGGGCTCCAGGCTGAGGAAGGGGGTTGGGGTGTGTGTGGGGGGGTACGGGCTTTGGGCTGGGATGCAGGCTCCGGGATGGAGCCAGAAATGTGGGGTTCAGGGTGCTGGAGATACTCAGGGCTGGGGCAGGAGTTTGGGGTGTGGGAGGGGGCTCAGGGCTGGGGTGTGGGAGGGGCCTTTGCGCGCTGCCCCCATCTGCAGGCACTGCCCCTGCAGTTCCCAGGCAATAGGAAGCTTGGGGTGGGAGCAGACTGTGGAGCACCCATTGCCGCCCCTGAGCTGGAGGGACATGTCACTGCTTCCCGGAAGCCAGGCAGAGCTGGACAGGAAGCCTGCCAGCCCCACTGCGCCAATAACCAGATTTTTAAAAGCCCAGTCAGCAGTGCTGACTGGAGCTGCCAAGGTCCCTTTTCGACTGGTGTTCCGGTGAAAAACCAGACACCTGGCAACCCTATGCAGACACCTTTTATCATCATATGGGTCTTCCTTGGGCTCATTTTAAGTTGATTTCACTCAGACTTTTGGACCCTTCCTTACTGATTAAGGGTCTGACCCTGCCAGGGACATCACTGGAGTTGAAAGTTCTCAGCACCATGACGAAGCGGCCCCTGGAGGGGAGAGAGGGGAGGCAGAGGGCTCCGCGTACTGCCCTTGCCTGCGGGTACCTCCCCCAAAGCTCCCATTGGCCACGGTTCCCCATTCCCAGCCAATGGGAGCTGTGGGGGGCGGTGCCTGCCATATGGCTGGCAATCCTGCAGGCTGAATCCAAAGTCCTGATGGGCCGGATCTGGCCCACAGGCCGTAGTTTGCCCACCCCTGTTATAGAGCAAATAATTCTCTCCCACTCCTGTCTGTTTTGTGTACTGTCTACACAACAGCATAGCATCTATTTTTATCAATCCCAAAGTGTTTTAAATATGGAGGCACTGTGGGCTTGCTTCTTTTCAGATTGTGAAGTCAGTCCCATGGCACTGACCATAGCCTGAGTGGGCGATTTGCAGGCTCAGGCTCTGAAAGTGATTGTCATTATAATGACATTATAATGATAATCATTATCACAGGTGCATGAGTTTATTTATCTAGATTCTACATGATGAATGCTTTAGAAATGCTGAGCAAACTGAATGCTAAGATGCACTCCCTGCAATTCATGCTCTAAAACAGACAGGTAAGGTGGCTTCACGGCCTGGAGATAAATGGGGTGAACAAGAAACATTATTCTACTTGTTTTGGTAAAAGTTGCAGGTATTTAAAATTAGGGACAATGAGGATTAATTGTGTGAATCCAGGTTGCAGAATTGGGCCTATAATCTTGTACTCCCTCCAAGAGGATGAAGGTGTGAAAGGAAAAGGCTCAGGGCTCTTCCTCTTAGATGGAACCGTAGCACTGCAGCTAACCCCGCTCCTCTATGTCCATAGCTTTCACTATAGAGACCTACAAGGGTCTGTTGTCACCACATTATTCAATCATAGACAGAAAGTTGTCAGGAGGACTAGTGAGAGCATGAGCAGCACCCTCTCCCTCCTTCTCAATGCCTAGTTGAAACAAAAACCTGGAAGAAAAGCAACTAGCAAAAGATGAATGCAGGCAAGATTGAGGCGAATCTTGTACGAAGAGGGACATACTTCAAAAGAATTTGCCTCCTCTATAACATCCCCCACTAATGAGGGAATTTGCCTCCAGGTTAAGTCTGGCCACCAGCCTTTGGGATTCCTCAGTGATACTGGATATCCAAATATGGCAAACAATTCCCCACTTCCATCTGTGGCTGGGCAGAAGATTGTGTACCCCATCCTACTGGGTACAGACCTGGACACAGTGATCCAGGTAGTCAAGATGTCTGAGTTTCAATACTGTAACTAAGAGTGATACCATATACCCAGAAAAAGCTCCAGCTGGCACAAAAACACAGCAGCCCATCTGTTTAACATATGTCATCCCAGTGATCTGCTGACTACACTGGTTCCCTGTTGAATATACAGTTCAGTTTGAGGTGTCTGTTTCAGTATTCTTCGGCCTCCACAGGACTGTCCTTAGATACCCGAGACCTCTCCGTTCAGTTCACAACCATGACCTCCCACAAGAGCCATGATCTGATAAGAAAAATAAAGGTGACAATGACAACCAGTAGCAGAGGCTCATGAATTCCAGAGATAGGAGATGGACGTAGAACACAGAACTCACTCCCACAGGGGGTTAAAAAGGACATGGAGCTAACCAATTTCAATTACAGGCAAAACTGATTTCTTCAGCTTAGCTTTCCTCCAACAATTTCTTCACGCAGATGCAAATGCCCCAGAGACACCTATCCACCCATAGAAACAAGCAAGCAAAAACTATCAGACAAAACATCAAAACCAAATCAAGATATTTCTCCTACTTGTTGGACTGGAAGAAAGACTGAGAAACCTATTTCTGTTTTTAAATATAAGGGAGGCATTATGTTGATGGGGGCATAAACAGAAAAACAGCATTATTCGGCGCACATTTGTTTACACTTTAGTGCCACAGAAGAGATTAGTTTATTGATTTAAAACAATTTTTTGTTTTGCATAGTTGCAATTTTTAAAGGAAAAGCTATAATATGGGACAACTTTTGAGGCAAAGACCTGACAACCTCGACAGAGTCCTTTAAGGATGAACATATTTCTTATTGACTCTCAACAACTGCTACCTAATTCAAGAATAACCCCACTGGTCTGCAACTGATAGAAATCCCCCACAGCACTATACACGTATTTGAACAGATTCACTTTACACATACACTGCAAAATGTTTGGATAGGCTACACATGTATATTATAGAAATCACCTTTAGCTAATCAAAATAATTTAATAAAGATCAGATGGAAACAAATGGCTACCAATATCTATGAAGTGCCTAACAAAGGTCAAATCATTGAGCAGTGTTAAACCAACTGAAATACATTAAACAAATATTCACTAATTTATGACTACAGAAAACTGTCCAAATCTTGTAACATTGCAATGCAAAAATCTTACATGCAAAGGTCTTCCATTCTATTTCTTAAATCACAACGTGCTTAGAAAGGCACTACAAAAATGACAGGTTTCAGAGTAGCAGCCCTGTTAGTTTATATCCGCAAAAAAGAACAGGAGTACTTGTGGCACCTGGGCTGTAGCCCATGAAAGCTTATGCTCAAATAAATTTGTTAGTCTCTAAGGTGCCACAAGTACTCCTGTTCTTTTTAATACAAAAATGATGGTTGTTAGGTGCCTAAATACCTTTGAGGATCTGGACCAAAATGCTTGGAGCAAGGGAGTAGGAATCTGAACTGTGGGCAGAGGTGAAAATAAGCCGGTACACCCCGGCTTCCCCAGGGGGCAATTTAAAGGGCCTGGGGCTCCCAGCCTAATTGCCTCCAGAGCCACACTGCTGGAGCCCTGGGGTAGTGGTTGCGGGGCTCCAGCGGCTATTTAAAGGGCCTGGGGCTCTCCTGCTTCCACCGCCCCGGCCCTTTAAATAACCGCTGGAGCCCCGCAGCCGCTACTCCAGGGCTCCAGGGGCTATTTAAAGGACTGTGGCAGTAGAAGCAGGGGAGTCGCAGGCCCTTTAAATAGCCTCCAGAGCCTTGGGGTAGTGGAGGCTCCAGGGGCTATTTAAAGGGCTGGGGCTCCAGCTGCCTCTGCCACCCCAGTCCTTTATATAGCCACTGGAGCCCTGCTGCTTCCCCAGGGCTCTGGCGGCTAATTAAAGGACGGGGCAGTAGAAGCAGGGGAGCCCCGGGCCCTTTAAATAGCCCCCAGAACCCCAGGCTGCTGCTGCTCTGTGAGGGGGGGAAGGATGAGGGGGGGCACTTACCTTACAGGGTGGGCTGGGGCTGGCTCTGACCCCCGTAGCCCCGCCCCTTCCACCATAGGCCCCGCCCCTTCCGGGGCCACTTAGATTCATAGATTCATAGATACTAAGGTCAGAAGGGACCATTCTGATCATCTAGTCTGACCTCCTGCACAGCGCAGGCCACAGAATCTCACCCACCCACTCCTATGAAAAACCTCACCCATGTCTGAGCTATTGAAGTCCCCTTCTTTGCTGTGTAACTTTGAGCAAGTTACTTATACCACAATATCCCCTTCTATAAATTTGGATAACACTTTATTATCATTCATGATTTTATTGTAGTAAGTAGTCCTAGGGGCACCATCAAACATCAGGGCCCTATTGTGTTAGGTACC
The DNA here is from genome assembly GCF_009764565.3 of Dermochelys coriacea. NCBI lineage: Eukaryota > Metazoa > Chordata > Testudines > Dermochelyidae > Dermochelys > Dermochelys coriacea. The sequence continues at coordinate 30,464,286 of NC_050072.1, read as the reverse complement.
ATAAATATATACATGAAAAAAAAAAAAGATAATCCTTGTCCTAAGGGCTCACCATCTATGTTACTCATCTTCTACCCAAGGGTTTGTGGAGATTAATTTAGATTTATAATAGCAGTTTGAGATCCTTTAATAAAATCTCTATTAGTAGTAGTAGTAGTAGTAGTAATACTAAGACTGGCTCTAATAATTGCAAGTTGCACACACTGCAAATATCCACAGAAAAACTAGCTCAGAAAATAAAAATCAGCAGATATGTTTTTTGTTTTGTTTACTGTTTGAAAAAAGTGCGGTTCATTTTTCTTCACTCCTTTGCATTTGCTTTCTTCTGCCTCTGAACTACTTTCATTAGGGAACAGAAGAGGAAATACCAAACTATTATGAGAAAAGTTTTTAAAAAATTCTAATCCAATCAAAACCAGAAAATATAGGCAATCTAGTGTGAAAGTCTGCTCTTGTGAGATTTCCATTCTGACCAAAGAGGTCAGACCAAAGAGATTTGGCTTAGCAGCCAAAAGTTCATCCAACTTGAACCTTCAAACATAATTTGAAAACAAATGAGGAAATATAAACAGCTTAATTTTGTAAGGGAGAAAAAAATTGTGGTTGTCAGCTACCATGGTTAGGGGGCACAGTACAGAGTTCAAGAACCTTATTAATTGCTGGCACGTCATATGAGCACTAATTGATAGAACTAATGCTGGATGGTAGAAAAAGACATTCACAGGGTAGAACAAGGTTATAAAATGCCAGGAAATTGCCAAAATAAAAGCATATATAATAGGTGGGGCTGGTAGCTTGATCTGTTCAGGTTGACCAACACTTCCCATGGTAAGATTCGGCTTTCAGCTGTTATAACTTTGCCAAACTAACCATCCGGGCTAAACATTCCCATGCTAGTTGTTTGCATCCAGCTGAAATTTTATGGAAATTTTCACCCCAAACAGTTCAGCCATTTCTGACAATGAGGCTAGGGAAAAACATACTCCCTCCACCCTCCCCGCCTCCAATCTTAAAACATTCTGGCAACTTTTTCTTTGAAAAGAACTAGCATCTCTATGCTTTGGAGCAGGGACTTGACATTTGGTACAGGGGAGAGTGGCCATTGGGTCAGGGATGTACCTTTTGCCATCCCTGTGAAGCAGCTAAATTCCCTGAAAATTCTGAACACACATTGGCTGTGCTCCAGTCTGAGGCTGAGCAGGACTTTCCCTGCAATGGCAGCTCTGGGTTGCGGCAGGTCTGGGTTCTAGCACCTGGACTGAGAGTAGGGACCCTGTCCCTTCTGTGCTCTCAGTGCTCCCCTGCTGGGCCAAAGCAGTGTGAGGAGGAAGAAGCTGCCTGAACCAAATGCAAAGAGGGCTTGACATCTGATGAGGAGCTGGGAGGACTGTGAATAGCTGGGAAAGGAGACCGGGACTAGAAAACTAGTGGGGCAAGGGGAAGGAAGACAGATGTAACTAGGTGTCACAACGTGGGTGGAAAATGGGGACTGGCTGGACTACGAGACAGGGACAAGGAGTTGGGGAGGAGTGGGAAACTGAAGTTGTTTGAGGAGCCTGGGGAGGGAGATTGGGCTGAGAGCTAGTGGGGAAAGGGAACGTGGGCAGTGGGCAGCGGGCAACTGGAAGCCAGAGTGGGGGAAGAAAAATCAAATGAGAAGCTAGAATGGGACTGGCTTGGGAAAGGCAACTGGGATGGGGAAGGCTGCAGGGACGCTGCACAGCAAATCTTAATTCTGCTATTTTCTAACTCAGGGGCGGGCAAACTTTTTGGCCTGAGAGCCACATCAGGTTTCCGAAATTGTATGGAGGGCCGATTAGGGGAGGCTGTGCCTCCCCAAATAGCCAGGCGAGGCCCGGCCCCGCCTCCTATCTGACCCCTCCCATCCGACCCTTTCGCTACTCACCCCCCAACGGCTCCCCCGGGACTCCTACCCCATCCACCACCCCCTGCTCCCTGTCCCCTGACCGCCCCCCCGGACTCCCCACCCGACTGCCCCCCATGACACCTGCCCCATCCAACCCCCTGTTCCCTGACCTCTGACCGCCCCTGCCCTCTGCAACTCCCCTGCCCTCTATCCAACCCCCCCTACCCCCTTACTGTGCTGCCTGGAGCACCGCTGGCTGGCGGTGCTACAGCCACACCACCCAGAGCACTGGGTCAGGCTGTGGCTCTGCAACTACGCTGCCCAGCCACCCAGAGCGTTGCGCTGTGTGGGAGGGGGAAGAGCAGGGGAGGGGCTGGGGACTAGCCTCCAAGGCCAGGAGCTCAGGGACCAGGCAGGAGGGTCCCGTGGGCCGGATGTGGCCCGCGGGCCATAGTTTGCCCATCTCTTTTCTAACTTGTGAGTGCTAGACTTTGCAATCTTAATAATGTCCTTTTAACAGAGTGCGTGCACACATGCAAAAAACTATACAAAATACAGTGTTCCCACTACACATAATGTACTATGACTATTTTCTCATTGTTATTCCTCCTTTATTTACCTAGATGAAATTCTGTGTTACGTTATACTATGACAGCACAAGTCCTACACGCACACACATTCCATTAAGCACTGCACTGAGAGATTAAGTGATGCGCGGACCTTGTACTGTTCTTTATACAAGAGTGAATTATATATACTCATGGGAATAGATGCTCAAAAATATACTTTTCTTTTTATTATAATGGCTAGTTACATAATGATATTGTAGGTCACTGTAGGTCTATGTATTGGCAAGATGCTCGTTTAGTTATATGAGCTAGGAAACGACCTCCTTTTGGAATCCTGCAGGCACATAACACAAATGGCATATGTCCTAATATTCCTAGAACAGTGGTGAATCGCTGACAGATTTATCTTCACCTGGGCACACAAAGTGCATGCTATGTCTTAGTAAGGCAAGTCAGATATATTTTTACAAAATTCCTTTTAGAAACTGCTGAGCAAATATTCTTAATTGTGTTCAAGGAGGATCCCTTTTCTCACAGAAGTGCCAAGCCCTTTGGAAATCATAGGATTAATTAAGGAATAGACTCAAATGTCAAGTGCTTCTGAAACACCAGGGGCTGTAAAATCTCTGAGGAGTGGTGTTGCTAAAATGGGAATATCTCTAATGCTGTGGTATAGGAGAGGAGTTGGACAGTCACTGCCTCTGTGTGCCATGTCACTCTGTGTGTGTGTAGACAATAAATGTTCTCAAAGTCATCCTTATACTCAATAGTAAAGGTTTGCAAGATTGGGTCTCTAGGGCTCAGTTCTCCACTCACTTGCAATGTGAAGTAAATGGAAGCTGTCATGTAATTGAGAACAGAATTGAGCTCTTAGGGTGAATTTCTCTCTGAGCGTAGAGGGCAAATGCACACATACATAAATATGGTATACATATGTGTGTACACTCCCCCCCATACAAGTATTTTATATATTTATATTTGATAGTGGATTCTCCAATCTAGCAGACAAAGATAGCACAAGACTGTCTAGCTTCAACTTCCAGCCTTTCAAATTCAAACCGGACAATAAGGTGAAAATGTTGAACCGTGAGGGTAATTAATTATTGGAACAACTTACCAATGGTTCTGGTGGATTCTTCATTACTGGCAATTTTTAAATTACATTTTTTTTTCCATTTTCTAAAAGATATGCTCTAGTTCAAGCTAATATTGTATCAGGGAAGTTCTAGGGTCTCTAATAAAGGAGGCCATACAAGAGGATCACAGTGATCCCTTCTGGTCTTAGATTCTACGAATATAGAATTATATAGATGTGTACACAAAACAAATGATTATATTTGTGCAGCACCTTTAATTTGGAAGGACCACAGCCCTTTGTATTTTGACAATTCTTTTTCAATTATTTGAATGTCAGAAGACAACAAAAATTCCACTGATTATCCAAAACCTGTGATGTAAAATTAACAGTTAACAGATGTGACCCAGGAACCTCTTGATAGCAACCATCAGAGGGCACATGGGGAGCATAGAGTTTTACAGGGATCCCGTGGGTTGGATATATGCATAATAATTCAATAAAGTGTGGCATGTGAGGTCTCTACTGAGAGCAAGTAACTCATATTTTCCAATGGTTATGATAACCAGTACGTAAGGATAATATTTAAGGAGTTATGCACCTATATTGGAAATTATGTTCTTAAGGTTGGTGAGTTAAAGCAGGTTACCAGGAGGTGACCAACACATTCCTTTCAGACAGGCAGTGTTCCTGGAGAAATTCTCCAGCCTCCATTTTGTGTGCCTGATCTCTATTCTGAACAGACAAAAGCAACTCCACTCTAAGCTGCCAATCTTAAGCATGCTCAGTACTGAGATAGGGTGAAAAGTTCAGTTAATTGGCAGAAAACCCAGAATTTATAAGATCTTGCCCTGACAGACTAGGGACCGAGCGGCTAGGCTGCAGTTCTGCAGAAAAGGACCTAGGGGTTACAGTGGACGAGACGCTGGATATGAGTCAACAGTGTGCCCTTGTTGCCAAGAAGGCTAACGGCATTTTGGGCTATATAAGTAGGAGCACTGTCAGCAGATCAAGGGATGTGATCATTCCCCTCTATTCGGCACTGGTGAGGTCTCATCTGGAGTACTGTGTCCAGTTTTGGGCCCCACACTACAAGAAGGATGTGGGAAAATTAGAAAGAGTCCAGTGGAGGGCAACAAAAATGATTAGGGGGCTGGAGCACATGATTTATGAGGAGAGGCTGAGGGAACTGGGATTATTTAGTCTGCAGAAGAGAAGAATGAGGGGGGATTTGATAGCTGCTTTCAACTACCTGAAAGAGGGTTCCTAAGAGGATGGATCTAGACTGTTCTCAGTGGTAGCAGATGATAGGACAAGGAGTAATGGTCTCAAGTTGCAGTGGGGGAGGTTTAGGTTGGATATTAGGAAAAACTTTTTCACTAGGAGGGTGGTGAAGCACTGGAATGGGTTACCTAAACAGGTGGTGGAATCTCCTTCCTTAGAGGTTTTCAAGGTCAGGCTTGGCAAAGCCCTGGCTGGGATGATTTAGTTGGGAATTGGTCTTGCTTTGAGCAGGGGGTTGTACTAGATGACCTCCTGAGGTCCCTTCCAACCCTGATATTCTATGATTCTATTTGCATGCTTAGCTACCAGCTAGTCAAGATTAAGAAATTAACAAGAGATTGCAAAATCTACAATAAGGAACACACAGCAGGAGGGCTCCTGATTTACGAATAAAGATTAAAAGACTGTTTTGATATATCTGGGATTATAAATGAACACCGTGGTATCTTTCACCCAGGAAGAAAGATGACAGCAGGAATGCTTCATGAATGGAAGATCCCAGCCAAACTTGGTTGTAATACGCTGGGAGAATATTGGGTAAACTTTTGCTCTTATGAAATAGTAATGTCCTATTGTTAAGTTTAGGCTCTAGTACAGAGGTGGGCAAACTATGGCCCGTGGAACCCTCCTGCCTGGCCCGAGCTCCTGGCCCGGGAGGCTCGCCTCCCCCCCCCATTCTCCCCTCCGCAGCCTCAGCTCACTGCACCGCTGGCACAATGCTCTGGGAAGCAAGGCTGTGATCTCCTGGGGCAGTGCAACTGCAGAGCCTGGCCTGACCCGGTGCTCTGTGCTGCGCGGCACAGCTACCTGTGCTGGTGCAGCCACGCCGCCAGCCACCGGTGCTCCAGGCAACACGGTAAGGGGTTCGGGGAGGGGGTTGGATAGAGGGCAGGGGAGTTTGGGGTGGTGGTTAGGGGCTGAGGGTGTGCATAGGGGTTGGGGTGGTCAGAGGGTGGGGAACAGGGGGGTTGAATGGGGGCAGGAGTCCCGGGGGAGCAGTCAGGAAGGAGAGGAGGGGTTGGATGGGATAGCGAGGGGCAATCAGGGGCAGGGGTTCTGGGGATAGTCAGGGGACAGGGAGCAGGGGGGTGGGGGTGGATGGGGCAGGTGTCCTGGGGGGGCATCAGGGGGCAAGTAGCAGGGGGGTCAGATAGGGGGCGGGGCCGTGCCACGCCTGGCTGTTTGGGGAGGTACAGCCTCCCCTAACTGACCTTCCATACAATTTCAGAAACCCAATGTGGCCCTCAGACCAAAAAGTTTGCCCACCCCTGCTCTAGTATGAGTGTTATTTTATTTTACAGATAACTCTTTGTTTCCAATATTTTTGCTTGCTGTCATTTGAATATTTCTGAAATAAACTCATACTTGTTTTTACTATAAACAAATCGAAGTGCCATGAGTTAAGCTGAGCCATGGTTTAAGGGTTAAACTGTGGTGCGCTGTTCATTTGGGGACTGCAGGTTTGGTCATTATGGGTGAGTCAAGTAGCGCAGGGGCTGGATGCTGCACAGCAATGCTGGGAGGAGCCAGGGATGGGAATGTGCCTATTGCTAACGTGAAAAGAGGAAGAGGCCTGTGGGGGAGTGGAGTAGCTAGTGGAGACAGGGAACTGACCCATGGCAGGCACAGACAAGCCTTCCTCATGACCCTGGGTATCTTTGGGAAGCGTCACAAAAGATATTGGGGGGGGGGGTATGTGACTCTGTTTTGCATAACAGGCATTTCAGTTAACTAAGGCCATTGAGTAAATTTTGTAAAGTCTTCATAGCCCTTCAGAATGAAAGGCAAAACAGCATTGTGTTGTGCTTTGAGATCTATGGATGACAAGAGCCATGTACGAGCTAGGTATGTGTTATTATATAAATATGCACTTCTCCCCCAACCGTAAATGGATGGGTCACAGAGTGCTCTCCCACATCCCTCAGCCCAATGTCTGGCTAGCTCTGACTCCCTTTTCTGGTCATGCAGAAACATTTTTCTGGGACAGTTAAAGATCCACACTTTCACTCCCAGAGCCAAATTCAGGGGTGAATTTAAGGCATACTACAGAGAATATAATTGGTATATTTCACATTTTCTGGTTCCCATTTGTATCTAAGACCCTTCATTTTCAGTTTTTGTTTTGTTTTGTTTTTTGCTTAAAACTTCCCAGGAATTTTTCAGTACGTATTACAAAAATGAAAAACTAGGTGAAAAAATTAACTTCTGGATAAATATGGGATAAATATCACTCGTCTCCTATTTATGTTTTAAAAAAAACTTTCAAAAATTCTCTTATGTTCTGAAACTTAGTCAGATACAGTTTTTCTTTTTCAACCCATTTTAGCATAAAAATTAATTCACTAACTTTTATTTGCTTTGAATACTGATAACTATCTGTGCTATCTGTAAAGCTGGTATTGTGTACATGGTTGGTATGGGATTGAAAACAGTACATACACCAGTGCTTGATTTGTTCTGGTTCTTCTGACCAGTTCCATGCTCTGGAAAGAGAGATGGTGGCTTGGTATCGTGGGCCATCCAAGTTCCTGAGCTGCTCCCTCTCCTTCCCCAGCAGGCCTGGAAGTGGAAGAGGTGGAGAAGGCAGCATAAGGAAATGGTACCCTGGCTCCCTCTTCTTCCAGGCCCCTCCAAAAGGAGAGAATGGCTGTGGGCAGCCCTGGTCACCAACCCACCATCATTCCTTCTGGAGCAGGGAGGCGAATCTAGGCTGTTTTGATGCTTCCAAAATTAAAGTGAAAAAAATTGATAAAAATCAAATGGCTTACATAAAATCCAGGATTTTACTTTTTTTTGTAAAAATCAGCAAAAACTGAAAGCGAAGGGCTTTGTGTGCCTCTTACAGCCCCTTAAAACTCTACTTAGACTTCCTTACAGACTCCTTCAACCACGCCTTCCACCTCAGTTCTGAATGTCTTCATGAGTCACTGGATTCTAAATTAACTGTATCAGCTCAGGAAAGAGAGACCAGGATACCACTGTGGGCGAGGCCTTCTGCTCATTATGTAACAATGGTCAAAACCAAAATGTTAGGATGCATAAGGAATGAGATGAAAAAAAAAATTATAATGCCATTGTAATTTGAAAATGGTATGCCCTATTGATTTCTGGTCACCCCATAAAAAAAGAGGAGATTCAGAAAGTGTTGGAGAAATTGACCAGATGCATGGAAAAACATCTCACATGAAAAGAAATTGAAAAGACAGATTATTTACTTTAGAGAAGAAAAGGAGTACTTGTGGCACCTTAGAGACTAACAAATTTATTAGAGCATAAGCTTTCGTGAGCTACAGCTCACTTCATCGGATGCATCGGATGAAAATGCATCCGATGAAGTGAGCTGTAGCTCACGAAAGCTTATGCTCTAATAAATTTGTTAGTCTCTAAGGTGCCACAAGTACTCCTTTTCTTTTTGAGAATACAGACTAACACGGCTGCTACTCTGAAACTTACTTTAGAGAGGAGCCAAGTAAGAGTGAACATGATCAAAGTATAAAAATAATGAATGGTAGAGAGGGGGAAATTGGGTACATCTATTCATTCACACACACTCATAATACAGGAATAAGGGAACATTTTACAAAACTTGAATGGCAGTTTAAAACTAATAAAAGTAAATCCTTTCCTATGGAACTAATTTTCACTGAGGTCAAGAGTTTAGCAGGATTCAAGACTTTGGACATATATGGCTCAAGATAAACTACCCCATAGCAAATACTGGAGAGTAAAGAGAGATTCCCAGGGCAGAAAAAGGCCCGTGCACATAGGATAGAAAAAGAACGCTGGCAGGTTTTAAAAGGAATACTCTCAAGCTGGGGTAGCTGTTTGGGATCTAGACTGAGACACAGGGACTTGCAGGGTGTCTGAAGTTAGGCCTACCTAGGGGTACCATCACAGGATAACCTTTTAGATAATAATATTCATTCATTATTTTAAACCCCTTTTTCTCTAAACGCTTTGCTCCTATTACAAGAAACAAACAATACTTTGGTTTAAGAAGGCTGCCTAGTCACTATATTCATCACAGACTCCTGAAGGAAAGAAACACAGGCATCTAAATCCTAGTCGGACCTGCTGGGTAAACATGGTGGCTACAGGGTATTATAGCCCAAGTCCTCATCTAAGAGTGGGAGAATTGTGAAATTCCACCTCTGGGTACAGGTGCAAGCACAAACCCAGAGATCGGAGGAGGTGCACTGAGAGACCAGAACAGAGACAGAGGTGAAGGTTAATGACCCAGGTTTTCCAGCACCTTCCTCTACATCAGCTATTTCTAGCCACTGTCAGAGACAGGATGCTGGACCACAGTTCTGATCCAATATGGTCATTTTATGTTACAATCGTTCCTGTAACAAAGCCAGTCACATAACTCAAATCCTTAGGCATCACAAGGAGTGTAGCAAAAAAAAAAAAAAAGCCACTAACTCCAGGATTTAGGAAGATCATGTCCTGTTTCCTTGCACTTTCTCATACCTCCACAGCATCTAAGTTACGCCGTCTCAGGTTCCCTCACACCTCGATGCGTAAATAGGACTCTGGGAATGCAGCCAAGTGTAAAGGAACTCAGGTAAGACTCTCTTACCCTAAGTTAAATCACTTTTCATTTCATCTCTGAATTTGGCCCATGGACTCCAACTAATTTGTCTCATTGCAACATGTCATGGAGATGAATGCAGCAAACTATAAAATAAAAGACAGCTTAACAAGCCTCAAACATCTGACACAATAACTTTGCTCCAATAAAATGCGATGGGCTGACCCTTGCTTATACAAACCCTGCTTTAACTATTCAGTTAATAGAACACACACAGCATTGAGCGTGACTTTTTAGGCTGCTTTCCAGGCTGTTTCCCAAGACACTCCCCAAACTGCATCCCTTAACACCATAGCTAAAAGCACCAGGGCCATGGTGTATGTTTACTCCAGACACGACAAGATCTGAGAACCCTGGACATGAAATCATGAGAATTTATAAAATAAACACTTTCCAGCTGGCATTTTTTCTGCTATTCTGTTTCTTGCCAACTTCCAGCCTTGATCCAAGGAAAATATGATAAATGTTAATAACCCGCTGGGAGTACTGAACAACCAACCAACTTCTCTATTAACTTTCTCTGCACCAACCCAGGGTGAGACTTGTGCACTGCAGCACTGACAGGTTCTTTCCTGATGCTTCAAATGTCAGCCTAATGCAAGAAAGGCATTATGCATCACCCATATAAATTCAGCCTCATAGAACAATTGGTGTTAGAGCCTGATGTGCCCCCTCCATGTTGCAGAAGTGAGTAAAAGAAGGGCCAGAATGGTCCCTGAAGCTGTATGGAGGTGGGAACCTAAGCAGCACGCTTACCCCACCTCTGAGAGATCCCTGGGGACAGGGCCAGCCTTTGGAGCAGATGGTGGCAACAGCAGGAAAAAGCTGCCCTTTGTGGTGTGGGGCTCCCTATAAACAGGGTCTGATTTTTAGTGGAAATCCATGTTGTAGTTAATATTTCCAGAAGCAGCAATACCTCTCCTCTGTGACTTCAACCCCACGCACGGGGTGGGGAAGAATGCATAGCCATGGGAACCAGTCACGGGTAACATGAGAGGTAGGCTGCCAGCAGTGGAGTGGCCCAGCAGCAGGTTCTCTCATGGCATCTGCAGGCTACAAACTCCATACTAGCTCGTAATGGAAAGGGGGACAATGGTATATATACTCCCAACCTATGAAAAGAGGAGAGAAATAACCTAATCTCTCTCTCAGCTTTCGAGCTACAGAGAACCAGACAATCGGACAGTCACAGGGAGGGATTTGTGGCAGTGCAGAGGAGGCATGCATAAACCCATGGAGCACAAGAACTCCTGGTAAGAGAAACTGTTGGTTCAAAGTAAGAAATCCAATTCTGTGAAGTGCATAATGCAGTCAACTCCATACACTTCAATGGGAATTGAGGGCACTCAGAACCTTACAGGCCTGGATCCCTAGCTGGGGGAGAGACAGGCGGAGGCAACCTTCTAGGCCCATCTTGCAAAGAGGAGAGGGGGGACAGTTTTCCACTGAAGAGGACTGAGGAATCACTTAGCTGACAGAAGTCCTTTGTTCTTCCTATTTTTTCCATTTCTCCTCCCTTCTTGCTTTCCTCCATGGGGCCCATTCATTTCCAACATTGATCCCTTTCTTCACCTTTCTCCTTGAGTCCCTGAAGTTCTCCTCCCATTTCATTTCTCATTACCTTTGGCACTCCTCTCTTCACTCTTGGGGGAGTTCTGCAGTATAATTTCATTCTGTAGTCATTATCAGAAATCTTCTGGCTGCTATGGGAGTTATTAGGGTGATACACCTGTCCCTCAAGGACCACCGATTTCATGGGGGCTTCCAAAGTGCGGGGGAGAGTGTTGCAGAAGTGGCTGACATTCCTCTTTCACAGGTGCAACCCAACTAGAACCTTCCCATGTGTTCCCCTCCTCTTTCCTTACAGCTGCAACTCTTCTACTAGCTTGTAAATGGGTGGGGGTAAGGGTGAAACTGGCCATGTTTAAATGCAATTAAAATTAGAAAAACAGATTTACTTACAGATCTGCAGAAGGTGTTTGCAGTTATACAGTTAAGCCACCTAAAATAATTGTGCTGTGTGTCCTACATGGAATAGCAAGTAGTTGCCACTAGTGCTATATGATAAAACCAGAGCTGCCTATGAAATGGAAAGTAAGAACATCTAGTTGGACTATCAGAATTCCATTTAGCAATTGCAACCTGGAATCATATAGGCACCAATGATAATTGTTGATCAGTTATATGATCCTGAGCACTCATGGAAACATGCTCAGTTTTAACACTGCAACAACAGTAAATCATATGAGCTGCCCAAGAGTTACCAGAGACAATGCAGTAAATCCTCTAACTGCTACAAAACCCCTCCCCGAAAGCTGTTATGAAGGAATTTAGAAGATATTGCCATCCTTGTTAAAAACCTTATAGAATGCAGCTGTTGCAGCATTTCAGCAATTTGTTATGTAGTTGACAGACAGATTTATTCCTAGCAAAGGCTCCTTGCTTGGCGAGACACATGGGATAAGATACTACATCATCATGTCAAATTCTTCAATGCAGAGCATCTTATAAGGCTATATATATATATATACGCAAGATATATTTGAGGGTGCATCAACATTTCAACAATTAAAAAAAAGTTGGGTGATAAATGCGTGTTCCTGCTCATTTCGATTCCAAGCACATATAGTAAAAATGGGAAAAATTTAAACAATTCCATTAAACAATTTAACTTCCCCTTCAGATTTTAAAGCCTTAGAATGCTGATCAAATGCATCGTTGCACAGGGTAACAGAGTGCAGAAGTTCCCTCAAAGTTGGGTGCATTTCTGGTAGAGCACTTACATGAATCTCAGCCATCAGGGAAAACAGCAGATTTATGGACTTCTACTCTTTGCAGCTCTAGTGCACAGTGGAAAAAACGGCACATGGCCAAGAAGAAAGTGAATATGCTAAACCCCAGGCCAAGCTTCATGAATGGCCAGCATTAAACAACAGCCACTGCCAGTATCAGACAGACCCAATTAATTTATTCCAGCTCCAACAGCCCAGTTGAGAGAGAGGCTGGGCACTGCTAACAAGGTGTCGAGTGCTTTTAGCTCTCACTAGCATATGTCTATACAGTTCTGCAATCATGGCGTGTGCCTGCAGTTTGGGTAGACATATTTGAGCTAGTTCTAATCTAGCTAGCTCAGGTACGAGAGCAGAGAAGCTACAGCAGTACCACTGAACATTCCTTTGTCTTCCTGTTACCCCTGCCTCATTTACTACACACCTTTGAACTTCTGCAACAATTGAAGCAGGGGTAATACAGACAAACAGCCTCCTACACTACACAACCCTGATTCATCCCAAGAGCAAGCCCATCCTTTGCACTAAATGATCCTGGGATCCCATGGAAAATAGTATGTGAGGACATAATTAAGATTATCATAATGCATATGCACCAGGGAGCTAAATTAAGGTTCCATAGGCAACCTTAATTCTGACATTTGAGTGCTTGACTATGTAACCTCAATAATGTTGTTTTAATGCAGTTTTGCATGTGTAATTTTCAGGTTTAAAAAAAGCAAACTAAAACCAGAAATTCCATTTCGGGCATCATATTGACACTCACATGATTCACCGCAAGGGTGGAACCTTCAGATGCACCAATAGACCTCTGCCACTTGAGCCAATGGAGTAATTCTATATCAGCCAGCACTAGAGGGGGATGGAATACTTTGCCAGTGAGTTTCACAGTTTTGTTGACAGCAGAGAACTGGTTCCATCCCAGCTGCAAAGGGGCAGATGATCCAGTGGGCATAGACTTTTTTGCCTGTTCCCCGCACAGCTTAACCTCTTCTGCCCTGTCCTCTCCAGCCTTTCCCTGTTTCAGTCCTGCTTCTTCCCTATCCCTGGCTCCAGCCCGATTCTCCTTACCTACACAGTCCCAGTCTCCACTCCTGAGGCTTTTCACCCCAGTTACAGTCATTTTTCCAAGATAGTCCCCGTTCCCTCTTCCCGGCTCCTTGTCCAATCAGTCTCTTTGCTCCCCACACTAGCTCCCAGTTAGACTCCTTCCCTGGGCTACCTACCCCAATCTTAGTCCTCTTCTTCCTGGCTCTTTGTCCTAGTTTCTTTGCCTAGCCAATTAGTTCTTCCTCCACATCCCAGTTTCTTGTCAGACCTGTCTTTCCTCTCTCCACACTCTCTTCCATATCCCCCATTGGCTCTTAGTCCTAGTCTCTCGCCCTCCCCAAGCTCTTTGTTTAGTCTCAGTGTTCCTCCCCGCACCTAGCCAACGGGCTCCCAGCTCTCCCTCCATTTCCCTCACTAGTGCCCACCCCAAGTCTCCCCACCCTGACTCCCAGCTCCAGTTTCTTTGCCCAGCCAGCCCCGGTACCACTCTCCCTGTCCCAGTCCATTCTTTTCTCCCCTCTTGTCCAGCTCTTGGCTCCTCTGTACTTGAATCAGATAGCTTCCTCCACTACATGGACTGGGAGCCATGGGGAGGGAAGGGGAACTGACAGCACCGCTCCAGCCCTTTGACTGTTTTAGCGCTAGGCCCCATTCCAGCCCGGGGCATCTGGTAGTAGCCATTACAGGGAAGTCTGACTTTGTCCCTGTAGCACAGGGCTAGAGCACGCACAGTCATGCTGTGGGGCTGGTTCATGTGAACCTATGCCTACTTGGTGTGGCACTCTGTCCCCCTCTAGTGGCAGCAACTAGACCAGCTAGAGATTCATGTGGCTGCTACAGGATTAGTTAAACTAAATGTGTCTTTTAGAGGCACATGCAGTAGAGGCTCATGTATTAAGCTCCAGAGATCCCAGGTTTGATCCCAGCTGGTGACATGACAACTGTGGTCTGTCGGTTTTACACGTGCATGTCTGGTCAGCACTAGGAGTAGTGAGGGGTTTGAGCATGCTCAGTGAGGAAGGAACCTTTGGAGATTTTAGCCACTAAAATTGCACAATGTATGTGCAAATTGCAATTTTTCGACGACTTATAATGTGGCCAAATTCAGGTGAATTTTCACAAAGAGGCACACCACTGACACAAAGGCCACCCTCCTGCCAAATTTCAAGTCCCTGAGCTAAAGCCTGGGGGCACTAGAGTTTTTCCATAGAAAGTCTCCAGAATAGGAACAACATTGCATTTCTCAGAAAATGCTGAACTGTGTTTCTCGGTCTCAGGTGTGGGTGTGAGAGAGAGAGAGAGAGAGAGAGAGAGAGACTCAGCATAGAAAATTTCAGCTCAAACACAAAGTTTGGCAAAGTTATAAGCCACTGAAAACAGGCCTTATGATGGGATGCGTTGGCAACCTTAATGATATGTGGTGCTACCTATAATCATTCTATTATTGATGGATACTGAGCAATCTGTATAGAGCTCTAAGCAGAAGCACTGTAGGATTATAACCCAATAACAGTAAAATTCTCTTTTCCTGTCCACAGAAGTGCTTATTTTGCAGAGAATTTCTATTGTCCGTGGGAGTTCCAGATATGCAATGGTAGGTAACATGCAATGGTGCATTAAAAAGGAGAATTCTGTCATGACTAAAGAAAGCCTTAACTCACGAGATGCAAGAGGTTACTGAGCATCCTCATCAGGAGAGAGAAAATGCCACAGCGTTATGAAAGGTTACTAGTTTCTAAACCCAGAAGACATTTTGCTTTGGTACATCACTACTGAAATCTAGAAATCAAGTTTTAAAGCTTGACTGGCCAATCCTGCAAGAACATACCAACATACTGACAGTGAATTGAGCATTGTTCATCCACTTTATTGATCAATCTCGGTGATTCATTAGTCTGACAGCAAGCAATACATTTGGATAATAGTAACAAATACAGAATGCAAGGTAGTTTATATTCCACAATACAACTACAAAAATTAAGGTTCACAGTAAGATTAACAACGCTTGAAGGATAATGCCAGGGGGAGCTTTATCCATCCTAAGAAAGAGATAAAGTACAGTGCTCCTAGTATAAAGAATGATATTTTTCTTATTGATAAGTCAGTTACTGGAAATTTGATGGCTGCTCAGTGGCCTATGTAAAACAAGTTGATGAATTCAGTCCAGTTCCTAATACAAAGCAGAGCACATCATTAAAACTACAATTGCAATTGACAGTGAAAGCAACTGTTCTCAGCTAAGCAGAAATCCTAACTTGGAAGGATAAATTATAGGAGTGATAAACCAGGTTTCATTTTCCATCCCAGTTTTAAAGACAGAATATGATGTGCAGCAATGTTAAGTGATTTGCCCACAGGACATAAGAACCAGAGCCAACAGCTGTACCCACATTTCCTGATAACCAAACTTATGCCTTAGCCATAAGACCAACCTTCCTCCCATTAAGTTAAATTTCTAATAAACTTTTTCTTGTAATATTATTTTTGATCAAATACAGTCATTGGCAAAAAAATTATTGGCTTTTAAGACATATAAGAGATCTTAGTGCTTTAAAAATACATATTGTATCCAAATCTTTGAAATGGAATGTTCAGAGTCCTTTCTACATAATTTAATAGATTTATTGACTATTGTAAAAGATAAACTGCTTTTATTTGGAATTAAACATTCTGTCACATCCCTGGTGAGTGATACGTTTGAGATACCAGTGAAGCAATTTACTAGCCAAAAAGTTGCACATTTATGCTTCAGTGGACACTATCAGCCTAACTCACACTTCTGTCTGAAATATTTTTACAGTATTGTTAAAAGTAACCACTGAAGAATATCACTATAAGAGACTGCAGAAAAAATGCGTCTCTCTGTTCCTGCGGTCCCAGTTTATTTGATGCATTTGACAGCACTTCCTATTTAGCTAGTTTCACTGCATTCCTTTGTATAGTCAGACAGTTTCCCCATTGCTTGTGTATATCTTTCACACAGCAACATGTTGGAGGAGGGAGAAAAAAAATTATTTTTCAAAAACAGGAAAATATGATTGTTAAACCATAAAAAATGTTTGGGGGGGGACTCAGGGCTAGGTGTGAATAGTTGAAACTATTTAAAACACATTATTGAAAATTAACTATATCACGGTTTCCCTCTAACTGAAATGCAGCTCTCATATGTTTGAATAGGTGATTACACATCTCAACTAAAGAAAGGATTCAGAAAGAAGCATCTCCATACAGAGTCCAATTTGTAGAAAACTTCCCCTCTTAACAATCGCCCCTTTGCCGCTCCAGCTGTACAGAACAAATGTTGAACTTTCCTAACAACTCCCAGCTTATACTTCACAGATTCCTTCCTGTCTGGCAGTGTGCATTCTGGTATGGTTTCCAAACGTCCCCTTGACACATGCTTATGCAGGTAGGGCTGCATCTGCTACTAATTAGCAATGGATACTACAGCCTGGGTTTTAAATGCAGCCTTTGAACAGATAAGAACTAGCCTCCCACTTAGACACATTCCATTTACATTTCTATTTATTTTTTAAAAGATACATTCATTAGTGTGCATGCACACAGAACTCTTTGAATCCTGTCAAGGGCACCAGTTCATCTGCACAAACATTTCCAATATTTTTAGTATTCCCAAAGTGATTTCTGTTGCTTCCCTGCAAATTGCAAGTCAGACAGGCATCATTCCTGAAAGCAATACACACCCATCACAGACCTTTTCCAGTCACAGCAGTTAGATTTGAATCTAGGTTGGTACTGAATAATAGTCTGTCTTGAGCAGCAAGTAGAAAAAAAAACCCAACAAAATATATTTGCAATACCTGTATATGCGTGCACGCACATGCATATACATGCGCACTTCAGAGATCTGATTTCAAAGGTACTGAGCATTTGCAGCTTTTCTATAGAATTACATGGGGCATGAGAGCCGAGGACTTCTAAAAAGAACTGGCCTGATTTTTCAGATTTATCATTTTTGGCCACGTATTTGACACATGCAAATGCACGTTATATCTGTATAAAAGCTGCACACAACAGCTGCTATAATTTGGCTTCAGTGGTACAGAAACGTGCTTATGGGTTGCTCAGGCAGCTATGTAATGGAGGGAGAGGGCATTCCATTTACTGTGTACGCACCTTTAAATGATTATATAGGGGATTCCCTATGGGCTTCAGGGGCGACTGTGAGACAGTTGCACAATGGTACTTGTGTTCTATCCCTCCCATGGAGAGACTTCACGTTGGTTCTCTCTCTTTGGTTGTTTATTCATGAAGCATGGCAGAATTGGCCCCTGGAAGATGCCGGGGAAGGAGTGAAATGATATGCTTTTTTCCCCCCCAACCCATTTTGTGCACCTGGAAGAGCTGGGGGAAAAAGATTTAACTGCTGGACATCTGGGGAATTTCTAAGTACCCAGAAGTTCAAAGAGGGAGCTTTTCTTCAGGGAGGCACAGCAGGGATACAATATCCTTTAAGACAGGGGTTCTTAGGACAAATTTTTTAGTGGCTTCAGAGTGAGGCCACCAACTTTTGCTGGTGGCCGCTCTCACTCTTTTTCCTGAAGTACTTAATTAGCTTAAAGAAAAACAAATAAATATGCACAGACACGTCCAAAACATTGTAATTTATTTATTGCTAGCTAGCAAGTCTGCTGTGAAAAGTGATATTAACCAACATACAAGTATCACTTTTCACAGCAGACTTACTTAGCCCTGCCAAGGCTGGGGACAAATTAAGTCCTGGATGGGAGGCCAGGGGAGGCAGCCGGGCACTAGAGCCTGAAACCCTGCAGCTGGAGGCGGAAGCCTGCCACCGTGCAGCCGGAGCCAAGTGCTGAAGCCCAAAGCCTGAGCTCCACCACTCCAGGAAGGTGGGAAATTCACTGGCTGCCAGCTCCTCCAGCGTTATGCCCCAGGTGTTGGCCCAACCCCTGTTGACGGCCCCAGCAACCAACACCAAGGAAGTACATCCAGGAGCAACAGGGAGGGGCCACTACTTTGCCCTCCCCTTCCTCCTAATCAGAGCCCAGGAAGCTGTGGCCACAAGAAAAGCCCATGGTGGCCACATTTGAGAAACGCTGCTCTAAGATGTTACAGCTGGATGAAGATTCTCCTGAATATACTTGTGACAGCTTAGAAAGACACTCAGAGAAAAAGCTTAATAATACCAAATGCTCCCCAGTATCATGCTCTTGGAGCCAAATCTTGATCTCACTGCCTTCAACTGAACCAAGATTTGGCACAAAGGGAAGCATTTGGGATGGCTTCACACAACTCAGTGGAATTAAGAAATTTCTATGAAAACAAAACAAAACAAAACTCTCCCCATTTTCTAACAGCTTCAAGGCATTTAGCAACAGAATTCTATTGTCTTTAACAGGAGTTCAGTAGCTAAATATACAGGATTGGGAAACAAATACAGAGTTGAGACAGTGGGTGTTTGTCACCATAGCACAATCCCCATGCCACCTTATTCTGGCAAAGTTTGGGGGCTGGAATTTCAAGAATGTTTTGAAGGAGGGGGATGAGAAGGGTAAGGGGCTTGAAGTCACCTGTCCTTTAAAGATTCATTTGACCAAAGTAGTCCTGGCCTCTTTAACAACCTTAGCTGCCAAAATACATTCCTGCTAGAAAATCTTTTACACACAGGCACTTTCGAAACTGTCTTTTGCCAGAGCTAGAACATACCAGAATATAACAGAACAACAATTTCAGTGCCTAACATAGTCAAAGAATATAACTACCCTAGTGCAGAAAACAAACACCAAATCAGAGTGCCAGCAAACATGCACAGAACAAATAGGACAGCCATACAACCCAATGTTAATTTAAAAGGCTTTTCAGACATTTTAGTCCAAAGGAAAGCTGCAGGCATGAAATATTTGGCACCAGTAAAAGATCGGTGTTAAGAGACAAAGCAGATACATTCTGGAATTAGAGATTCACTAAGCATCCCTCTGCAGACTCCACAGCAATATTCCACAAGGACATTTGCTTCAAATTGTATAGCAAATCTATAGTATCTGCTGTGTTCAGTCAGTTTCTATTTTAATTTACAGAATTGATTTAGATGTATGGACACAAGCAACACTTTCTGATTTGCTGTCAACCTAGTCATAGCTATAGAAGTCAGCAAATGTCCAGGTCTAAATAAATCTCCTTGTGTTTTTATGTATAAATTCCAATTCATTATATAATAAAAAGTTCCTTCAGACTGGAAATTCCAAAGTGATTACTGCACTTTTTGGTGCTTAAAATAACTTAGTCTTATAGCTAGGATCAGTCCTCGGTCATCTGTGACTCCAAATGAAAACTTTCCTAGCCATCTACTGCTTGTGATCCCTGCATGCCATTCAAGTTTGCATGAAAACAGACCCAGCTACTCACCATGACAAGTAGTGGAAAGGGTAAAGGCATCTCCACATTCAGGTGTGGCTCACATACACTGTGGGTCTCAGAAGTCTACAAGGAAGGTGGCTTGTCAGATCATGGGTTTTGCTGAGAGAAGCGCAGCAAAAAGCACAAAACTAGTGGCTGTTGCCTCTGATCAGGCAGCAGTACAAGCCAATGTGATTTTGCCAAGATGTAGAGGTACAGTACCTCTTTCTAGCATATGAAAGAATACTGCCATCTCCAAACTTGTGTGTGGCTTTCTGAATACTGCCAGCTCCAAACTTGTTTGTGGCTAACAAAAATGCCAATTAATGCCAGTTATAGTGGGTGTTTGTGATATGAAAATCTGTTCTCTGCAACAGAACTGAGGAGGTCACACTTGTATTGTATCAGGCCTATATGAAACATTTTCCAAAGTATTGCATCTCCCATAGCAGAATTCTGATACTACCTAAAAGTGAGCTTCTGGAGAACAATAAATATTCTTTATGGACTATTTAATACTAGAGAGAACTAAAAAGGAGAATTCAATTGAACTGAATTGTATTTAGAGAGCAAAAGTAATAAGAATTTATCACGGAATCTCTGCCATTTCAGCAGGGATGATGATTGAGCACACTGATGGATGAACAAACCTGCAAGATACCTGAGACTCATCACCACAGTTGTTCTTCTCACTGCACCTACTTGCAACATTTGCTTGTGTAACCCATACACCTACTGGGTGTGGTGTTCTGTCCCATCTCGTGGCACCGAGACCACTTAGAAAGAGAGATTAATGAGTTTGCTCTACAGCCTTAGCTAACAGCCATATGGATTTTAGCTCATGCTAAACACCAGAGGTCCCAGGTTCCATTCCACTCGATGATGACTGGGTCTGTTGGTGTTACACTTGTCTCCATTAAAAGTTATGCAGTATATACATAGGAGTTTGTTCTTGATACTTTTCAGAGTTAAGTTATATCCCTCAATTTTCAGAGCCCACCTCTGTATTCCACCCTTGACTTGCACTATGTGCAGTGCAAATTCACCCCCTGGATCTGGTCCCAGAAGACATGTTCTTTTGGAAAAAGAAGGAGCTGTTGCTCTGTGTAACAATTTAATTAAAAAAAATAACTGTACAGTAGGCGTAGGCTGACCCTTTCCTTCTCTATATAGGTTTAAATAAGTCCCCCCCCCTCCAGTAATGTACTCATATACCTCTCAAAATTAAATAGAATAAATTTGCTTTCTATGTGATCATTTTAAAGAGAACTATGAAGTCAAGGCAGATAAAAATGCTCCTTTATTGATTCACTTACATCAGTTGACTGTGATTCATACATACTACACAAGTGTCATTCAACCTTGAAGCTCCACAAATCCACTTATACAAGTAGGGCAGGGATTCTTCAGCTCAGTGACACGGAGTTGATAGACTCAGGACTGGAGTAGCAGCTAGGCTTTGATAAATGGTTGGAATTTATTTAAAAGCTTTTCAAAAGCACAGTTTTCCCAAAGGGAATCGCTCCAGATACCAAGCAGCAAGATGCATTTTCCCAAATGAACTGATTACTCACATTCGTAAGCATGAGAAAACTAAACTAAAGGACACTTCTGCCTTTCCCTTTGCCTTTCAACTGCTCATTCTCCCGAGTTTTTTATTCTCCCATCCCACCCTCGGCTGACCAGCCTCATTCCCTGTGTGGGCCCTAATGATACAAACTCTCTCTCTTCTTTGGGAAACAAACTATTTTCTCAAAAAGAAAATGAGTACTTGGGGCACCTTAGAGACTAACAAATTTATTTGAGCATAAGCTTTCATCCGAAGTGAGCTGTAGCTCACGAAAGCTTATGCTCTAATAAATTTGTTAGTCTCTAAGGTGCCCCAAGTACTCATTTTCTTTTTGCGAATACAGACTAACACGGCTGCTACTCAAACTATTTTCTCTCTCTCTCTCTCTCTCACACACACAAACACACACACACACACACACTTGTCCCCATCTGGTGGTAGAAAGTTGTTTTTTTTCCCCCAAATTTTCTTAGAACTGCAGCCCACAGAAGGGGAAGTTACTCACCATGCAGTAACTGAGGTTCTTCGAGATGTGTGTCCCTGTAGGTGCTCCACTCTAGGTGTCGGTGCGTCCCGGCGCCGCTGATCGGAGATTTTTGTTAGCAGTGCCTGGTCGGGACGTAGGCGCTCAGTTGGTATCTCCCGTCTCGTTGGAATCTTCCTGAGCTCCTGCGTCCCATACCCCCCTCAGTTCCTTCTCTACCATGGAACAATTATACTAGTACTCCAAGTAGTGGGAGGAGGGTGGGGAGTCCTGTCTAAGTAAAAGGCAATTGCTCGCCTGACATCGAGAGTATGCAGGGATGCCTCGTGTGGAGTCTTGTGAGGTTTGGGATAAAAAGTAGGCAAGTATAGCAACTGGTTAAGGTAGAAGGTAGATACTACCTTAGGGAGAAATTTAGGATGTGGTCTCAGAGTGACTTTGTCTTTGGAGAAGACTGTGTAGGGAGGATGGGCCATCAGGGCGCTTATTTCACCTACTCTCCTTACTGATGTTATTGCAACTAAGAAAGCTACCTTCATGGACATATGGAGAAGAGGGGAGGTAGCCAAAGGCTTGAATGGAGGTTTCATGAGAGTGTGAAGAACGAGGTTAAGATTCCATGTAGCTGCTGTTGGGTAAATTTCAGGGTAGAGATTTTGTAGGCCTGTGAGAAATCATTTTATGGTGGGAAAGTCCATGGATGACGGGAGGACATGCGGAGTAGGTAAGGATACTATGACTGTCTGGGCCAAGCTGGGGCAATAAGTATGACCTGTGCATTATCGTCTATGATCTTCTTAAGAACCCTGTGTAGCAGAAGGATTGGTGGGAAGGCGTACAGGAGAAAGTTGTTCCACGGGATGAGGAATGCGTCTCCTAGGGATGCAGTCCCGTGTCCCACTCTGGAGCAAAACAGCCAACTTTTTCGATTCTGGGTTGTGGCAAAGAGGTCTATTGACGGGGTGCCTCAGAGAGAGAAGAACTGTTGCAGTATTGTGAGTTGCAGTTCCCATTCGTGTTCTGTCAAAAAGTGCCTGCTGAGTGCATCGGCAGTAATATTGTGGCAGCTGGGTAGGCAATGATTCATATTTGATGTTGTGTGCACCAATTCAATAGTCGGATGGTTTCCATGCAAAGGGAGTGTGATCGGGCTCCCCCTTGTCTGTTGACGTAAAACATACATGCTCTGTTGTCTGTTAAGACCCAAATAGATTTGTTCTTTATGAGAAGAAAGTGAAGGCATGCTTGTCACACTGCTCTGAGCTCCAAGAGGTTTATGTGTAGGCGCGTCTCTGATGCAGACCACTGGCCTTGTGCCCTGTGTCCCCCTAGACGCGCTCCCCAGCCAATTAGGGAAGTGTCTGTGGTGAACATGAGCATTGGGGATCATTGCTGGAAGGGAATAGATTCATAGATACTAAGGTCAGAAGGGACCACTCTGATCATCTAGTCCGACCTCCTGCACAGCGCAGGCCTCAGAATGTCACCCACCACTCCTATGAAAAACCTCACCCATGTCTGAGCTATTGAAGTCCTCAAATCATGGTTCAAAACTTCAAGGAGCAGAGAAGCCTCCCTCCAGTCAACCATGCCCCATGCTACAGAGGAAGGCAAAAAAACCTCCAGGGCCTCTCCAATCTGCCCTGGAGGAAAACTCCCTCCCGATCCCAAACATGGCAATCGGCCAAACCCTGAGCACATGGGCAAGATTCACCAGCCAGATACCCAGGAAAGAATTTTCTATAGTAACTCAGATCCCATCCATCTAATATCCCATCTCAGGGGATTTGGCCTATTTACCCTGAATATTTAAAGATAAATTACTTACCAAAATCCCATTATCCCATCATACCATCTCCTCCATAAACTTATCGAGTAGAATCTTAAAACCAGATAGATCTTTTGCCCCCACTGCTTCCCTTGGAAGGTTATTCCAAAACTTCACTCCTCTGATGGTTAAAAACCTTCGTCTGATTTCAAGTCTAAACTTCCTGGTGGCCAGTTTATACCCATTTGTTCTTGTGTCCACATTGGTGCTGAGCTGAAATAATTCCTCTCCCTCTCCTATATTTATCCCTCTGATATATTTATAGAGAGCAATCATATCTCCCCTCAGCCTTCTTTTAGTTAGGCTAAACAAGCCAAGCTCCTTAAGTCTCCTTTCATAAGACAAGTTTTCCATTCCTCGGATCATCCTAGTAGCCCTTCTCTGCACCTGCTCCAGTTTGAATTCATCCTTTTTAAACATGGGAGACCAGAACTGCACACAGTATTCTAGGTGAGGTCTCACCAGTGCCTTGTATAACGGTACTAAAACCTCCTTATCCCTACTGGAAATGCCTCTCCTGATGCATCCCAAAACCACATTAGCTTTTTTCACAGCCATATCACATTGGCAGCTCATAGTCATCCTATGATCAACCAATACTCCAAGGTCCTTCTCCTCTTCCGTTACTTCTAATTGATGCGTCCCCAACTTATAACTAAAATTCTTGTTATTAATCCCTAAATGCATAACCTTACACTTCTCACTATTAAATTTCATCTTATTACTATTACTCCAGTTTACAAGGTCATCCAGATCCTCCTGTATAATATCCCGATCCTTCTCCGAATTGGCAATACCTCCCAGCTTTGTATCATCTGCAAACTTTATTAGCACACTCCCACTTTTTGTGCCAAGGTCAGTAACAAAAAGATTAAATAAGATTGGTCCCAAAACCGATCCCTGAGGAACTCCACTGGTAACCTCCCTCCAACCTGACAGTTCGCCTTTCAGTAGGACCCGTTGCAGTCTCCCCTTTAACCAATTCCTTATCCACCTTCTGATGTTCATATTGATCCCCATCTTCTCCAATTTAACTAATAATTCCCCATGTGGCACGGTATCAAACGCCTTACTGAAATCTAGGTAAATTAGATCCACTGCATTTCCTTTATCTAAAAAATCTGTTACTTTTTCAAAAAAGGAGATTAGGTTGGTTTGGCACGATCTACCTTTTGTAAAACCATGTTGTATTTTGTCCCATTTACCATTGACTTCAATGTCCTTAACTAATTTCTCCTTCAAAATTTTTTCCAGGACCTTGCATACTACAGATGTCAAACTAACTGGCCTGTAGTTACCTGGATCACTTTTTTTTCCTTTCTTAAAAATAGGAACTATATTAGCAATTCTCCAATCATTCGGTACTATTCCTGAGTTTACAGATTCATTAAAAATTCTTGCTAATGGGCTTGCAATTTCAGGTGCCAATTCCTTTAATATTCTTGGATGAAGATTATCTGGGCCCCCCGATTTAGTCCCATTAAGCTGTTTCAGTTTCGCTTCTACCTCTGATATGGTAATATCTACCTCTATATCCTCCTTCCCATTTGTCATGCTACCATTATCCCCAAGATCCTCTTTATCCTTATTAAAGACTGAGGCAAAGTATTTGTTTAGATATTGGGCCATGCCTAGATTATCTTTAACCTCCGCTCCATCCTCAGTGTTAAGCGGCCCCACTTCTTCCTTCTTAGTTTTCTTCTTATTTATATGGCTATAGAACCTTTTACTATTGGTTTTAATTCCCTTTGCAAGGTCCAACTCTACTCGACTTTTAGCCTCTCTGACTTTATCCCTACATCTTCTGACCTCAATTAGGTAGCTTTCCTTGCTGATCCCTCCCATCTTCCACTCCCTGTATGCTTTCTGCTTCTTCATAATCACCTCTCTAAGATGCTTGCTCATCCAGCTTGGTCTACAACTCCTTCCTATGAATTTTTTCCCCTTTTTTGGGATACAGGCTTCCGATAGCTTCTGCAGTTTTGATTTAAAGTAATCCCAGGCCTCAACTGCCTTTAGATCCATAAGTTCTTCAGTCCAATCCACTTCCCTAACTAATTTCCTTAATTTTTGAAAGTCAGCCCTTTTGAAATCAAAAACCCTAGTTGCAGATTTATTTTTGTTAATCCTTCCATTTAGTTTGAACTGAATTAGCTCATGATCACTTGAGCCAAGATTGTCCCCTACAACCATTTCTTCTATGAGGTCCTCGCTACTCACCAAAATTAAATCTAAAATGGCATCCCCTCTAGTCGGTTCAGCAACTACTTGATGAAGGAATCCATCAGCTATCGCATCTAGGAAAATCTGAGCCCTATTATTATTACTAGCACTGGTCCTCCAGTCTATATCTGGGAAGTTAAAGTCTCCCATGATCACGCAGTTTCCATTAGTATTTACTTTAATAAAGACATTAAAAAGGGCTCTATCCATAACCAAATTAGATCCCGGAGGTCTATAGCACACCCCAAGCACTATCGCAGGAGAGGCTTTACTAGTTTTCTTCCCCAATGTAATTTTTGCCCAGACAGACTCTGTCTTATCCATTGCATCGCTTCTTATTTCTTTACATTCTAACTCATCGTTGATATACAATGCTACTCCACCCCCTTAACCTTTGTTTCTGTCTTTCCTAAAGAGCACATACCCTTCAATACCTGTAGTCCAGTCATGACTACTATTCCACCATGTTTCTGTTATCCCTATAATATCTGGTTTCACTTCCTGCACCAGTAGCTCTAGTTCCTCCATTTTGTTACCTAGACTCCTCGCATTGGTGTATAAACATCTTAATTTTTGCTGTTTGGCCTCGCTCACATTTTGTACCCTATTAGGCACAGTCATTCTACAGCCAGTATAACCTATTAGACTAGTATCCACACCGCCCTCGCTCCTTATATACATTCTCCTACCCATGGCTGTATCCTTTCTTACTTCATCTTCTTCCCTCTCAATGCTAAAATCTGGCGTGGAGATTTTCTGGACATCTCCCATCCATCTCCCCCCAATTCCTAGTTTAAAGCTCTCTTTATCAGTTGTGCCAGCCTCGATCCTCGAAGTCTACTTCCTTCCCTACTCAGATGAAGTCCATCCCGAGAGAACTGACCTCTGTCCGTGAATGCCTCCCAGTGGCCATACATCCCAAAGCCCTCCTTATAGCACCACTGCCTAAGCCATCTGTTGACAGTCATAATCTTGTCACACCTTTGTTGCCCTTCTCTAGGAACAGGAAGGATCCCGCTAAAGATCACCTGAGCCTCAATTTCCTTAAGCGTCTTCCCCAGCCTAGCATAGTCTCCCTTGATACTTTCCAGTGAGAATCTGGCTGTATCATTTGTTCCCACATGAAGGATAACTAGGGGATTCTTTCCCGCTCCCTTGAGGATCCTTTTCAACCTCAGGTCTACATCCCGTATCTTAGCACCCGGAAGACAGCACACCCTTCTATTCTCAGGATCAGCTCTAGTTACAGGCCTGTCTATTCTTCTCAATAAAGAGTCCCCGATCACATAGACCTGCCTTTTCCTGGTGACAGTGCTATTCTCCAGTCTCTCCCCTGTTCCCTCTGGCTGCAAGTTCTTTCCATTCCTATTTTCCCTTACAATTCTCTTCAACCCATCCTGTATCCTCCTGGGGCTCATATTTGGTGTAGTCTCCCTTGACTCTTCCCCTTTTTCTATAGGGCTAGCCTCTCTTCTCTTCTTCCTTACCCTTCCACCTTCAGCGACTACCTGCTGAGCCCCTTCATTTTCCAACTCTGCAAACCTGTTCCTAAGCTCTATTTCTCCTTCACTAGCCCGTCTTTTTCTCTGCCTGGTGAATGAGCATGAATGCTCATGCAGAGGTTTTCTGGTCGTCCACCAGTGTAGGGAAGCTAGAACATTGGGAGGAGGAGGAGTTAGCACCATCCCTAAGGCGCGTCTGTTGGGTTTGAAGTTGGAGTTGAGCCAGCCCTGAAGACATCTCATGTGTAGCCTGGCGTACTGGACCACAAAGGTGGTGGCTGCCATGTGACCAAGGAGCTGTAGGCAGATTCTTGCCTGTGTCCTGGGACGAACAGAGAACGTGCTTATCAGCTGTGTGATAGTAAGGAATCTGTGAATTGGGAGTGAGGCTCTTTTGGGCTTCTTACTTCTGCTCCAGATTGAGTCCAGATGAGCTCCAATAAACTCGATCCGTTGTGTAGGTGTCAGGATGGATTTCTGGCCGTTTATTTGGAGGCCTAGACTGTGAAAGAGGGAGATGGCGAAATGGGTAGCTTGAGGTGTCTCGCCATAGGAGTTGCCCTTGATGAGGCAATCATCCAGCTAGGGGAAAAAACACGATTCCATGTCTGTGGAGGTGAACCACGACCACAGCTAGAGTCTTGGAAAAAGACTCTCAGGACTGTAGAGAGTTCAAAAGGAAGAACTCTGTATTAAAAATGGTTGTGACCGATTGTGAATCGTAGGAAGCGTCTGTGAGCTGGATGAATTGGTATATGAAAATAAACGTCCTGGAGGTCGAGGGCTGTGAAGCAGTCCCCTTGATCCAGTGCAGGAATTATTGTGTCCAGTGTGACCATCTTGAATTTTTGTATCCTCATGAATTTATTCAGTCGGCGAAGGTCCAGTATAGGCCTCCATCCCCCGGTCTTTTTCTGGGTCAGAAAGTAATGGGAGTAGAATCCTTTCCCTCAATGTTGTGTCAGCTCAGTTTCGATTGCGCCTAGTTGTAGAAGGTGAGCCACTTCTACGCAAAGTAAGTGCTTGTGAGAGGGGTCTCTGAAGAGGGACGGGGGAAGGGTAGGATATAAAGGGGATAGAGTAACAGGACTGAACTATTTTGAGGACCCAGCAGTCCTATGTAATCCACTGCCGGGCATGTTGGAAACTCTGGAGGTGGTGGCCTAAGAGACAAGTAGGCAGTGGATTCAAGGGGAGGTCCTGCAGACCCTCTACCAACATTTCAAAATTTTTGTTTATTCTCTGGTGGGCGGGAAGTGGTTGCTTGGAGCTTGATTTTGATTTTGTCTGTGCTTAGGAGTCTAGCGCGACTCCTAGTTATGTCATATGATTTGGGTTGAGGCCGATAATACTGTTGTGTGCGTGGTCTTTGGTAGGGTTGGTATTGTTGTCTCCTGGGAAAAGATGGGTGAATGCCCAGGGTATGCAGTGTCGCTCTAGAATTTTTCATGGTGTGGAGGAGGAGTTCATGGTTTTTATTTTTTTTTTTTCCTTGAGAACAGTTTATCCTTATTAAAGGGGAGGTCCTCCACTTTGGTCTGCAGATCTTTAGGGATGTCAGATGCAGAGAGCCATGAAGATCTGTGCATAACCACAGCAGTTGCAATAGTATGGGCTGCTGTGTCTAGAGCTTCTTTTAGGGCCGTTCTGGAAATTAATTGGCCCTCAACGAAGATTGATTTGAAGTCTGCTCTCCTACCCTCTGGAATGTAGGAGGCAAATTCGAAAAGTCTATTATAATTATCAAAGTCGTAGCTGGTGAGGAGGGCAGAATAATTCGCAATTCTGAATTGTAGAGTGGAGGACGTGTAAACCTTGCGACCGAAGATGTCAAGGCATTTAAGGTCCTTGTCTTGCAGGATGGGCCGATATTGCAGCTGTTTTGTCCGTTGTTATATGCAACTGCATCCATGACAAGAGAGTTCAGTTGTGGATGAGAAAATAGGAAGTCAGCATCCTTTTTGGGAACATAGTATTTACGTTCAGTCTTTTGCAAGTTGGTAATGAAGCTGGAGTTTGCCAGAGAGTGTCAGCTGGCTCCAAGAGTGCCTCGTTTATGGGGAGCATGATCTTTGAGGGCACAGAGAGTGGAAGGATTCTGAGGAATCTGTGTTGTGTTTCCCAAACCTCTTCTAGGGGATGTCTTGACTGAGTGCCACCCTCTTGAAAAGTTCTTGAAATTGTTTACAGTCATCCATGTTCTGTGGAGGCAGAGGGAAGAAGGCCTGGTCTGGAGCTGATGGAGAATCAGGGGGTCGGTGAGTCAGGATATGGTCCGTAGCTCATGTTCTCAGGAGGGGGTTCAGGCACTCTAGAAGTGGACAGAGCTGGAGATCAAGGCACGGAAGGAGGTAGTGGTTCGGTAGAAGAGGTCTGAGGGTGAATGGTAGGAGGATGTGGCCAACGGTACCACTGAGGCCAAGGCATAGGGTAGGTTCTGGTGGCGGGGGAGAGGCAGATGGGGAGAACTCCGCCTGCTGCTGTACATCAGGTTCCCTATCAGTAAAGGTAGCCAGTTCAGGTGTGGAGAGCAGCTGTTCAAAAAGTGAGGCCTGTTTGTTCAGGAGCGGGGAGTTCGGCTCTGGTGGCATTGAGAGGTCACCTTGAGTGAGAAACTGTTGCTCCTGCTCCTTGGGCTGCGCTGAGCCTGGACTGTGCTCTAGCGCATTGTCAATTGAAAGCCTCACTAGTGCCCTGGGGCATGTGGAGGCAGGTTCAGTGCCAATGTTCTTCCTGGCACCGGAGCAGAGGGCGCAATCTGCACCGCGGCTATTTTTAGCCCTGAGGGGGTCGGTGCCGACATTCTTGCCAGCATCGGAGCAGAGAGTGCAGTCTGCACCATGGCTATTTTTAGCGCTGAAGCGCTTGGTACCGCGGAAGCCTTCCCAGCACAGGAGGTTGGATTCCTGCCTCTGCGGGAGCCGCAGCTGAGGCACGGTAACAGCCTGAAGCACCTGCCTTCTGCGCTGTCAATACAGAGGGTAAGGATCTTGTGGGAGACCCTTTACCCTTGTTAAAGTCTCTCCTCGGAGACTGTTGGGCTTCTTACTTCTGCTACAGAGAGGGTGAAGCCATGCTCCCAATTGGCTCTGATCTGGCTGGAGAGCATGAGGGAGAGGGTTTAATTTTCCCCGTCTCCTAAGGCAGCTGCAGAGATTTTTCCATTAGTAACATTTTAAGCCTCCGGTTCCTTTCGCGACGAGCCCGGGTCTTGAGGCTTGCACAGTGAAGCATTTAGCAGGGACGTGTGTTTTGCCAAGGCACTTCACACATCGTGAATGCCCATCAGACCTTGGCATGGAGACCTGACAGGAAACACACTTCTTGAATCCTGAAGACCCTGGCATATTGAATTAGAAATGGCAGGGGAAAGTGTCTCAGCGGGAGACAAGCCTGAGGCAAAAAGTGTTTAGTATTTTTTTTTTTAAACTAAGTAACTAAACTATGCAACTATTCTAAAGGAAGGGAAACAACTGGGATTGTAACTATTTCTATGTTCTTTATTACTGTTTCCTACAGAGACCAGGGAAGAGAAGTAGCACTGCCCCGAGTCCCGTCTTTAGCAGAGGATGGTTGAGAAGGATCCGTGGGGAGTGTGGGATGCAGGCGCTCAGGAAGATTCCAACGAGACAGGAGATACCAACTGAGCGCCTGCGTCCCAACCAGGCACTGCTACCGAAAATCTCCGATCAACAGCACCGGGACGCACCGACACCTAGAGTGGAGCACCCACAGGGACAGCACTCGAAGAAGAAATCCAATTTTTATATCCTAGCTAGAAGGATCCATTTAGAACACACCTCTGTGAATTCATAGTTACTAAACGGCACAGATTAGACATTCTCTCTCTACATTTATTTTGCCTTTCGAATAGTCATCCTTTCTGCTATGTCCGTAAAAGCAACTGCCAGCTTTCAATAAGGACAATTTTTAAAATCACAAATTATACTTCATAAATAAATTAAGTTGTCTAGACATGATGTGCCAGGAGCTTTTGATCCCAATAAACTAATAGGGATATAAAGCTTTGCATGCACTGCAAACACAAGTGAAAAGCCTCATCTTATGTTTAATTGCAGTCAGTAGGCATCTGAAACAAGGGGTGGACGAAAGCCAGACAGAAGCTGCAGACCAACCATGCTCATCAGTCTCAGCATGAACGTAGCTCCCGTTTTATCAACGTGTTAGTATTTCCATATCAAATGCTTTAAGAGGAACAAACATTATAAAACTAATAATTATACATAAAGACATCTGAAATAAATAACAGATTTGACCTTTCGTTATAGGTCAAACAAGGGTTTGTTTAGTGTTTAAAATATTACCAATAATGCTCTGGTGAAAAACGATTCCTCAAAGTGTTATTTAACTGTGATCAACAGGTGCTGTTCATGTTTTAAAAAAAGAATGCATATCTATTACTAACAGGAGAAAATATGAAAGTCATGAAATAAGAGGGAGGCGTGGTCTTATGATTAAGCCATAGGACAAGGAGCTGGAAGATTTAGGTTCTATCCCCAACCTGGCCACAGACTTCCTTTGTGACTGGTGGCAAGTCACTGAACTTCCTCTGTATGCTTGTGTTAGCTGTAAAACAAAGATAAAACTTATGACATAAAAAGGGTGCTTTGAACTTTAATTCAGTTAATGTTTGTAAAAATAAATACTTTAAAAACTTCAGACAGACCGTAAATAACTATTAATTTTTACCCATTGTGGCAAATTGCTGGCACTACTATGATAGGTCTTGCGCTTTCTCTTCTTGGGGGTGGGGGGTGGTTCAGGGCACCGTTTCTTACCCCTGAACTGGGATATTAACTGCCCCACTAGTGTCCTAGAGGAGGGGAGTGGAGAGGGAGGGACCCGGGCCCCAGCCCAGGGGCCCTAGGAATAGCAGTAAACCACTAGAACTAGTGGTTCCTTCCCCTGGGCTACTTCCCTCTCCTGCCCTTCAGCTTGTGGGGCTTCCTGCCCTCCCTCTGCACAAACCAGGTGTCCCTTTATCTAGGGTCTTGGTCTTCTTAGCGCACTGCAGCACTTCTCCAAACTCTCCTCTGCTTCCCTCCAAACTGCTCTCTGCTCAAACACCAACCCACTCTGCTTCAACTCCTCCTCTCGTCTGATTGAAGCAGGGAGTTTTTATCATGTGACTGGCTTCAGGTGCTTTAATTAATTTATAGCAAACTTTCTTCCCTCTACAGGGAATAAGGCTCCCTTCTAACACTCTCCTGCTGCCCTCTGGCCATGCTGTATCACATATCCGCCCCCCTTGCTCAACACCATGGGGTTGGGATACATGGGATGAGAGGAAGTGCTGTCGTGATAGGCCATCAGTGTTGCCGTGTTGGCTTCTGGCCCTATGCTGTACTCAGAAATGGAAGGGCTGCAGGGATAGGAACCACCTAATCACTCTTGCGTTCTTCTCTTGTTTCTGTGTAACCACTGGAGTGGGGTGTGGTCTGTCATGAGAGTAAACTGCCAGCCCAGAAGGTAGTAGCAGAGAGTCTCCCTAGCCCATTTTACCGCCAGATAGTTCTTTTCAACGACGACATACTTTTGTTCCCTGGAGAGGAGTTTCCGGCTGAGGTACAAGATCTGGTGTTCCTCCTCCCCTACCATCTGCGAAAGGACGGCTCCTAGCCCTACCTCCGAGGCATCTGTTTGTAGGATGAATTCCTTCTCAAAGTCTGGGGCTATAAGTACTGGATGGCAGAAAAGGTTTGCGTTAAATCTGCAAACGCTCCTTCTGCTGAATCAGTCCACTTTATTATCTCGGGACCCTGAGCATTTATCAAATCCATCAATGGCCCGGCTCTTTTGGAGAAAAGAGGGATGAATCTCCGATAGTATCCTACTATCCCTAGAAATGCTCTGACCTGCTTTTTGCGGCCTGGTCGAGGCAAACCTTGTATTGCCTCCACTTTATTCCATTGGGGTTTCACCAAACCTCTCCCTACTACATACCCGAGGTATCTGGCCTCAGCTAGTCCTATCATGCCCTTGAGAGGGCTGGCAGTGAGGCCGGCCTTCCGCAGGGCCTCTAGCACCGCTTCTACTTTTCCTAGGTACATTTCCCAGTCAGGGCTATGGATGACTATGTTGTTTAGATAGGCGGCGGCATACTTGGCATGGGGTCACAGCAATTTGTCCATAAGTTGTTGGAATGTTGCAGGGGCCCCATGGAGTCCGAAAAGGAGGACAGTGTATTGGAACAGGCCATCGGGTGTAGATAAGGCAGTCTTTTCCTTGGCATTCTTGGCCAAGGGAATTTGCCAATATCCTTTGGTCAGGTCCAGGGTGGTTAGGTATTGGACCTTGCCTAACTGATCAATTAGCTCGTCAATGCGTGGTATTGGATAGGCATCGAATTGGGATACTTCATTCAACTTCCGGAAGTCGTTGCAAAACCTCAGGGTGCTGTCAGGCTTGGGGACTAGGATGATAGGGCTGGACCACTGGCTGTGGGATTCTTCAATAACCCTGAGTTCCAGAATCTTTTTCACTTCTGTCCTAATTTCTTCCCTTTTAGCTTCCAGTATGGTCTTATCACCCTTACTCCGGGCCTGGTGACAATATGATGTTGGACCAGTGTCGTATGGCCCGGCTGCGTACAGAACATGTCCTGGTTCCATTGGATCATATCAATGACCTCTGTTTGTTGTTCTGGAGTTAACTCAGGAGATATCTTCACCTGCCCCTGTGAGTCATCTGTCTGGGGTGGAGCTCCCCGAATGACCAGGCATGTCTCTCGGTCACACCAGGGCTTCAGTAAGTTGATGTGGTAGATTTGCCCTGGCCTTCGATGGTCTGGTCGTCTGACCTTATAGTTCACCTCCCCGATGGCTTCCACTATCTCATATGGTCCATACCAGCTGGCTAGGAGTTTGCTTTCTGCTGTCGGCACTAGCACCATCACCCATTCCCCCGGCTGAAATCTCCGTACTTTTGCCTGACGGTTTTAATATGTCCGCTGGGCCTCTTGTGCTTTTTCCAAAAGTTCTCGTATTATAGGGGTTACTCGAATTATTCGCTCTCTCATCTGTGTCACGTGTTCAAAGACATTCTTTCCTGGGTTGGGTTGCTCTTCCCAATCTTCATTGGCAATATCTAATATTCCGCGTGGGTGGCATCCGTATAGTAGTCCAAAGGGAGAAAAACCAGTGGATGCCTGGGGGACTTCCCGTATAGCGAACATTAGATATGGTAGAAGGGTATCCTGGGCTTTTCCGTCCTGAGCTACCACATTCCGGATCATACTCTTAAGGGTACAGTTAAACCGCTCGACCAGTCTATCTGTTTGTGGATGGTAGACTGAGGTCTGTATGCAGAGTAGGGTACATAAGTTTTTCATTAATTTTGACATGAAAGGAGTTCCTTAGTCAGTCAGGATCTCTTTAGGGATGCCCACTCTGGCAAAACCCTGGAGTAGCTCATTTGCTATTGCCTTGGATGTGGGGTTTCTTAAAGGACTGGCTTCTGGATACCGCGTAGCGTAGTCAAGGATGACTAGTATGTTTTGGTGGCCCCATGCCAATCTTTCCAGTGGGCCCACTATGTCCATGGCTATCCTTTCAAAAGAGACTTCAACAATAGGCAAAGGTACTAATGGGGCCCACAAGTGAGGTCGGGGGCTATGTAATTGGCATTCAGGGCAGGAGGCACAATAGCGCTAGACCTCTGCACATATTCCTGGCCAATAAAACCTTCTTAGGACTCTATTCAGTATGTTGTCTACTCCTAGATGTCCCCCAAATAGAAGACTGTGAGCTAACTCTAGTACTGCTCTTGTGTGTTTCCGTGGGTGTGACGGGGTTAGGACTCACCACCGCTGGTGCCTCCCACTGGTTGCCCTAGGAATTAGCTCCGTCCAATCATGGAGCATCTTATTCCCGTGGTGCCTTGCCCCTCGCCTACTCTGCTGCTTTGGGGACCCTTGTTGCTCCCCGCTCGGCAGCATCCTCTTCAGGACACTGCCCTCTGGCAGTGCCCACTGCTGCGGTCTCACCCCCTTCCCGGGGTTTGGGGTTATCAACAGTCCACGACCTGCACCTGTTGTAGTGATTGGCTCCCTAGCAGGCCTTCTCTGATTGGCCACCCACCTGTACCGCCTCCCTGGCCTGCTGAAGCCCCATCTAGGATAGGAGTGGGGCAGCCACCCCCCTACACGCCCTCCCCCTTAAGAACGCTCTCGGGTGGGAGGGTTAGAAACCCCCAGTAGGGGATCCTGGGCTTGCCCTCCTTCACGGGCCTCCAACCCAGGATCCTGTCATTGAGGGAGTGATCTACCCCGGGTCAGCAGAGAATCCTACCGCAACACGCTGCCCTCATTATGGTGGGAGATACCACTCCCTTTCCTTTCCTAGGTCACTTCCTACCAGTTCTCCTGACATAACAGTCCCTGTGGCATCCGGGCCTTTAGGTTTCTCAGCCCCTGGGGCTCCCTGGGGTTCCCACAGCTGCCAGTCTCTAGTCCCACTTCCGGGCTCATCTGCTGTCCCCTGTAAGAGTTGCCCCTGCACCTGGGTTGGAGCCTTCGCTGGGTGCCCACCTTCCTCAGTCGCCTGCCCTGACTGAGCAGCTCTGCAGGCTTTTGTACTTGACTCTCTGTTGGAGCATGCCCAGCAGAGCCTCAGGGGCGTGGCTTCTTCTGCCAGCAGGGAAGGGTTGACCAGTGCGGGGCCCATCCGCCTCATCACACACTCTCCCCCTTAGAACAATGGTAGGGGTTTCCCTTGCCCCGTCCCCTTCCTCGTCCTTCTTTTCTCCCATCTGAGAGAAAAAGTCTGCATTTCCGTGGGCCTTATCTGGCCGGTGCAGTACTTGAAAGGACTAGGGCTGGAAGCACAAATACCACCTCATAATTTGGTCATTTGTTTCTTTCATGCTGTTGATCCCCAGTGGAGGGGGGGGGGCGTGATCAGTCACTAAGAAGAAGTGGTTCCCCAGCAAGTAGTATCGCAATGTTTCGACTGACCACTTAACTGCGAGGGCCTCCCGTTCTATGGTAGAATAGTGCACCTCGCGTGGAAAGAGCTTCCAGCTGAGGTATAAAATGGGGTGGTTTTCTCCCTCTACCTCTTGCGACAGTACCGCTCCTATACCTACTCCAGACACATCTGTCTGGAGAATGAAAGGCTTCGAAAAGTCAGGTTGGGTTAACACCGGCTCCCAGGTCACTTGTTCTCGGAGCGCGAGGAAGGCATTCTCGCATTGTTCCGTCCATTGGATCTTCTGGGGCTAGGTTTTCTTTGTTAGGTCCATCAAGGGGGCAGCCAGTATGGAGAAATTAGGGACACACCGCCAATAATACCCCACCAACCCTAAGAATTGTCGTACCTGTTTTTTGGATTTAGGGGTGGGGTAGTTCCTTAAAGCCCATACCTTATCTACCATGGGGCGTAATTTCCCTCGCCCTACCGTATAGCCTAAATAAGTTACCTCGGGGTGTTGTAAATGGCATTTGGCTGGATTTACCGTAAGGCCTGCATCCCTCAGGGCGTGTAGTACCTTGGTTAGGTGCTGAATATGGTCTCCCCAGTTGGAGCTATAAACAACAGTATCGTCAAAGTACGCCGCAGCATACAAACTGTGGGGGCTCAATACCTGGTTTACGAGCCACTGAAATGTAGCTACAGCACCATGCAACCCAAAGGGCATCACTGTAAACTGAAAAAGGCCAAATGGCGTAGGAAAGGCTGTCTTTCCTCGTGAGGTAGGTGTAAGGGGGATCTGCTAATACCCCTTGGTTAAATCCAGGGTGGAGATAGGCAGAATTTATCTTAGTTTCTCCAGTAACTTGCCCACCCGTGGCATGGGGTAGGCATCAAAGTGAGAGATTGCATAGACTTTCGCAAAGTAAACACCAAATCTTACTAAGCTATCTGGCTTGGGGACCAACACTATGGGACTTCTCCAGGCACTCCTGGATTCTTCCACCATCCCCAGGGTTAACATTGATTCCAACTCCCTCCGCACAGTCTCCCACATTTTCTTAGGGAGCGGGCGGTGGTTCTCTCTCACCTTTTGGCCGGGGATAGTGGTGAAATGGTGGCTGATCACTGTCATCTTCCCTGGTTGAGCGGACAGTACTGTTGGGAATGCGGCTATCACCTGCCGTATCTGTTCTCGTTGTGTAGGGTTGAGCTCCTGGCCAATGTCTATCCTGCCCGGCTCCTCGTACTCACCAGCCAAGGGCCCCAGCTCGGGCTCTGGGGGGTATGGGGCCATTATAAAAGCCTCTCGGTCCTTCCATGCCTTCAGCAGGTTCACGTGGTATATCTGGGTGTCCCTTCATTGCCCGGACATCTGGATCTCATAATCAACGGGCCCCACCCGCCGAACCACCTCAAATGGTCCCTGCCACTTGGCTAATAATTTAGACTCAGAGGAGGGCAGCAACAGCAGAACTCGGTTCCCCGGTTCGAAGTTCCTCATCTTCGTCCCTCGATTGTACTGGATCTGCCGATTGTGTTGCGTTTGTAACAGGTTCTCTCTGGCTCAGGTGCCTAGTTCCTGAAGCCGTTCCCTCAAATAGAGAATATACTGGACCGAACCTTTGACCCGGGTCTCTTGTTCCTCCCAGGTTTTTTTCAAGAGGTCCAAAATTCCCCGAGGTCATCTCCCGTAGAGGAGCTCGAATGGGGAGAACCCGATGGAAGCTTGTGGCACCTCGCATATGGTGAAGTGAAGTGCTGGCAGGTACTTGTCCCACTGAAGGGGGTCGTCCCCACACGAATTTCCACAGCATTGCCTTCGGGTCCCGTTAAAGCGTTCTACCAATCCGTCCATCTGTGGATGGTAGACAGAGGTCTTAAAGGCCCGGATGTTCAATAGTCTGCAGAACTCTGCCATCAGTTACATTAATCCCCTGGTCTGTCAGTATCTCTCGTGGCAACCCCACCCGGGAATATATCAGTAACAGCTCATTGGCCACGACAGGGGCCATAGTTGTTCTTAAAGATACTGCCTCTACTACGACCAGGATGTATCTATGCCCCGAGCTATTTTTCCTCCAGGGGTCCCACCAGGTCGAGGCCAATCTGTTCAGAAGGGGTGCCAATCACTGGTAGAGGCACCAGGGGGCCGTGGGTACCCCCTTTGGGCCAACCTTTTGGCACTCCGGGCAAGAGGCGCAGTAATCCCGGACCTCTTGGTGTATACCGGGCCTGAAAAACCATTGGGCTACTCGTAGGAACATCTTTTCTCACCCCAGATGCCCTGCCCAGGGGACCGCATGGGCCAGGTGGAGCAGTGCTCTTTGGAACCTTCGGGGAACCAACAATTGGTGCACCTCAGCTCGTGTCTCTGGCTCCTGGGCCACTCGATAAAGTAAGTCATTGTAGATTTCAAAATGGGGGCCTTGGGGCTGATATTGCCGAGGATGAATCTCTCCATCCCGGCTGACCGCTTACTCCCTGGCTCGACTAAGGCTGGAGTTCTTTCTCTGTTCCTCCAGGAAATCTCCATCAACCTCCAGCCATCTCGTCTCTTCTCCTGTCAGAACGTCGGTTGGGGTTTGGCTCCCTTCGGTTATCTCAGGCCCTCTTGGTGTCCCCTCCAAGGGGTCTGGTGGCCCGGGTTGGTCTAGGACGGCAGCCTTAACCTTGCTTCTCATAGCGGGCTCTCTTCCCCTTCCCGGGATGACCGCTCCACCCCCGCATTAGACCGGTAAAACCCGGCCAGTTGCGACCCAAAACCATGGGGTATGTTAATCTAGGGGCCACCCCCACTAAGCAATGAACTTCTTGTTGAGCGACCTCCAGTTGTACCCAGATGGTGGGGTAAACCTTCACGTCCCCATGTATACATTGTAATTGTATCGGGGCCCCGGCGGGAAGGGAGTTGCCTACCAGGTCCATATAAACAACAGTCTGGTTGCACCCTGAGTCAACCAATGCTAAGGTTGGGGTTCCCTCCACTCACACCGGGATCACCATCTTCGCCGGCCCGTCCTTCCGGGCTCATCAGTCCGCCATTGGGACCTGTCCATAATTACAGTCCATATAGGGGCACTCTCTCCTGAAATGCCCCCTTTGTCCGCACTGGTAGCGCCTATCGTGATTCCCCTCTGAGGGTAGGGTGCCTTGCGGTAGGCTTCACTCCCCAAACGGGTCCTCTTGGTCTCAGGACAGGCGCGCTGCCAAGGGGCCCTGGTTCTTGGGGTTTGTCGGAGACCCCGACTGCCGTGCGGGCAAGCGGGGACCTCCCCTGCCGGTCTTATGCACCGCTCCCTCCGGGGGTCAGACTCCCCCTCCTGAAGTCCTTGTCTTAAGACCCGCTTGCTCTTCTGGCTCTGCCACCATGAAGTCTTCAACAAGGGACGTAGCCTCTGCAAGGATCTTTGGCCAGTGTTGCTGCACCCACTCCTTCCCCCTGGTGGGAAGGATTCAGAGGAACAGCTCCAGCACCACAGCATCAGCCACCTGGCAACCAGTATGGCAGTCAGGCTCTAGCCACCTCCAACAGAGGTCATGGACTTTCTGGACTACGGCCCGTGGTCTGGCCCCGAGCGGATATTTCTCTTGACACAACTTCTGTCGGTACGTCTCCGGACTGATGCCTGTCTGATCTAGGATGGCGGCCTTAACCTTCTCATATTGCAGTGCCTCCTATGGGTCCAGATTGCGGTAAAGCGGCCTGCATGGGTCCCATTAAATAAGGGGCGAGAATAATGGCCCAATGCTCGAGGGCCACTGAGAGGCTTTAGCTACCCGTTGAAAAGTTACTAAGAAGGCTTTGGGGTTGTCCCCCGGCCCCATCTTCGTCAGCCGCACCGGTAGTCCCCCGCAGCCCTCTCCTGGCCCTCCTCCGGCTGGGTTGAGGGCGG
The DNA here is from genome assembly GCF_009764565.3 of Dermochelys coriacea. Classification (NCBI taxonomy): domain Eukaryota; kingdom Metazoa; phylum Chordata; order Testudines; family Dermochelyidae; genus Dermochelys; species Dermochelys coriacea. Next base: position 30,424,247 of record NC_050072.1, on the reverse strand, counting down.
GGGGGGGGAAGACAGGCTGCCGTTTTCGCCACCTGTTGAAAGAGTCGATCTTGACTCGTTTGCTGCTGGGCAGCTAACTCCCGAACCAGCTATTGCTGGGATTCTTGTTGCTGCGCTGCCAGTTACTGCAACAGCTGCATCTGCTGTTGTACAGCCTGTTGCTGCTGGTTTTCCAGCAGCCATTTTAGGAGCTTGTCTGTCTCCATCTCGTACATAGGGGTCCTTCTAGCAGGCCCTGGCTGTTGCCCACATTCTCCACCACTTGTGACGGGGTTAGGACTCACCACCGCTGGCGCCTCCCACTGGTTGCCCTGGGAATTAGCTCTGTCCAGTCATGGAGCATCTTATTCACGTGGTGCCTTACCCCTTGTCTACTCTGCTGCTTTGGGGACCCTCGTTGCTCCCCGCTCGGCAGCATCCTCTTCAGGACACTGCCCTCTGGCAGTGCCCACTGCTCCGGTCTCACCCCCTTCCCGGGGGTTTGGGGTTATCAGCAGTCCACAACCTGCACCTGTTGTAGCGGCCGGCTGCAGCCTCTAAGTCTAGCCCCTTATCGCAGGGCCCAGCCACAGCCTGGATTGGGCCCCGCTCCTCTTCAGCCCGGTGTAGCACAAAGGGAAGGGGGGGACCCAGGCCCACCTGCTACTCTGGGTCCCGACCCAGGGACCCTCTAGTGGCAGCCTCTCTGCCCTCCTTCTCTCCTCTTACCCTGCTATTGTCCCTGGGCCACTTCCCCTTTGGACCTATGCACCGGCCTAGGCCAGGCAGGTAGCCTGGGGTTCTTCCTTGGCCGGAGTTCCCCAGCTCCTTCTGGCCTTCCCCAGCTCTGCTCTGCTCTGCTCTGCTCTGCTCTGCTCTGCTCTGCTCTGTCCAAGGTGCTACCTTCCAGCAAAGGAGCCAGTCCTCCTCCCTTGACCACGGGAGAGACTGCCCACTCCCTTCCTGGGCAGCCTTTATATATGGCTGAGTCTGGCTCTGATTGGCTGTCTCTAATGCAGCCTCTGATTGGCTCCCTAGCAGGCCTTCTCTGATTGGCCGCCCACCTGTACTGCCTCCCTGGCCTGCTGAAGCCCCATCTAGCATAGGAGTAGGGCAGCCACCCCACTACAATGGGACTATGAGTTGCTCTACTTCTTCCCCTTGTATTTGCGCTAAACAGATAGTGTTTGAGCACATAATATGGCCTTGGGCCTTTGATCTTTCCTTCCACGGGTAAGCCATTTACTTCCACTGCCTCCTCCCTTACATTTGCATATAGTGGATCATTGGCTTGGTCCTGCCCGAAATTCTCACCTGCGGTACCAATCTGACCTAATTCCAGGGGGCCTGTTTCTACTCCGCCCCCTGGGTTGCCCCTACTTGGGCTAGGAACTGCCTCAGAGTCCTCGCTGGCCTGAATTATCTCCTGGCCTCCTGAATGGGTTCGCCTACCACTAAGGGAGGTTTTCTGGTTCTCTGCTAGAATCCTGGTCCTTAATCTTTTATCTACCCTCATTTCCCGCCTAGACTTCCAGGGTTTTCTGGGGGATGAGAATAACTCTGGGGCAAATTCGGCAAACAGTGGGGTGAGACTATCTGTAGGTGCCTCCGTCTCATCCCGGCGGTTGCTACCCTCCCCTGGCTCTACTTGGGGGAGTAAGCTCTCAAACCCAGGGAAGTCCCTACCACTTAAGACACGGTAGGGGAATCTGGGGACAACCCCTGCAGTCACCCTGGTAATATTCCCCTGGATCTCAATGCGTACCGGGATTGTGGGGTAGAAATTTACAGTGCCATGAAAGCAGGTTATCCCTGTGTTTTTGGCCCGGGTTAGTTGGTCTTGCCCCACCAACTTCCCCGAGACCAGCGTGACAGCACTCCTAGAATCTATCATTCATTTTTACTGATCTTGCATACCTATGTGAGGTCATTGCGATCTCTACCAGGCCGATTAGGCCACATTGCTCCCCGTGATCCCCCAGATTACATTGCATAGGCTCTTCCCTGTTGGGGCATTGGGCTGCTATATGCCCCAATTCCCCACACTCATAACACCGCCCCCTTAGTCTGGTTGCTGCCCTCAGCCTGAGGCTATTTGGCCGGCCCCCCCCAGTCCTCTCTTCCCAAACCCCTGGGACCCTTCTTGGCCTCAGGCCATTCCTCGGTGTCTTTCCTCTCAGTTATGGTTCTCCTGGAGTTCTTGACAGTCCGGGGCCTTGGGTTTGGGACTGGCTTCCTGGTTTGCTGCGTTTCACCCCCTGGGATCTGTAACAGTTCACGGGCTGCCAGCTGTCTTTCCACGAGGGAGACCAACTCATCATAGGTGGAGGGGTCATTCTGGCCAACCCAAGTCCAGAGGCCTGGTGGTAGGTCTCTCATATACCGGTCCAGTACCAGGAGCTCCATCTTCTCAGAGCTGAGGGCCTCAGGGCCCAGCCATTTCCAGGTCAGGTCAAACAATTGCGATTGGGGTGTCTTGTCCTCTGTATACTGCCACTCATGGAACCTCTGGGCTTGCAATGCCATCGTTACTCTGGCTCTGGCCAGGATCTCTGCCTTCAGCTGGGGGGGAATCCGCTGCAGTTTCCACGGCCATATCGTAGTAGACCTTGTAGGCCTCCCCACACAGGAACTGGGTGAGGATACCAGACCACTGATCTTGGGACCAGGCCTCCCGCAGGGCTGCTCTTTCAAAAACCAGGAGGTATGCCTCCACATCATCCTCCCGGGTCATTTTCTGTAGGCAGTGGCTGTCCCGTATGGTCCGGGTGCCGTCGCAGTTGCGGTTCAGCTCCATAAGGGCCTTCATCTGATTCACCAGCTCCTGCAGCAGGGCTTGGTCCTGGGCAGCCTGACTCATCAAGAGAGGATTAGTCTCCTGATGCATCCGAGTCGCCTCCTGTTGGGCGGTTGCTTGGACCCGGGTAGCCTCCCGCTGGGCTGTGGTGGCTTGTATTAGGGCCTTGACCATGTCATCTTAGGGACGGGAGGGTTTTGGCTAACCCTGGTATAAGTCCCCAGTGCATAGATCCCACTGCTAACACCACATGTGACAAATTGCCGGCACTACTATGATGGGTCTGGCGCTTTCGCTGCTGGGGGTGGGGGGGTTCAGGATACCGTTTCTTACCCCTGAACTGGGGTATTAACTGCCCCACTAGTGTCCTAGAGGAGAGAAGTGGAGAGGGAGGGACCCAGGCCTACCCTCTACTCTGAGTCCCAGCCCAGGGGCCCTAGCGGATAGCGGTAAACCACTAGAACTAGCGGTTCCTTCCCCTGGGCTACTTCCCTCTCCTGCCCTTCACCTTGTGGGGCTTCCTGCCCTCCCTCTGCACAAACCAGGTGTCCCTTTATCTAGGGTCTTGGTCTTCTTAGCCCACCACACCACTTCTCCAAACTCTCCTCTGCTTCCCTCCAAACTGCTCTCTGCTCCAACACCAATTCACTCTGCTTCAACTCCTCCTCTTGTCTGATTGAAGCAGGGAGTTTTTATCATGTGACTGGCTTCAGGCGCTTTAATTGGCTTCAGGCGCTTTAATTTATAGCAAACTTTCTTCCCTCTACAGGGAATAAGGCTCCCTTCTAACACTCTTCTGCTGCCATCTGGCCATGCTGTATCACACTATACACATTATTTCTGCATATATTTCTTCCACATATATTTCTGCATGGGATGTGAAGGCTAATTACATGTTCATTTAAGATCCTTGAATGGAACATGATATTATAAAGAATTTCACTATTGTTGAGTAACTATTTTTGGCTTTACACTAAGTTTTATAAAATTGCACAGGTATCTTATCTTATTATTTATTTAGTATTGAGACTGGATCTTGCTTCTTAATACTACATATTATCTCATGTTAGCCGATCATAATGTTCATGCTGCTGCTATTACTGAGGTTGTTTTAGATGGTGGACACAGGAAATGATTTTAAAGTGGTTGATTTCATTAAAAGTATGTTGAGGGTAAATCCATTCTTTTTCAACACACGTAAGAGTTTCAGAGAGCTATTTTTCTAAAAGATAGGATGTTCAATTGAACAACTTTTGCCTGCAACATAAATTAATTATGATTCAAATGTATCTGATTGTAACTGCTGAGCTGTACTTTAAAGCAAAGGCTGAAAAATTATTCTAGTAACTGCCATTGTTTATGTAAAAAAACAAAAATAGTGAGAGTTTAGATTTAGGAAGTGTCTATTTTCCAGTTACAGCTTTCGTGGAAGGTGTTATACAATTAATTATTTTATATAACAACATCTTCTCTACAAATTATATTCTCTCCCCATGTATCTCAAAAAAACAAACAATAATAAACTACCCACCAAATCTACAGTAAAACCCTCTAAACTGTAAGACTTTAGATCAAATACATTTTATTCAATTCTCCAGCATCAGTGAGTTGTCAAGACCATTGTATTCCTCTAGAATCTTGAAGATCATAAAACCCATGATGAAGCACCCGTGGGTACGTACTACCCGCTCTACTGTGGCTAGTGTTATTTATATTTGTACTAGCTCAATTAGAGCTAGTGTGAGTATGTGTACGCAAGCAGGAGAAATGCACCCGAGTTCAGAGTATAGATGTATCTTGTGCCAGTATTTGGTGGGAGTATAAGGGAACTGAGTATCTAGAAGAATTCCCTTTCTCCTTACGAAATAGCTGGAAGCACCAAACATCTCATTCAGTGCATGCTCTCTAGTTACAGATGGCCTGTAGAACTACTATAGTTTTTTTATTTGTTGGGTAGGACTTTACCTCTAAAATGCAAAACCCTTTGTTGGCTGATAACTGTCATTTATCTACTCTGAAGTGCAACATTTGCAAATTCATAAAAGATTTGCTGATTGTGTGGTTATTTATTTTTCTCTTTTAATTTAGTATGCACAGAAACCAAGTTTCTTCTCTTTAAGATGTTCATCAAAAAAAAACCAAACAAACCACTAACTAGGCTTTGGAAAGAAAGGATTTTTGCCAGATGCATGCAGTTATGCAGTGGGTCATGCCCACCTTATTTAGACAAGTGAATCACATAAAGGAACCAAAAGACAGATAAATGGTACCTACAGTATTTTCATGGTTGGAAGGGCATGTAAGCATTTTTATTAATCTGATGATGCTGGTAGTATAAACTGGCACAGCTCCACTGACTTTTAATGATTTACAGCAGCTGAGGATCTGGTCCATCGAGTCTGACAGATAAAAAAAATTGTGATGCATAATAATTAACCGTATTAGAGAATTCTATGCCACCCCACTTTGTAGGCTTATACAGAACTTTAGAACTCACACTGTCTTTTATGTTTACATATGAATTTTGATAGTTTTTAATGTCATGTCAGAGATATCAACAGGGATTTACTGAAACAAAAATAACTTCAGAAGGACATTCATTCAAGGCTACCCTGCCAAGCCAAGGAAGTTCATATTTGTTCCATTCCTCCAAGTCTTGTTACTTTATTCCACATTGGAGGGAAGTTTGCCTCAAAAAAATTTGGCAAAGAGTCCTGGGGCACCTTATAGAGTAACAGACGTATTGGAGCATAAGCTTTTGTGGGTGAATACCCACTTCGTCGGACGCATGTAGTGGAAATTTCCAGAGGCAGGTATAAATATGCAAGCAAGAATCAGGCTAGGGATAACGAGGCAGTTGGCTAGCCATTCACAGGCTTTGTTTAATTCTGAGATGATGGTGACAAATTTGCAAATGAACTGAAGCTCAGCAGTTTCTCTAATACAAAAATCTGTAGAAGAACACTTCAACCTCCCTGGACACACAATAGCAGATTTAAAGGTAGCCATCTACAGCAAAAAAATTTCAGGACCAGACTTCAAAGAGAAACTGCTGAGCTTCAGTTCATTTCCAAATTTGACACCATCATCTCAGGATAAAACAAAGCCGGTGAATGGCTAGCCAACTGCAAAAAGTAGTTTCTCCTCCCTTGGTGTTCACACCTCAACTGCTAGAAGAGGGCCTCATCCTCCCTGTCTGAACTAACCTCATTATCCCTAGACTGATTCTTGCTTGCATATTTATACCTGCCTCTGGAAATTTCCACTACATGCATCTGACGAAGTGGGTATTCACCCACGAAAGCTTATGCTCCAATACGTCTGTTACTCTATAAGGTGCCACAGGACTCTTTGCTGCTTTTACAGATCCAGACTAACATGGCTACCCTTCTGATACTCAAAAAAAATTTGTTTCCCCACAATATTTATTCCTAAATTTCCTCTACCCTTTGAATTTATGTAGCTGACAGTTTGTTTTGACCTTTTTGAGACTATTATTTCCTAAAATTTGAGATTTATCATAGTACATTTTGAAACCTGATACCTGCCCAACTCCAAAAATCAATTCTTGTATAATTTTTTATGAGGCGCCTGGCTCCAGCAAATACAACAAGACATCTTCAGCATACCAATCTTTTGGGTTCAAATCCAAAAATTGTTTTGATGCCTCTTGGCTAATTTCTCACCTTTATTGCAAATGGCTCCATTGCCAGAACAAGCAGGAGGGATAACATCCTGCCTTGTACCCCAGAAAAATTAAAAGGAGTGGATCGAGGACCATGAACCAAAGCAGAAGCTCACAGCCAATATGCCCCTATAAAACTAATTTCCAAAACCAAACCTTACCAAAACCTCTCTGAGGTACTTCCACTCCAGCTGATTGAAGAACTTCTCAGCATCCAAAGAACTTTTTAGTTCATACCAGCGGCATCCACACAGGGCAGTTTGATCACACCACTTTGGTGGGCTCTGCAATTCAGATTCCTGTAGTCTGCTCTGCAGCACAGTGTAGACAAGTCCCAAGTTACAGTCTACTGCCTTAACCACAAAACTATCTTTTTTTTCTTGCTGGCAGTACAGAAAAGAGGTCAAGTGTTGATTTGGCATGGAGCCTGAATTACCCCGTAGAAAGGGAAGATCGTCACACAAGAATAGGGTTGAAGCATTTGGCAGCAGGGGGCGGGGGATGGTGTGGGATGCCCATACTATACCAGTTCCAGGGATAAAAAGGACTTCTGCTTCCAGGACTGCACCTTTAAACAAGCAAAATTCTTTAAAGAACCTGCGCTGCCCCCATACCCAATCCTTGTGTCAAATGGTTTGAGATTGAAAAATCTACTCAGATTTTTTTTATGCCAGACAGATTTAGTTTACTGTTTCACTAGGCTTTGTGAACCAACTAGTGTAAACAGCTAGAGTACCAAACGATTCTCACTGGTGATAAAAGCCAACAGAACATGTTGAACTTTAAACAACAAAGGGAAATAAGTTGTGTTCAAAGGACTTAAACTGTCTATGTGCAAAGTAAGGCCGTTTAAAAAAAGCTGGAACAAGCGGTACCTTTAGGCCTAAGTTAAATATGATGAAAGCTCACAGTAATGGATGGAAAAAATAAAATAATTTAAAATAAAAATTTAGCAAAATCCAAGCTATTGTTTTGCATCCACTTTAAATGCAGGAATTTTGTTTTTGAAAGCACTTTCAAGTGCCTTTTTTAAAAAAAAATTGTTTAGAAAGTACTGCCTCCATAGAGATGTCTATTTTGTTATAGATTTTTGTTCGTGTTTCAAAAGATAAGTGGAATGATTAAAATAGGGACATCTTAAATATATATACTTGTATAGTGTCAACTATCCTATACTAGGATATATTCTAGAAAGTAAAAGAAAACACTTTACATGGTTCATATAATTACAACATCACTAAGTGGCAGGTATTATCAGAAAACTTCAATTATTCCCAGAGTTCTACAATCACCATTAAAATTATACCGCATGTATGAACACTATTCTGTAACTACTATATAATTTTAAACAGTTGATACTATCAATTTAAGTACATAGCGCTCCAGAAATAAAATAATGTAAGTTCTTTCTAAGTTGTTCACATTGTATTTATTGTATAAATTGAAGGTAATGTTATCAAAAATATATGTAACACAAGGTAGATGGGTTACTTTTGCAAAGGGAACATTAATTTTCTTCATTTCTTAATCTGTATTTAAATTTGTAGCATTAGTATTTTACTGATAGTTTTTTTTTTTAAACTTAAAGGGCCACTGTCAGCTTGATTATTTTAAAAAGGTCAATTTAAAACTAATCAGTTTTCTCACTGCACCTTATTTAAATATGGTCTTTTATTTAAAGTCCTCTAAAAAGAATAAAAACACTTATGAAGGGGGTTTCTGCTTATGTCTTTCCAGTTATTCAATTTGTCTCTTATCATAGAATATCAGGGTTAGAAGAGACCTCAGGAGGTCATCTAGTCCAACCCCCTGCTCAAAGCAGGACCAATCCCCAATTTTTGCCCCATATCCCTAAATGGCCCCCTCAAAGATTGAATTCACAATCCTAGGTTTAGCAGGCTAATGCTCAAACCACTGAGCTATCTCCCATTCCGCCCCTCCCCCCACTTGATAAATTAGGATACAGGGAAACAGTGAAACTACCTTATTTCAGCTTTAGTACTATGAGGTTTTACTTGTCCATAAAAAGGTTCAGAATTTTAAACAAACAGACAAGATTTTTCTAGGTGATGTAGCCCCTGTATTTATTTCTTTAAGTGTGTGTGTGGGGGAGTGTGGAAGTTAGTTACTTTTGAAAATCCCACTAGGTGCCTATCCGCATCTTTAGGCACCTAAGTACCTTTAAAAAATCTGGCCTTATGTTACTACATCAATTACACCCCACATAATGTTTGTTAAGGAAACCTATATCCAAACTTGATCTCTTCCTTCCCCTATCTATCTCATTAAAGAAGTGACACATAAGTCATTCGTTTAGAGGAAGAGGTGCATGTTTTTTCTCTTCCATTATTCTGGATGTTACATCAACATGCAGCACGTCCTCCCATAGGTGGTGTTTTGAGCAACTGACTTGATAGAGAGTACAACTCTTTTTTTTAAAGCTACCCAGGAGATAGAGAGATATATAAAATGAAGTGGCAGTTTAGACTAATGTTTTGAACAATGGACAAAAAGCCAGACACTGTGTTCTAATATTTGTGATGTTACTGGCTCACAGAAGGTGCTAAACTGATTACCTTGACTATTGATGTTCTTTGGCTAAACCAGGGGTTGGCAACCTTTTGGAAGCGGTGTGCCGAGTCTTAATTTATTCACTCTAATTTAAGGTTTCGCATGCCAGTAATACATTTTAATGTTTTTAGAAGGTCTCTTTCTATAAGTCTATAATATATAACTAAACTATTGCTGTATGTAAAGTAAATAAGGTTTTAAAAATGTTTAAGAAGCTTCATTTAAAATTAAATTAAAATGCAGAGCCCCCTGGACCGGTGGCCAGGATCTGGGCAGTGTGAGTGCCACTGACAATCAGCTCGCATGCCGTCTTTGGCACGTGTACCATAGGTTGCCTACCCCGGGCTAAACCGAGCCCATATACAGCAGAGGCAGTAATAATGCAGCCTTCTCCATAATACTCCATCAATGTGCTTCAAACCTGATTTGGGAAGACTGTGTCTCAAACTTTTTGTTTTGGCAACTCCTTTCAGCCAACAAGCTTCTGAGTGTGACCCCTCGCCCTTATAAATTAAATGTTTTTTATATTTAACACCATTTTAAATGCTAAACTTATAACCCTATTGTTTTAAATAAATTTACCTTTTCTCACCACTTTCAAATTAAGACTAAAAGACATTTTTATTGAATTATTATTATAAGCAGAAAAGTTCTCTCTTTAACTATATTGTTTAATACGGGTGGGAGGGGGCACGAAGAAACTTTGTCATTATCACTTTTCCCAGCAGACTTAGTACCCTATTGCCACCCTTACTTCTTTGCCGCTGCTGGTAGCAGGCGCTACCGTTCAGAGCTGGGCAGCTGGAGAGTGATGGCTGCTGGCTGGGGGCCCAGATCTGAAGGCAGCAGCAGCACAGAATTAAGGGTGGCAATGCCATATTATACCACCCTTACTTCTGCATAATGTTTGACCTTTGTGCTGGGAGGAGTGGCTATGAGGGGTGTTTAAGGCAAATTTCGGTGTGGCTATAACCTCTGAAAAACCCCCCAACACTGTCCCTGCCTGTGTGTCTGACTGTTAAATGATAAATTTAACAGAGGGAAGAGAGGGAAGAACATCTTTGCCAGCAGGCTGGCTAACCTAGTGAGGAGGGCTTTAAACTAGGTTCACCGGGGGAAGGAGACCAAAGCCCTGAGGTAAGTGGGAAAGCGGGATACCGGGAGGAAGCACAGGCAGGAAGGTCTGTGAGGGGAGGTCTCCTGCCTCATACTGGGAATGAGGGGCGATCAACAGGTTATCTCAAGTGCTTATATACAAATGCACAAAGCCTTGGAAACAAGCAGGGAGAACTGGAGGTCCTGGTGATGTCAAGGAATTATGACGTGATTGGAATAACAGAGACTTGGTGGGATAACTCACATGACTGGAGTACAGTCATGGATGGTTATAAACTGTTCAGGAAGGACAGGCAGGGCAGAAAAGGTGGGGGAGTAGCACTGTATGTAAGGGAGCAGTATGACTGCTCAGAGCTCCGGTACGAAACTGTGGAAAAACCTGAGTGTCTCTGGATTAAGTTTAGAAGTGTGTGCAACAAGAGTGATGTCATGGTGGGAGTCTGCTATAGACCACCGGACCAGGGGGATGAGGTGGATGAGGCTTTCTTCCGGCAACTCACGGAAGCTACTAGATCGCATGCCCTGATTCTCATGGGTGACTTTAATTTTCCTGATATCTGCTGGGAGAGCAATACAGCGGTGCATAGACAATCCAGGAAGTTTTTGGAAAGCGTAGGGGACAATTTCCTGGTGCAAGTGCTAGGGGAGCCAACTAGGGGGAGCGCTTTTCTTGACCTGCTGCTCACAAACCGGGTAGAATTAGTGGGGGAAGCAAAAGTGGATGGGAATCTGGGAGGCAGTGACCATGAGTTGGTTGAGTTCAGGATCCTGACGCAGGGAAGAAAGGTAAGCAGCAGGATACGGACCCTGGACTTCAGGAAAGCAGACTTTGACTCCCTCAGGGAACAGATGGCCAGGATCCCCTGGGGGACTAACATGAAAGGGAAGGGAGTCCAGGAGAGCTGGCTGTATTTCAAGGAATCCCTGTTGAGGTTACAGGGACAAACCATCCCGATGAGTCGAAAGAATAGTAAATATGGCAGGCGACCAGCTTGGCTTAATGGTGAAATCTTAGCGGATCTTAAACATAAAAAAGAAGCTTACAAGAAGTGGAAGGTTGGACATATGACCAGGGAAGAGTATAAAAATATTGCTCGGGCATGTAGGAAAGATATCAGGAGGGCCAAATCGCACCTGGAGCTGCAGCTAGCAAGAGATGTCAAGAGTAACAAGAAGGGTTTCTTCAGGTATGTTGGCAACAAGAAGAAAGCCAAGGAAAGTGTGGGCCCCTTACTGAATGAGGGAGGCAAGCTAGTGACAGAGGATGTGGAAAAAGCTAATGTACTCAATGCTTTTTTTGCCTCTGTTTTCACTAACAAGGTCAGCTCCCAGACTGCTGTGCTGGGCAACACAAAATGGGGAAGAGATGGCCAGCCCTCTGTAGAGATAGAGGTGGTTAGGGACTATTTAGAAAAGCTGGACGTGCACAAGTCCATGGGGCCGGACGAATTGCATCCGAGAGTGCTGAAGGAATTGGCGGCTGTGATTGCAGAGCCCTTGGCCATTATCTTTGAAAACTCGTGGCGAACGGGGGAAGTCCCGGATGACTGGAAAAAGGCTAATGTAGTGCCCATCTTTAAAAAAGGGAAGAAGGAGGATCCTGGGAACTACAGGCCGGTCAGCCTAACCTCAGTCCCTGGAAAAATCATGGAGCAGGTCCTCAAAGAATCAATCCTGAAGCACTTAGAGGAGAGGAAAGTGATCAGGAACAGTCAGCATGGATTCACCAAGGGAAGGTCATGCCTGACTAATCTAATCGCCTTTTATGATGAGATTACTGGTTCTGTGGATGAAGGGAAAGCAGTGGATGTATTGTTTCTTGACTTTAGCAAAGCTTTTGACACGGTCTCCCACAGCATTCTTGTCAGCAAGTTAAGGAAGTATGGGCTGGATGAATGCACTATAAGGTGGGTAGAAAGCTGGCTAGATTGTCGGGCTCAACGGGTAGTGATCAATGGCTCCATGTCTAGTTGGCAGCCGGTGTCAAGTGGAGTGCCCCAGGGGTCGGTCCTGGGGCCCGTTTTGTTCAATATCTTCATAAATGATCTGGAGGATGGTGTGGATTGCACTCTCAGCAAATTTGCGGATGATACTAAACTGGGAGGAGTGGTAGATACGCTGGAGGGGAGGGATAGGATACAGAAGGACCTAGACAAATTGGAGGATTGGGCCAAAAGAAATCTAATGAGGTTCAATAAGGATAAATGCAGGGTCCTGCACTTAGGATGGAAGAATCCAATGCACCGCTACAGACTAGGGACCGAATGGCTCGGCAGCAGTTCTGCGGAAAAGGACCTAGGGGTGACAGTGGACGAGAAGCTGGATATGAGTCAGCAGTGTGCCCTTGTTGCCAAGAAGGCCAATGGCATTTTGGGTTGTATAAGTAGGGGCATAGCGAGCAGATCGAGGGACGTGATAGTTCCCCTCTATTCGACACTGGTGAGGCCTCATCTGGAGTACTGTGTCCAGTTTTGGGCCCCACACTACAGGAAGGATGTGGATAAATTGGAAAGAGTACAACGAAGGGCAACGAAAATGATTAGGGGTCTAGAGCACATGACTTATGAGGAGAGGCTGAGGGAGCTGGGATTGTTTAGTCTGCAGAAGAGAAGAATGAGGGGGGATTTGATAGCTGCTTTCAACTACCTGAAAGGGGGTTTCAAAGAGGATGGCTCTAGACTGTTCTCAATGGTAGCAGATGACAGAACGAGGAGTAATGGTCTCAAGTTGCAATGGGGGAGGTTTAGATTGGATATTAGGAAAAACTTTTTCACTAAGAGGGTGGTGAAACACTGGAATGCGTTACCTAGGGAGGTGGTAGAATCTCCTTCCTTAGAGGTTTTTAAGGTCAGGCTTGACAAAGCCCTGGCTGGGATGATTTAACTGGGACTTGGTCCTGCTTTGAGCAGGGGGTTGGACTAGATGACCTTCTGGGGTCCCTTCCAACCCTGATATTCTATGATTCTATGATTCTATGAAATTACTTTTTTTGGTGATATCTGTGTTCTGATTGGTCTGCGGTTTAAAGCAGCTCTTCAGCTGCTGAACAAAGAAGCCCTTTAATGTTGTCTCAGTCCCATTGTTTTAGTGTCAAGACAACAAACCTGTACACACGATACTATAATCTCCAGAGTCCAATTTCCTTAAAGTGGTGACAACACAAATATATAGTGTGTTTAGGAACAACGATCACTGCATTATATGTTTACAATACTTTTTGAAGTAAAGGTTTCAGAGTAGCAGCCGTGTTAGTCTGTATTCACAAAAAGAAAAGCAATACTTGTGGCACCTTAGAGACTAACAAATTTATTTGAGCATAAGCTTTCATGAGCTACAGCTCACTTCATTGGATGCATTTGGTGGAAAATACAGTGGGGAGATTTATACACACACACAGAGAACATGAAACAATGGGTTTTATCATACACACTCTAAGGAGAGTGATCACTTAAGATGAGCCATCACCAGCAGCAGGGGGGAGAAAGGAGGAAAACCTTTCATGGTGATAAGCAAGGTAGGCCATTTCCAGCAGTTAACAAGAACATCTGAGGAACAGTGCGGGGTGGTGTGGGGGGGGGAGAAATAACATGGGGAAATAGTTTTACTTTATGTAATGACTCATCCATTCCCAGTCTCTATTCAAGCCTCAGTTAATTGTATCCAATTTGCAAATTAATTCCAATTCAGCAGTCTCTCGGAGTCTGTTTTTGAAGTTTTTTTGTTGAAGAATAGCCACCCTCAGGTCTGTAATCGAGTGACTAGAGAGATTGAAGTGTTCTCCGACTGGTTTTTGAATGTTATAATTCTTGACGTCTGATTTGTGTCCATTTATTCTTTTGCGTAGAGACTGTCCAGTTTGACCAATGTACATGGCAGAGGGGCATTGCTGGCACATGATGGCATATATCACATTGGTAGATGCGCAGATGAACGAGCCTCTGATAGTGTGGCTGATGTGATTAGGCCCTATGATGGTGTCCCCTGAATAGATATGTGGACACAGTTGGCAATGGGCTTTGTTGCAAGGATAGGTTCCTGGGTTAGTGGTTCTATTGTGTGGTGTTGGTGAGTATTTGCTTCAGGTTGGGGGGCTGTCTGTAAGCAAGGACTGGCCTGTCTCCCAAGATCTGTGAGAGTGATGGGTCGTCCTTCAGGATAGGTTGTAGATCCTTGATGATGCGTTGGAGAGGTTTCAGTTGGGGGCTGAAGGTGATGGCTACTGGCGTTCTTGGACAGTCTCTACGTAAAAGAATAAAGAACCTTAGTTTCTTAGGTGCCACAAGTACTCCTTTTCTTTTTTTGAAGTAAATACACTATATTGGGATGGAAAGGTGTGTGTAATTTTTTAAAACACTAGATTTAAATTATATATTTTATAGGAGTTGTTCTCTGTTTTGTGCATGTACTTGTGAGCCCCAGTTTGAGAACCCTAGATCGCATGCCCTGATTCTCATGGGTGACTTTAATTTTCCTGATATCTGCTGGGAGAGCAATACAGCGGTGCATAGACAATCCAGGAAGTTTTTGGAAAGCGTAGGGGACAATTTCCTGGTGCAAGTGCTAGGGGAGCCAACTAGGGGGAGCGCTTTTCTTGACCTGCTGCTCACAAACCGGGTAGAATTAGTGGGGGAAGCAAAAGTGGATGGGAATCTGGGAGGCAGTGACCATGAGTTGGTTGAGTTCAGGATCCTGACGCAGGGAAGAAAGGTAAGCAGCAGGATACGGACCCTGGACTTCAGGAAAGCAGACTTTGACTCCCTCAGGGAACAGATGGCCAGGATCCCCTGGGGGACTAACATGAAAGGGAAGGGAGTCCAGGAGAGCTGGCTGTATTTCAAGGAATCCCTGTTGAGGTTACAGGGACAAACCATCCCGATGAGTCGAAAGAATAGTAAATATGGCAGGCGACCAGCTTGGCTTAATGGTGAAATCCTAGCGGATCTTAAACATAAAAAAGAAGCTTACAAGAAGTGGAAGGTTGGACATATGACCAGGGAAGAGTATAAAAATATTGCTCGGGCATGTAGGAAAGATATCAGGAGGGCCAAATCGCACCTGGAGCTGCAGCTAGCAAGAGATGTCAAGAGTAACAAGAAGGGTTTCTTCAGGTATGTTGGCAACAAGAAGAAAGCCAAGGAAAGTGTGGGCCCCTTACTGAATGAGGGAGGCAAGCTAGTGACAGAGGATGTGGAAAAAGCTAATGTACTCAATGCTTTTTTTGCCTCTGTTTTCACTAACAAGGTCAGCTCCCAGACTGCTGTGCTGGGCAACACAAAACGGGGAAGAGATGGCCAGCCCTCTGTAGAGATAGAGGTGGTTAGGGACTATTTAGAAAAGCTGGACGTGCACAAGTCCATGGGGCCGGACGAATTGCATCCGAGAGTGCTGAAGGAATTGGCAGCTGTGATTGCAGAGCCCTTGGCCATTATCTTTGAAAACTCGTGGCGAACGGGGGAAGTCCCGGATGACTGGAAAAAGGCTAATGTAGTGCCCATCTTTAAAAAAGGGAAGAAGGAGGATCCTGGGAACTACAGGCCGGTCAGCCTCACCTCAGTCCCTGGAAAAATCATGGAGCAGGTCCTCAAAGAATCAATCCTGAAGCACTTAGAGGAGAGGAAAGTGATCAGGAACAGTCAGCATGGATTCACCAAGGGAAGGTCATGCCTGACTAATCTAATCGCCTTTTATGATGAGATTACTGGTTCTGTGGATGAAGGGAAAGCAGTGGATGTATTGTTTCTTGACTTTAGCAAAGCTTTGGACACGGTCTCCCACAGCATTCTTGTCAGCAAGTTAAGGAAGTATGGGCTGGATGAATGCACTATAAGGTGGGTAGAAAGCTGGCTAGATTGTCGGGCTCAACGGGTAGTGATCAATGGCTCCATGTCTAGTTGGCAGCCGGTGTCAAGTGGAGTGCCCCAGGGGTCGGTCCTGGGGCCCGTTTTGTTCAATATCTTCATAAATGATCTGGAGGATGGTGTGGATTGCACTCTCAGCAAATTTGCGGATGATACTAAACTGGGAGGAGTGGTAGATACGCTGGAGGGGAGGGATAGGATACAGAAGGACCTAGACAAATTGGAGGATTGGGCCAAAAGAAATCTAATGAGGTTCAATAAGGATAAGTGCAGGGTCCTGCACTTAGGATGGAAGAATCCAATGCACCGCTACAGACTAGGGACCGAATGGCTCGGCAGCAGTTCTGCGGAAAAGGACCTAGGGGTGACAGTGGACGAGAAGCTGGATATGAGTCAGCAGTGTGCCCTTGTTGCCAAGAAGGCCAATGGCATTTTGGGATGTATAAGTAGGGGCATAGCGAGCAGATCGAGGGACGTGATCGTTCCCCTCTATTCGACACTGGTGAGGCCTCATCTGGAGTACTGTGTCCAGTTTTGGGCCCCACACTACAGGAAGGATGTGGATAAATTGGAAAGAGTACAGCGAAGGGCAACAAAAATGATTAGGGGTCTAGAGCACATGACTTATGAGGAGAGGCTGAGGGAGCTGGGATTGTTTAGTCTGCAGAAGAGAAGAATGAGGGGGGATTTGATAGCTGCTTTCAACTACCTGAAAGGGGGTTTCAAAGAGGATGGCTCTAGACTGTTCTCAATGGTAGCAGATGACAGAACGAGGAGTAATGGTCTCAAGTTGCAATGGGGGAGGTTTAGATTGGATATTAGGAAAAACTTTTTCACTAAGAGGGTGGTGAAACACTGGAATGCGTTACCTAGGGAGGTGGTAGAATCTCCTTCCTTAGAGGTTTTTAAGGTCAGGCTTGACAAAGCCCTGGCTGGGATGATTTAACTGGGACTTGGTCCTGCTTTGAGCAGGGGGTTGGACTAGATGACCTTCTGGGGTCCCTTCCAACCCTGATATTCTATGATTCTATGATTCTAACCCCTGGTCTAGAGTGAAGACGAAGTGCTTAGATTTCTATAAGCCCTCAGCTTCCTCTGCTGAGAATCCAACAAAGGTGATAGTTTCAGGAATGTAAAGTTGATGGATTTAGGCCAACTGGTTTCAAATGGTTATGATTTTTAGTCCTTTATTACCACAAGGATAGATTCTAACTGATGAACTAGAAGTGAAAGGCTCTGTATCCTATTACCATTCCCTTAAGTCATCATTAGGACTGCATGTTTGTCACAGTGGTATAAATGTCACGGATACAGTGATTTTTCTGTTCACATGACTTTTCTTTGTCTCCTGGATTTTAATAAAAAGCTTATGCTCAAATAAATTTGTTAGTCTCTAAGGTGCCACGAGTACTCCTTTTCTTTTTAATAAAACAGTGTTTCCCCAAGTTCAAGCAGACTAGACAGTACCTGGAGGCAGGATGTAATCAGGGGAACTAATGGAGAAGGAAGAAGAGCTAAAATTTCCGTTTACAGGCTGCCACCTTCGTACTTGAAACCAAAAAGAGGAACACACGAGTGTCCACAACAATGGAGCCCAGCAACAGAAAGCGGCATTCTGGATATCCTTAACTCCTTGAACAGCCCAGTAAGAAAATTGTTAGAGACGTTGCTGTGGCTTCTAAGAATCTTAAAGCTGCAGGATGTTTTTACAATTCAGTTTGAATATGCCATCATGGGGGGAGAGGGAAGAGATGAATGGCAAACACATATATTTGCAGAGGACGATTGAAGAATATGCCTAAACACAGGCTCTATTCAGATATAGAAATGAACCCATTCCATGGTTCACAATAGAAAATTTGTTATGGAAGAATACAAGTTACCGTGCTTGCATGTGGAAGGGGAGTGTGGTTTCTGCAAGCACACAATTTCGTGCAGAAATATATGGATAGGATGACACTTTTCCAGTCACCCATCCGCTGACGTTAACTGAGCAACAGCCATTTAGGCCAGCTGAGGAGCTGGCCTATCAGTTATGTAACTATTTAACTTTATACAGTTAATTTAATGATGGTGACAGTTGCCAGATTTATAGTCCTTTACCTAGGACTTAAATCATCCCATCTCTGTAGCATCTGAGCAACACAAAATACTTTAACGAGTTTATTCTCAAAGCACCCCTGTAAAATGGGAAATTATCATCCCCTATTCATTGATGGGTGGCTGAGGCACAGAGATTAAATGATTTACCAAAGTCACTGTGGAAGCTCTGTGGCAGAACCAGGAATTGCACCCTTATGTCAACTCCCAAACCAGTACCTTAGCTGCAAAACCATTAGCCCTTTCTGGACATTTAGTTTTGTTGTTTACCACAAGACAAGTATAGCACGGTCAGTGGCTGTGCAAGCTTCTCACTCCACCTACAATATGCTCAGCCCTGTTCAGGTCTCTCAAGGTACTATGTCCCAATCAGTCCTTGGGCTTTTTGCTGAGATACCACTAAGAATGCCAGTGTCAACTGTTACATGGACACATGCTCTAGAAAACAGACAGACCAGACCAGCAGACTTATTTCACACAGGCCAGGGAGCAGCCAGCCCATACATTAACGAAATACATCAAAAATTACTTATATCTTGGGGCTGAGCAAAATTGCACTTAGGGATTGTCTGCCAGATAAGGCTAGATGGAATTCAGTGCAAGTCCTCCCACACATGTCCCCTACGCTAGTGCTGCAAGAAAGGCATGGTACAGGAATTCCAGCTGGGGAGATGGAGTACTTTCCACTCTGTAGGTGCCCCCTGAACCTTGTCTTGATACACACCAAGCAAGAATAAGGAGAAAGTTGTTTTTCCTGTAAATTGGTCTAAAATGTGTTTCTTTTTAAAAAACAAACATTCTCTATTTAAAAGTCACACACAGTCTGCCACTAATAACTAGGAAATGCTTGGGTGCTTTTGGCCTACATCACAAGACGTCAGCATGTACTACCGTTAGTATAACAAAGAAGAGACTGATCCAATGTTCTTTTGAAAACAAGCTGGTCTAGCATGTCATGAACTGTAATTGACTGCATGATAGAATTTTACTGAACTGGTCAGAATACAAATATGCTATCTTTTTAAATCCATGAGCCTACTCCATGGAAGTAAAAAAGATCAATGTAGTAATCTTGTTTTGAGTTTAGTTCTCATTTCCCTAACAATAGACTGCGAACCATGTCTCTTCCGTTCTATTCCCTATCCACCAGAGGAACAATCTTGGATAAGATGCTACTGAGCTCAGTTTAAGAGTCTGTGCTTATTCAAACACCTCCCAGGATCATTGTAAGACTTGATTAATCTTCACAAACCATTTTGAGGTCCTCATATGTAAAATCTATAGAGATGCAAAGTATTATAATATTTATGCTTCTCAAGGGAATACAAGGGAATGTATTGAAATTAGCTGGTGACATTTTCTATGTAGTGCAGTTTTCTGTTGATGGACTTTGTTGTTGGGGTCACCTGTTTGTGCCTCTTCTTGCTTTCAAGTGGGGAGCTGGCAGCCAATCAAGTGAAATTTTAGCTTCTCTACTCATTCTGCAGTTTGCAGGTGATCTGCCTTTGTATACAAATGTCTGATTTCTACAGCCCAGAAAACCAACAGCAGCTTTGGCTTTCTTCAGGCTCTTAAAGACTAAAAGAATATTTTTTTAAATGAAAAGCACAGAGTACAGAAGAATATCTGATCCATTTTTTTCTACCACATTACTCTCAATAAGAAAGATAATTTAAGTTAAATTCTTGCTAGTTTGCCATTATGCATTGGATAAAACTCCACAGTTTATAAGAAAAATGCCACTGTATCTAGAGAGACAAGGTGGGTGAGGTAATATTTTTTTATTGGACCAACTTGTGTTGGTGAAAGAGAATCTTTCAAGCTACACAGAGCTGCTCTTCGGGTTCTTATATAGCACCTGTCAATTGCAGTATCTGATTGCAACCCAGCTTGCTTGCCAAATTGCTTAGTTACTTCTTAAAAATAGGTAATTGGCCGCATTATAGTTCTCAAGCACAGTAGCCATGTTTAATGTTAAATTAATACTTTTGCTAGAAGCTGAGTAACTTTTTTTCTTAAAGAATTTTGGATGCATGTCATCTGGTCCTGGAGATTTATTCCCATTTACCTTAGGACTTCCATATATTTGCTGGGATTTTCAGACTCTCTCTGAAAGTGCTCATCTTCATTACTTTTAAGGAGAACCTATAGATAAGTACAGTGTATTCCCCTAATAACCTGTGCTGAAGAACAATGCAAACCATTTAGCTTCTCTGCAAGCTCATCTGTTAGGCCATGTCTACGCTACAGGCTAACTTGGCAATGCTGCAATCGATGCAGTGGTGCCATTTTAGTGGGTCTGGTGAAGACATGCTAAATTGATGGGAGAGCACTTTCCCCATTGATGTCTGTACTCCACCTCCCTGAGACATGCAAGCTATGTCGACAGAAGAGCGCTCTCTCGTCAACACATATTGGTGTAGACACGGCTGTAAGTTGACCTAAGTTAGGTAACTTACGCAACTGAACTAGCGTAACTTAGATCGACTTTTAGTGTTAGTGTAGACCAGCCCTTAGAGTGCACACTCACCACCAGAGTGCCCCCTTTTGCATCAGGGTAGGGTCATCATCTCCAGCACCCCTTCTGGCACAATTCAGTCTTCTAGCTGAGGAGAATCTAGTTCAGATCCCTTTCAGGATAACAAAAGCTCAAACTAATGTCCAAAGTCTCTCAACAAATCAGGCCTTCCTCAGGGCTCTGTCTTCAATCTCCATTCTCGGCTACTCTGGAATCTCCTCACCAGCTCTGGTACGGGACCCTCAGACTGAGTCTTTCTCAGGTGCTTGTTCTTGCTGCTCCTTGTGTTTTCTTCCTTTAGACTGAACTCTCCCCCTTTTATGCAGCTCAGGTGTCCATTAAGTTATCACCTCATGCCTCTCAGTCCTGCCCCTCCAATTGAGAAGAAACTAATTAGTGATGGTTCAGGTGCAATGCATGTAACTAATTGGCCATTAACCACTGTGACATTCCAAGGTATAATCCAGACCATTGGCTGCATCATGCCTGCCCTCTAACTTGAGGTGCCTTGCAACGCCTCACTGTTGTAACTTCCAACCTGGACTGCTCGCAACCAGCCACCAGCATGTAGACCACTTCCAGATGTGTTATGTAATTGCAGCCTGCCAGACAGTCGCACAGTAGCTTTCATCAGCTGTGGTTATACCAACACACCCACAGTCCTGGACTGTTCCCCCCAGAAATGTATGTCCTGCACTGTCCAGCTCTCTCTCAGACCGACCAGAAATATTAAGTTTCTTATTCCTTTAAGGGAATACTGTACAACAACTTACCATGATAAATGAAGTTACCCAGACACTAACAAACATACCAGACTAGATGAAACAATAAGTTTTTAAAACTACAAAGAAAGATTTTAAGTGAGTACAAGTAATGAAGCATAAAAGTCAGAAATGGTTTCAAGAAAAATAAAGATAAAACATTCTCTAGAGCTTAACTTAAACTATATTAGAGTCAAGCAAAATTTCCCCCACATTCTTCCAGAGAGATTACTGGCCAAACTCTTCAGGCCAGGACCGCACACCAGTCTAACTGATATTTTCTTTTTCTCCTTAGGTGCAGAGAATGCAATGGGGGGTAAACGGGGTGGGGGTGGGGGAGAGAAGAGACAGACGATGCTTTGGGATGTTTGTCCCTCCTTTTTATAGTTGCAGACCCCCTCCTGAAAAACATTTCCAGCTGAGAATTAGGAGACAAAGAATCTACGTGGAAGGATTTTCCCTGCTCTTTTTTCCTCCCACCTGTTTGAGCTTCCTTCATTTTCTCTTCCTACTTAATAACTCTGTTTATTTAAATGCATATTAAGGCAAGCACACATTCCTTTGTTAGTACAGACCAGTTTGCCAACTTCTACCTGGAACATGAGTTAATATCACACAGGGGAATCTTATAACTTCACATATGATGTTGCCACTCATTTTATCAGATGTGATACAGGAGGGCCAGGGAGCAGTATTAGAGGGGAAATATATAAGCCCTAGGCTAATTAAGGCATGGTTCCCTGTAGACTAGCGAGGGTTGTACAGGTTAATTGGAGCACCTGTTGTCAATTAAGGCCCTGTCAGGATCCTAATAAAACCCCCTGCTTCAGACAATCAGAGGAAGAGGAGGAAGGAGAGAAGACTGGACTTGGAGGTGTGTTGTGAAGATCAGAGAACTGAAGTAAAGGAGACCCTCCCCCACAGCATCTAAGGTCCGAGAGAAACCCCATCTAAGGGGGACGAAGGTAAGAAACCCGCAGGGGTTGAGAGAGGCTGGGACTCAGAATGAGGAGTAAACCCAGGAGTAAACCTCCCCTGCTTCCCTCCTCTATCACCTTCCCAGGCCACTAGCTGGGCCCTCGGCACCCAAGAGCAGGGGTGGCGTTGTAGCACCTTCCCCCCCCGCTTCCCCCCCCGAAAAGCACAGGACCTACCATATGAGCATTGGCCATCTTGTCACACGTGGTGTCAGGGGTGGGATTTTTTTTTTTTTGCTGTGAACATAATTCAAGGTGGATCATGACCATCCTGCCCCAAGATGGAGGACGTGGTCAAAGCACTGGTGCCAGCCATTACTGCCCAGCAGGAGGCTACCCGGGTCCAGACAGCTGCCCAATAGGAGGCCATGGGGTGCAGCAAGAGACCAATCACCTGCTGATGACCCAGGCCACCCAAGATCAGGCCATGCTGCAGGAACTAGTGAACCAGGTGAAGGTCCTTACGGAGCTGAGCTGCGGGTATGACGGGATGTGAAACATATAGGCCAGCTACTGTCTGCAGAAAATGACCCGGGAGGATGATGTGGAGGCATACCTCCTGGCCTTCGAGAGGACAGCCCTGTGGGAGGCCTGGCCCCGAGACCAATGGTCCGGCAACTTCGCCCCATTTTTGTGCAGGGAGGCCCAGAAGGCCTACTATGAGATGACCGCTGAGTAGGCGACAGATTACCCCCGACTGAAGGCAGAGATCCTAGGGCAGGGGTAATGACGACCTTGTGAGCCCAGAGGTTCCATGAATGGCAGTACTGTGAGGACAAGACACCGCGGTCACAACTGTTTGACCTAATCCACCTAGCCTGGAAGTGGTTATGTCCAGAGGCTCTCAGCTCAGGGAAAATGATGGCGCTCCTGGTGCTGGACCACTATAGGAGGGGACTACACTCAGGCCTCTGAGCCTGGGTAGGCCAGAATGACTCCTCCACCTATGATGAACTGGTCACCCTTGTAGAGAGACAACTGGCAGTCCGTGAACTGTTTGAAACCCTGGGAGGTGAAATATGGCATTTCAGGAAACCAGTCCTGACCCTGAGGCCCCGGATCATGGAGAACTCCAGGAAAGCCATAGCGGGAGGAACAGGCACCAAGGAGCAGCCTGAGGCCCCAAAGGGTCCTGGGAGTCTGGGGGGAAGAGGTCTAAGGGAGTGCGTCAGAGGACCCAAGACAGAGGGAAACCTCCGGGATGAAATATCACTGTTATGAGTGTGAGGAGTTGGGGCATATAGCAGCCCAGTGCCTCAACAGGGAGGAGCCCATGCAATGCAACCTGGGGGATCCGGGATACCAAGGTGGCCTAATCAGCCTGGTAGGCGTCGCAACAGCTCCACATGAGTTCACCAGGCCGGTAAAAATGAACGGCATCCAGACCATAGCTTTGGTGGACTCAGAGTGCTGTCCCATTGGTCTCAGGGAAGTTAGTCGGGCAAGACCAACTGAGCTGGGCCAAGAGCACCGGAGTGACACGTGTCCACAGCACAGTAAATTTCTACCCCACAATTCCAATACGGATTGAGATCCAGGGAAACACTACCAAGATGACTGCAGGGGTGGTCCCCAAACTCCCTTACCTGGTCCTAATTGGCAGGGACTTTTCTGGGTTTGAGAACCTACTCCCCCCCTCGAGTTAGGGGAGGGAAGTAAACCCCGAGCAGAGTTCAAGGCGCCCATGGATGGCCCTACCACAATTTTTGCTGGATTTTCCCCAGAGTTATTTTCACCCCCCAGGAAGTCCCAGAAATCCAGATGGGAAAGGAGGACAGACAAAAGATTAGGGACCAGGATTCTGGCGGCAAACTAGAGAGCTGCCCTGGTTGGGAGGAGGCCCCGTGGAGACCCAGAGACAGTCCCTGGCATGAGTGGAAGCTCCTCAAGAAAAGGAGGGGAGCCCAATCCAATAGAATCAGGCCAGATTGGTCCCACACAAATGTTTTGGGCAGGACCAAGCCGATGACCCACTGTATGCAAACATGAGGGAGGAGGTAGTAGAGGTAAATGGCATGCCAGTAGAAGGGAAAACCAAAAGCCATGCTATATAATCACGCAGGATCTGTTGTACTGGGTAGTGCCAATAGAGGGGGAAGTAATAGAACAGCTCTTGGTGCCATGGAAGCACACAAGGGCCGTATTAGAGTTAGCTCACAGTCATCTGTTTGGGGGACATTTAGGAGGAGACAAGACCCTGGATAGAATCCTAAGAAGGTTCTACCGGCATGGGGTATGGGCAAAAGTCCAGCGCTATTGCATCTCCTGCCTAGAGTGTCAGCTACGTAGCCCCTGACCTCAGTTAAGGGCCCCATTGATACCCTTGCCTATAATTGAAGTTCCTTTGAAAGGATAGTAATGGATCTAGTGGGCCCATTAGAAAGAATGGCCTGGGGACACCGAAGCATACTCGTCATCCTGGACTATGCTACACAGTAATCTGAAGCCATTCCTTTAAGAAACCCCATGTCCAAGGCAATCGCAAAAGAACTGGTGCAGGTTTTTGCTAGGGTAGGCATCCCTAAGGAGATCCTGACAGACCAAGGGACTCCCTTCATGTCGAGAGTAATGAAAGACTTATGTACTCTGCTCCGCATCCAAGCCTTGCGTACCTTGGTCTATCATCCCCAAACAGATGGTCTGGTTGAGTGATTTAACCACACTTTTAAGAGCATGATCCGAAAGGTGGTGGCCCAAGATGGAAAAGACTGGGATACCCTCCTATCATACCTGATGTTTGCAATACGAGAAGTTCCCCAAGCATCTACTAGATTCTCCCTCTTCAAGCTACTGTATGGATGCCACCCACATGGCATATTAGACATCGCGAAGGAGGAATGGGAGGAACAACCCAACCTGGGAAGAACGTCATTACACATGCGACCCAGATGACAGAACGAATAGCCCAAGTTATGAAAGCATTTGGAGAAAGCACAAGAGGCCCAACAAACCTACTACAATCGTTGGGCAAAAACATGGAAATTTCAACCAGGATAATGGATGCTGGTGCCGGTACCAACAATAAAAAGCAAGCTCCCAGCCAGTTGGCATGGACCCTATGAGATTGTAAAAGCCGTTGGGAAGGTGAATAATAAGGTGAAGCAGCCAGACCGCTGAAGGCCAGAGCGGATATACCACACAACTTACTGAAACCTTGGCTCGATTGGGAGACGTGCCTGGCCGTCCTGCCAGCTCCATCCCAGGTAGATGGCCCACAAGGGCAGGTAAAGATATCCCCTGAATTAGCCCTGGAACAACAAACAGAGGTCATCAAAATGATCCAGCGGAACCAAGACGTGTTCTCCACACAACCAGGGCATATGACACTGATCCAACACCACATCGTCACCTGTCCCGGAACAAGGGTGACGATAAAACCATATTGCATACCAGAGGCAAAAAGAAGAAATTAGGGCAGAAGTAAGGAAGATGCTGGAACTTGGGGTGTTTGAGGAATCACACAGCCAGTGGTCCAGTCCTATTGTCTCGGTCCCCAAGCCTGATGGCAGCCTAAGGTTTTGTAATGACTTTGGGAAGTTAAACAAGGTATTCCAATTCGATGTCTATCCAAATAGATGTATTGATGAGCTGGTGGATCAGTTAGGCAAGGCACGATACTTGACCACCTTGGACTTGACAAAAGGCTACTGGCAGATCCCCCTGGCTGAGGACACCAAGAAAAAAAAATGCTTTCTCTACACCAGACGGCCTCTTCCAATATACCATCCTCTCTTTTGAGCTACATGAGGCCTCTGCGACTTTCCAGTGATTGATGGACTGATTACTTCGACCCCATGCCAAGTATGCTGCTGCCTATTTAGATGATGTGGTAATCCATAGCCCTGACTGGGAGACATACCTGGGGAAAGTGGAAGCAGTACTAAATATTCTTAGACAGGCTGGCCTCACCACTAACCCATCCAAATGTGCAATAGAGTTACCCGAGGCCAGATACCTTGGGTATATAGTCGGAAGGGGCCTGGTGAAGCCCCAATGGAACAAAAAGTGACGGCAATACAGGAATGACCCAGCCCAATCTGCAAGAAGCAAGTCAGAGCATTCTTAGGGATAGTGGGGTACTATCGCTGGTTCACCCCTCACTTCGCCACAAGGGCAGCACCTCTGATGAACCTGATCAGTGCTCGGGGCCTGGAGATAGTTAAGTGGACCGAGGCAGCTGAAGAAGTTTTCACAGACCTAAGGTCGGCCCCTTGCAGCCATCCGGTGCTCATAGCCCCAGATTTCAAAAAGGAATTTATCCTACAAACAGACGCCTAGGAGGTAGGACTTGGGGCCGTGCTTTCACAGATGGTGAGGATGAGGAGCACCTGATCCTTTCCTTTAGCTGAAAGCTCCTGTCCAGGGAGCAACGGTATGCCGTAGTAGAAAAGGAATGCCTAGAGGTTAAATGGGCCATGGAGATTCTACGATACTACCCTGCTTGGGCAGTGGTTCACCCTGGTGACAGACCACACCCCACTCCAGTGAATACACACAAAGAGGAATGCACGAGTGACTAGATGGTTCCTATCCCTACAGCCTTTCCACTTCCGGATACAGCATAAAGCTGGAAGCCAACACAGCAATGCAGACAGCCTGTCACAACAACACTGTCTCTCATCCCAAGTAGCACAATCTCGTGGTGTTGAGCAGGGGGGAAGGAAGAATATGTGATACAGAAGAGCCAGGGAGCAGTGGTAGAGTGTTAGAGGGGAAATATATAAGCCCTAAGCTAATTAAGGCATGGTTCCCTGTAGACTAGGGAGGGTTGCTACAGGTTAATTGGAGCACCTGTTGTCAATTAAGGCCCTGTCAGGAACCTAATAAAACTCCCTGCTTCAGGCAGTCAGAGGAAGAGGAGGACGGAGAGAGGACTGGAGCTTGGAGGTGTGTTGTGAAGATCAGAACTGAAGTAAGGGAGACCCTGCCCCAGCAGGACAGGGAGACTCCCTCCCCCGCAGCCTGCGCTGTGCAGGAGGTCAGACTAGATGATCAGAATGGTCCCTTCTGACCTTAGTATCTATGAATCTAAGGACTGGCGTAACCTCACCTATGGGGGATGAGGGTAAGAAACCCGCAGGGGTTGAGAGGGGCTGGGACTCAGAGTGAGGAGCAAACCCAGACCCCTCCCCCACTTCCCTCCTTTATCGCCTTCCCGGGCCACTAGTGGGGCCCTCGGCGCCCAAGAGCAGGGGCAAGGAGTGGTGTTGTAGCATCCCCCTCCCCCCCCCCCAAGAAAAGCGCAGGACCCATCATATGAACATTGGCGATCTTGTTCAGAGGATATTAGTGATCCACAAGTTAGGAGTTTTGAAATGATGCCTCACAAGGCACACTGTGTACAAAGATTACAATAGTCCATAGGGTATGAATAAGGGTGCGTTCCATCACACCCCTTTCCAGCCTGTGATGGGGTTTCGCCACACCACATCACTCCCATTTCATTTTACTGGTCTTCTGGAATTAGACTCATCTATAAGCTCATGACTCCCTCATCAGGGGTAAGACTTATCTACCCATCTACCTCACAGAAGTGTTGCAAGGATGAGCCAATTAGTGCTTTCCTTTGCTCACCAGCATCACTGCAGTCTTTCCTGGATTCAGCTTCAGCCTGCTGTTCTTCGTCCATCCTTAGCTAAACTCAGCCAAACCCTCAGGTAGCTGGGAGATGTAAAGTGATGTAGGGTCGGCATGTCATTTGCATGTTTCTAGCATTTTATTCCATCCTGTTCCATAATCTCCCCTGCTGGCTTATAGATGCTGAGCAGGATGGGGAGAGGGATGGATGCTGGTGGAATTCCAGTGGTGAGGGTTCTGGAGATGCACATGTTCCTACACTCTTCTCTGCAGCTTGAGAGGAATGATCAAAGCCATCTCGCAGTATGATCCTGCAGTGCCTCTGAGACAGAACAGCAGGATTCCATGGGCAACCAAATCAAATGCCATCAGCACTCTCCCTGCTCCACACCCTGACCTGAAGCCTAATTAGAAGGACTTCATGACAATGAAAATATCTCTGTGGTGATAGATGTGATCTTTCTACATTAGCTTGCTCAGGAATGGGATGTTGGATACTGGGTGCCAGCTGGCAAGGTAGGCTGTATCAAGTGATGGTTTAAATGCTGGCTGGATAATGGCATGCTCGAGAGGATAGGGAGATTTCCTTCTTATAAGGAGATACTGACTCCTCCCATTAGCAGGGGTTCTAGAAGTTCTTGACTCTTTTTTTACTAGCTATGAAAGGCACGGGTCACTGTTTCAGATGACTACTTGATTTTCCTGCTGAGTTTTTAGGACTGCCTGTTGTACAAATGGGCTTGATTCAGGAAGGGAAGAGTTATCAGAAAGAGTTATCAAGCCCACAAACACTGCATTACTCCTGGGGTCCTGAAAGGTTCCCCCAACATACAAGTGATTTTTCCCTGAGAAGTGGGTTGACGGTTCTTCACAGCAGGAAGCGCTGGGCTCTGGAGTGGAGCACAGGCTTCCCTGGTTAACAAAAAGAATCAGTAAGAATAGATGAGGCAGTTACCTACAATACTAACTTAACTGCACATGCATGTGCATTACAGGCTGCCTTAAGTGTAGTTCAGAGGATGAGTGAGTTAACGATTAAATGAACTTGGCTGAAAAAGTAGGTAACCTTTAGATGCCAGCAAATTTTCACTATTACCTTAAGTCATATACTTAATTTATAATATGTTGTGTACAAACATTTTACTTTGCCTTATTAATATAAATGGCTTTCCTAAAACTCTAGAATACACAGAGCAGTGCACAGTACTGCAAGAGGTTACACAGGTGTCTCTTCAGTAGCAGAAAATATCATAGAATCATACAAATGTAGGGCTGGAAGGGACCTTGAGAAGTCATCCAGTCCACCCCACACACTTCCCCGCATTGTGGCAGCACCAAGCAAACATAGACCATCCCTGACAAGTTTGTACAATTTTTTTTTTTTTTAAACTTCCACTGATGGGGACTCCACAACCTCCCTTGGAAGTCTGTTGCAGAGCTCAGCTACCCTTATAGTTAGAAAGGTTTTCCTAATATCTAACCTAAATCTCCCGTGCTGCAGATTAAATCTATCATATAATTCTATATTTATTTTAGATAACTTAATCACCTTACTCAAATCACAAACAAATTTCACCATAGTTCTGACAGAGCAATGCTTTTCAGTTACATCATCTTCCCCATGTCACATCTGTTGTAGACTCATTCCAAAAAAGGTGCCAAGGACTTTTGGAATTGGTAATGGTGTTTCTTTTCCTCCTCACCTTTGCACTGCCCACCGACTGAACAAATATTTGCTTATAATTTCCAGAAAAATTATTTAACTCCAGGCAACCCAAGATAATGTTAGCCCAAAAGGCAAAAGTTGTGAAAATATATAGATGGATGAAAACAAGTGGTTTGAATGGGAAGCTATGTAACAATAATTATAGTGATTGCTACCACTCCCATTAAATTATGAATATTAATATATGCTATTTAATAATTACCTGTAACCAGCTTCTTTAGCACTTGCAATGCCATGTTAAATGATGTTTTGCAGCCAGTATTCCAATGCCTAGCTTTTCAATGGTGAAATGACAATACATCAGTTCAAAAGATGTAATGAAACTGAGCATTATGCTAATTAGTATATTCATATGAAAATGTTTCAGACTGGAATTTGTTGAATGCTAGCATAGTTCTGTCTCTTGCAAAAGGTATAAGTGACAGCCACTAAGTGCCTTTCAAGATAAACACCATTCACAGCATTTAGAGCAGCATGTGCCAGCAGAACACATTATTGTAGTTGCTTTGTCTCCTGCAAAGTGGAAAACGCAGGGTTAGGGCCATTTATAATTTTAATTTAAATAGAAATGAGCCCAAGTTTAAAACCCTTTATCCAAATACCCCAGAACTTTGGGGGAATTTGGGTTCTGTCTCTGTCTTCTGTGGGGTCAGGCCCATTTCTAAAATAAAGCTTGTTCTGTGTAGGGGGAAAAAAACAAAATAGAATAGACCTAATCAGTATTACAAATACTGCACTACAATAAATCCTGCTGAATATATTTCAGAATGTTGATTGTTAGAGTTAGCCACAAAAAAGACAAGAGTCAGGATGGAATTCTGCCTTTTAATAATCAGCTGTACCTTTATCATCTAGCCCTATATTCCATCAGTGAAGTCTTGGAAACTTTATGCCCACAAACTTTGTGAGAACAGGAGACCTAGAAGCCGACCTACGTCTTCAACCCTTCATCTAGGGCTGAGAAGACCATATATGCACTCGTATGAAAAAGTCCTACAGAACTTAATAGGACTAAAAGAGGATTCTACAGAAAATACAGATCTGTAGATATCGTTCAAGCTATAGGATTTTTGAACCATCATAATAAAAATTCTGTATTCAGGGATAAAATTGAGTTATAAGATGGTCAAGGTCTTCATTTTTAGTTTTTTAAATTTTTCCAGGAATTTTATTTCTCTCTCTCACACACACACACAAAACAGGTGAAAATTGATACAAAAATTAATGTTACAGTTTTCTGAGTAAATATTAAGGTTAATATTGAGGGAAGGGAGAACAGAAAAAAAAGCAACAAATAGAGGAAAAATAAGAACTTCTGACCTTGCTCCCTGCTCTGGAGGGAGAGATGGCAGCTTGGTCAGAGCTGGGAGTTCCAGTACTACTATTTTTTTTTTTTTTTTTTTAAAAAAGACTCAGCACTGAGAGAGAGGTGCGCGTCTTCTAATATGCTGCTGTACTTTAACAGAAAGCCTTGCATTTACACTTACAATAATTAATATATGGGATTAACATAGTTGGTAACAATCTGTATTTTCACATACTTGAGTGGTCCAAAATTCAGGTAAAAAAAAAAATTGTAAAAATCAACAGCTGTAAAACCTTGGAATTTTTTGGTAAGAACTGAAAAGGTTCATGAAATTCTAAAAAGATTACTTTTTTTAGATGAAGAAAAGTGCTATGTAAGAGCTCGGTGTTATTATTACTTAAATTTTATAGAGCTTTCTATAAAGGGCATACGAAAGAGCAAGCTGTAACACAACACCTCTCGCCTCACTGCATTGCTGGGCCTGTTCATGAATTAGGAAACACTAATCAGTGTCTCCCTGCACAGCAGAACTGCTATCTATTCCTACCCTATCCCTCCTCCTTTCTTGGGTTGTGCAGAGATTGGCAGTTACTACAGCCCTGGGGCTGGAGTAATCCTGTGCACTATGCAAGCAGGAGAGGAGAGATGAACCAGTCTGGTTCTCTTTTTAGGGGCAAAAAGAACCTCTCAATGTGGGGAGCCCCCTACCTCTGCCCCCCGTGGGTTCCTAGCCACTTTGGCATATAGTGGGGAGAAAGATATGCTCCTTCCTCTGTAATTATTACCTTTTGGGTTTGAGGGTTCCTGTATTTCAGGCGAGTGTTCTTCATCCTCTGCAACTGCAGCTAGGTGTTGGAGGAGAAACCTTTAGGTCACTGAGGATGAAGTGCTCTCTCTGAATGCCACAAAGCACCTAGCAAAGGGTGCCCAAGAGGATCATAGGACTTCCACATGATCAGTAGCTGAGGCAGCTTTGAGCAGCATAGGGCCCTTCCATATGAGATCTGCCTAAATACCATTAAAAATCTGTCCCTTAGTCTTTGTGTCAGTTTCCTATCTGTAAAATGGGGGATAATTGTTATTCGCAACTTCACAGAGGTGTTAGGAGGTAATTACATTAAAGACTACGAGGTGCTCAGCAGTAGTGGATTAGCCACTGGGCCAATGGGGCTTGTGCCCAGGGGCTCTGGCCAATTGGGGGCCCCCAGAAAAATGGACACCCCTGCCCATGCAGTGCTCCTGCGGGGGAGCAGGGTCGGGGCGCTGGGGCCTGCCCTGCTCCACCCACCCCTTGCTCCTGCCAGGGAGCAGGGTTAGGGTTCAGGGGCTTGCCCCGCTCTGCCCACCCTGCACTCCCACACCTCGACTCCCTACCCGGCAGGAGAGTGGAAGGGGGACTGCAGTGGAAGGGGTGGGGAGGGCCCCCCCACTTGCTGTGACCCAGGGCCCCACAAAACTAATCTGCCTCTGGTGTTCATGTACCATAGTGATGGGGACCATTCAAGGACCAGATAGATAAATGACCTGGTTTTTCAAATGTACTAACCACACCACAATGACTTACACTGGAGTTCCTGGGTGCTCAGCACTTAATCAGGCTAGATACCTAATTATGGATATCTTTGAAATGAGAGCCTCCAAACTTAAAAGCTCACACAATACAGGTGAAATACATTTTCCGAGAGCAGAGTTCTCAAAGGAGAGATGACTTCATGCAATGGACAAAATCTCTTAATAGGGCATACTGGTAAAATTAACACAAGCCTGTAGTATTTAGCATTTATATAGTAGCACCCAAACAGACACTGGGATGCACTGAATTCTCTAATTTAGTTATTCTTTTGCCTGAATCACCAAGCATTTTAAGTCAGCATTGGTTTGCTTAACTTCATAGCCACAGAACTCTGTTTACAGAATCTTCCAAAACTAGGTGCAGCTACAAGAGAGAATAGTATTCAGCATTAAATCTAGTGAGCTCAGTAGCCTGGAAGGTGATGATCCAGATGTTTGTTTATGTGGAGAGGATAAGATATTTCCCTTGTCTTTTCTGTACACTGGATTCTGCCTCAGTTGTCCACTACACACACAGCAAGAGAGTCTTACATTAACCAAGCTTTAATAGGGAGCGTAGAAAACTGGAATTTGGTTTGCAAGAAATGTTGACATTTCAAATTCTGTTTTAATTCTGATTTAGAACAAAACCAACTATCTTCAACATTTCAAGAAATGGAAATTCTGGAAAAAAAAGTTTCAAAAGTTTTGTTTTGGAAAAAATGTGAAGTTTCTTTTAAAAACTACTGTTTTGATTTTTTTCATTTTTATACAAGTTTTTGGACATTATTTCATGACATGCCAGTAGTAATAGTTCATAATTACCTGTCATATAACATGGGCTCAGAATAACAAATATGAAATGGAATACTGTGACTATCAAATTATCTTTATATTTTATTTTTAAAATCACTCAGGGCAGATGCTATTTTAGATGTTTCAATCAGTGCTATTTTTAGATCAAAGTTTGTGTTTCAGTGAAACAGTCCCACACTGAAGAAAAGTTGGTAAGAACTCAATATATTAATTAATTAGAGAAGTGGCTGTTTACAATATTTTTGTGTGAACCTGGAGTAATTTTTCCAGATTAAAAGAGCTCTAATTAGTAGTTCTTATTGAGTTCTTATCTTCTTTTCTTGTTGAAAGAGTCAAGCTGTTTTATTATAACACAAAAGGGAGACACTTTGATCTAAAAAGTAAGATAAGACATTTCCATCAGTGTTAAGTAGCCCTTAGCTACTTAACAAATAAAACTAGAATAATGGCATTTATTTTACACCTTCAAAAACACTGCCACTCCAAGTACAACTGCTAAAATAATTTGTATAGTCAAAAAACTGTGTTATAAGATCAGCTTTATTTTGTATGTTTTATCAACGAGCCCTTGGATTACATCCGTATCTCAAGTTAGAAGCTCCTGATCTGCCAAACACAGCATGTGATGAACTTTAAAGCACAAGTTTAAGTGCTTTGCTGAAGAGGGGTAAACTGTGTTTAAACAAAGCACTTAGCACATTAACCTAAAATCAAGTTTACAGGGATTGTGTGTTATCTATTAAAGTGCCAACTGCTATAGTATCAAGGCTATGATTAATGTGCATGGCTCCCATTATAGTGAGATAGCCTTACTGCATCAGAGAGAATAAATATCAGTAAGTACAGTACCTACTTGTACTACACAGTAAATTTCTCATATACAGATACCCAATTCCATGTGAGTACCATAGAAGTTGTGTTTGTATGCCTACTTTGTCCCTACTTTCTTGTCTGAAATACTCCTCTTATTTATTACAGCCTTGTGCAGCGATGTCCCTCTGTTTATGGTTGTCAACACTTGTCATAAAATCATAAAAACTTCTAGAGAGCCAAATCATTCCGAGCTCAAACCTGGCAAAGAAAAGCCTCCGCCCACAGACAATTAATGTTTCTTGGGAGAAAACAATGTGTTATGTCCATTTATGTTATGGTCGAATAAGAAAATTGCTTAACAATGAGAAATACTGCTGATTCCCGTTTTATTTCAGTTTAATGTGGCTGCATTGTTTACATGAAGCTTTGCAAGCAATTTGTCTTTTCAGTAGACTGATATTTAATGCAATGGCTGAAGTACCAAGAGCTGAAAGGTAGCTCAAGCAAATATACATTAATTATACATTTTGGCTGGGAGTTTGTCAGCTATGATGGGTCCATTCTATGCAACTGCACATTGTAAATACAGTTGCCAGTCTAGTGCATGCTGTTTAGTGGAATGCCTTTTCCAATACTACAAAATACATTCTGTACTACACATCCATAGTAGGGAAAAAGAAAAGGAGGACTTGTGGCACCTTAGAGACTTACAAATTTATTTGAGCATAAGCTTTCGTGAGCTACAGCTCACTTCATCAGATGCATTTGGCAGACCAAATGCATCCGATGAAATGAACTGTAGCTCACGAAAGCTTATGCTCAAATAAATTTGTAAGTCTCTAAGGTGCCACAAGTCCTCCTTTTCTTTTTGCGAATACAGACTAACACGGCTGCTACTCTGAAACCTGTCATAGTAAGGAAAGGGAAAGTGTATGGCTTTTAATACACATTCACCGCATGCACTGGAACTACTTTGTTGGAAATACTGAATCGTATGTTGTGAATTACTACTATACAAATATAATCATACATTGTTCATTAACATGCCCTCAGAACACAAAGTTGGTACAGCAAATTATAGGTTTTTCTTTATTTATGAAAAAAGGCCCCAAGACAATAGACTTCAGAGTTTTGATCATTATTAAAGCTCTCAAAGAGAAGCTCAGTTCTAGATTTTAACGTATTCCACGTGCCTAGGAATCGCAGGGTCGCCTATGTGAACAATGGTTGGTTGATTTCCATGTACTATACAGGTGGGATTTTCCAAAGAGCTCAGCAATGGCCTAACTCTGCTTCCATTACATGCAGTGCAGTTAGACCAGTGTTGAGCACTTTGGAAAATCCCACCCTTTGTGGTCTAATCCTACAGATCTCCTAAAACACAGGAGCAGGGTCATGTATTTTATTTTAATTCAAACCAGTAGGCCTCAATGAAGAGACTGGATCCAAATGACCCCAGACTTGGTGTGTGTGGGGGGGTGGGGGGGGTTGGTAAAGACTACAGATCTATATGTAGACATATTCAAATATGGTTTTGTTTTGCTTTTATCAATCATGAATGACTTTTTACACCCGTTCAGGTTGGCAAATTAATATTACAAGGCAGCATAGCTGGAGTTATTACTGGATCAAAGTTTATTCCAGAATCTAAACAAAACAGGATGTGCCTGGCCTCTTTTCCACTGGGAAAAGACTGGTTTTGGAACTGCTCGAGCTGATGTGTTGTTCCACTAGTTGGGACTGGTTCCCAATCCTCTCTTCCTTTCCCTTATCTGAGGCATGCTGGCTTGTTCAACAGCCTGCCATAGTTCAGCAGAAGTGAGCAGACAAATCATTCTTGCTTCGTAAAAGCAGTTTGCAACCTGTGACTGCTGCAATTTAAAATTACAATTTTTTTAGTAAATATCTTTTGATGTTGCCAAGTACCTTAAAATATTTTGTTTTCATTATAAGTATTTAATAAAGTTATTTTTAATTTATATTTCTAAAATATACACCAAATTATATGTACATTAATGCTTACTGTCTTACTAGAGCCACAATTATTATCACACAATTAAAAAAAATAGTGAGGCAAGTGACCTATTAGTAAACCATCATAGCCTCTTGCTCATTTGCCTCATTAGCTACAAATAAAGCTACAGAGTAAAATTTTCAAGAGCTCCTAAGTCCCATTTTCTACAGTGATCTCAGGACAGGTTTTTAAAGGTAGTTAGGTGTCTCACTACCTTTAAAAAGCTGGCTCCTAAGCACCTAGGAGCCTAAATCCCACTTACTTTAAACCACACTTAGTGCCCAGATACCAAAGTTATTTAGGTGCCTAGCTCCCACTGAAGACAATGGGATTTAGGTACCTATCCTAGGCCTAGGCTCCTGTGTGTCTTAGTTTTGAAAATGGGACCTAGGCACCTTTGAAAATTTTATCCATGGTGCCTCCACACTTGTTAGTAACTGAAACCTTGCTGCCCCACTACTATGACCCTTCTCTCTGCCATCCACCCCTCTTTATGTTCTATACCCCCAATCACAGTGTCTCTTTATGACATCACTTTTATAGGGCAGGCTCCTTTATTTAATGTTTGCACAGCAACTACCACTCAAGATATTTTTGCATAAGGAAGACTGTATTTTGAGACACCCCGAACCATTCTCACTTGTGATTTTCAGTTTGAATTCAGGTCTCTCTGCCATTGCTGGAGTAAGCACATGAGGCAGGCTACTAACAGTAGCATAAAGAAGTTTACAAGCAAGGCTGCTAACACTGAAAGGGGAGGGGGATAAACTGCACAGAGGCTCTGATCCAGCACCCACCGTAGTCAATGGAAAGGCTTCAATGGGAGCTGGACCAAGACCAGACAATGAATGGCTGGACCACGGTACAAGATCTGGTCATGAATGCCTTGCAGTTCCTCAGCAGGGCTGCCAACTTTCTAATGGCAGAAAACCAAACACCCTTGCCCTGCCCCTACTCCACCCACTCCATCCCCTCCTAGGGTTGCAAGGTGTCTGGTTTTCTACTGGAACACCCAGCCGAAAAGGAAGCATGGCAGCTCTGGCATTAAAAGTCCGGTTGGCAGCACAGCAGAGCTGGCAGAATCCCTGCCCGGCTCTGTGCGGCTCCTGGGAAGCAGCCAGTATATCTGGCTCTTAGATAGAGGGGTGGCCCGAGAGGCTCCGTGTGTGGCCTCCGCCTGCAGCCGCCGCCCTGAGTGCCGGCTCCGCAGCTCCCACTGTGAATTCATTTTAGGCTCCCTCACACATGGAACATGTCTTAATTGCTTACTGTGGTTCTGCTTCCCCACCTTCTGTTTATTTGTCTCTAGATTGTAAAATCCTCAGCACAGGGACTAGACTTCTTGAGTACCTGAAATGTGCCTAGCAAGTAGTAGGCACTACAGTACATCTGAAATTAATTATTATTGTCCGTAGGTACAAAACTCTCAGTTCACATGTTGCACCAATCCTGTGAGGTGCTGTGCCCCCACAGCTCCTACTGACTTAAACAAGAGACAATGGTGCTTGCTATCTTATATCCCTTTTCCAGAAGCACAAGAGTGAAAAGTCCGAGCCAGAGTCAAGCTGGGACCCAGGGTTCAAGCCTTATTGCTTTGTGGTGTAGATGCAGCCCTCATGCACTCATGACTACTCATGCACTGGGAGTCCACCAAAAGTATCCCACAATCCCATGGGCCAACTTTCTTTGTCTTCTGGTCAAGTTTGGTGAACAGTTAAGATTTCCCACACTGCATCACAAAGGCTAGAGCAGCCACATTTTGGGGGGGTTCTAGGAAGTCTGGATATGGATGGTTGGACTCGGGCCTGCATAAAGCAATGTAGATGCTGGAGCCCCAGGTTGGGATGCCGGGTTCAATAATTCCTATGCCGGGGTTACACATGAGTATAGTTGCTCAAGCCCTAGGTTAACAAACCCAGGGTCTGCTAACTCAATTTCTGCTAGCCCTGGGCTTCCATTGCAGTATAGACATGCCCAGAGAAACAAGCTCTCATGGTCCCAAGACGTGGGCAGACCCCTCCTTGCACTTGTGTGCAGCCCCACTGATTTAAATGGGACTTCATGGGGATGGGCTTAAGGGTCCACCCCTGTGGAGCAGATTGCAGGATCGGGGGGAAATGGGTGCAATTCATTTACATAGCATCTTGCTACTAAATAAATGTTTGTTCTTTTTTTAACAATCTCACCTGCAAAAAGGCACCCACTCACATTCACACACTTTTCCTTGTCTTGCAGTTTATGTTCCTCAGGCACTTTTATATTTTGATAGCTTTATATTCTGAACACATTGTAACAGGATGTCATCATTTTGCAATGAATGACAACATATTTCAGACATACTTTACCATCACCTTTTGGCTGACACCTACAGATCAGAAACAGCAGCAGTAGAATAGCAGAGTACAGTATCCTTTTGTTTGTTTTGCTTGTCATTCTGCCCAGCTCTACTGTAATTCAGAAGTGCTGGCATATGTTTGACAAGTGAAATGCATCCCTGGGAAGAAAGCCTGCCCAAGCTCTATGCATCACTTAATCCCATTCTACCTCTCAAAATAGGACTTAAATTCTACTTATGTTGTGCATATTTGATTACTTTAAGATGGAAAAGAGAGACTGACATTTTTACAAAAAGAAATGCATTTGCTCCTTAGGTGCTTTAATTCACAAAGCAGATTGAGGGGAGAATCTGTTTGATCAGCACATTCCACAATCTAAAATGAGCAATTCTGATTTAGAATGCAGCACACAGATTTGCAGAAAAACTCTTAATGCAGCTAGTCCACATCTCAACTGCCAGAAGAGCACAGAATCTCTTACATCCATAAACCAAGAGAGGGAGACATCAATCTGTTCCTGCACCCACTGTGTCTAAATGAATAAGTTTTATAGCATTTCAAATGGCCACTTAATTACTCCATTGTGAAATCTAGACAATGGGGACAGGAGGGAAGTAAAATCTGGGACATCTTTACTTTTGTTGTACAGTTCGGCCTTTAGAAAGGAATTACCAATACTCATTACATTGCTTAATAGTCCACCAAGAAAAATAAAATAAAATAAAAATTCACAAACTTAGGGTTTAGCCCAGACCAAGAAACAGCTTAGAGATTTTGCTACTGTTAGTATAGCTGCATGTTGTAAGTGGCACCCAAAGGAACATGGGTTTTAGGACATAGTTTTATCCATCAAATTGCTTGTCATAAAGAGCCTTTTCTTTTGACTGTATCACATGATGGAGCAGGACATAAAAAAAGAAACAAAGTGGTTCCAGCCCATTTTGAGTAGCAAAATAAACACATCAATGACTATCAGACCGACCTACGTTTCTTACATATGCACATTCATTTTCAAAGGATCTCTTGGGTAAGCAGACTCAATGGACTGTAAAAGTTTGATCCATGCAAACAGAAAATGGGGAAAGCCCAGGAAATAGCATTCAGTGATGATGTAAGTTAAGAAGTTAAATAGTTTTCAATAGCACCTGCATTCTTTGGTAACAGATGCTATAGAAGGGTGAAATTTACTCGGTGCAGGAGGCCAACCCACGGGCTAGGCACCACTTCAAGCCTTCATAACTGTTTTTAATATAGAATCATAGAATATCAGGGTTGGAAGGGACCCCAGAAGGTCATCTAGTCCAACCCCCTGCTCAAAGCAGGACCAAGTCCCAGTTAAATCATCCCAGCCAGGGCTTTGTCAAGCCTGACCTTAAAAACCTCTAAGGAAGGAGATTCTACCACCTCCCTAGGTAACGCATTCCAGTGTTTCACCACCCTCTTAGTGAAAAAGTTTTTCCTAATATCCAATCTAAACCTCCCCCATTGCAACTTGAGACCATTACTCCTCGTTCTGTCATCTGCTACCATTGAGAACAGTCTAGAGCCATCCTCTTTGAAACCCCCTTTCAGGTAGTTGAAAGCAGCTATCAAATCCCCCCTCATTCTTCTCTTCTGCAGACTAAACAATCCCAGCTCCCTCAGCCTCTCCTCATAAGTCATGTGCTCTAGACCCCTAGACAAGTCTAGAGACTTGTGCTGGCTCTCTACAAATAAGTGAATTTCAGTTTAAAGTTGATAAGATACAGTACAGATAAAAAAAAAAAAACCTTGAAGCTATTCCTCCACCTTCATTATTTTACTAACTTCTATAGCCATCGGGAAGTTTAGACTTGAAATTAGACGAAGGTTTCTAACCATCAGAGGAGTGAAGTTCTAGAATAGCCTTCCAAGGGAAGCAGTGGGGGCAAAAGATCTATCTGGCTTCAAAATTAAACGTGATAAGTTTATAGAGGAGATGGTATGATGGGATAACATGATTTTGGCAATTAATTGATCTTTAACTATTCATGGTAAATAGGCCCAATGGCCTGTGATGGGATGTTAGATGGGTGGGATCTGAGTTACTACAGAGAATTCTTTCCTGGGTATCTGGCTGGTGAATCTTGCCCACATGCTCAGGGTTCAGCTGATCGCCATATTTCGGGTCGGGAAGGAATTTTCTTCCAGGGCAGATTGGAAGAAGCCCTGGGGGTTTTTCACCTTCCTCTGTAGCATGGGGCATGGGTCATTTGCTGGAGGATTCTCTGCACCTTGAAGTCTTTAAACCACGATCTGAGGACTTCAATAGCTCAGACATAGGTGAGAAGTTTATCTCCGGAGTGGGTGGGTGAGATTCTGTGGCCTGTGTTGTGCAGGAGGTCAGACTAGATGATCATAATGGTCCCTTCTGACCTTAATATCTATGAGTCTATATCCATAGCAATTTAGTGCTTTAAATTACAAAAGAAGAAGTTTTTCCTGCCCACTACATTGATCACCCTCCACCATTTGTGACAGTAACACTGCTGCTTCCATTGCTGGCTGGCCTCAGACAACCAAATGTAAAGAATACAGAACAGAGCAACCATACCTGAACAAAACAAGCAATGGAACTCCAAGCAGAATTAAAATCAACCAACCCCACGTGAAAAAAAAAAAATGAAAGCTTCCTGACCAGCAGGAGTCAGAAATATGCTCAAGAGAATTTTATAGTAGATCTACATAGCAGTAGGGTAATTATATTATATTTGATTGCTACTGATCGGCTCAAATAAAAGTAAGGAATTACATGCATTTTCCCATCCAAAAAACTTTGGTTCTTGTCTTGTTAAGTCAAAAGCTTTACGAAAATGAACCATCTGAAAACTGATCTCTTGACATTTTCGGGCTAGAAGTTCAGGGGGCATCTCCTTAAGGAGCTGCCTGTCTTGCAGCTGTTCCTTAGCTCTGTCTCTGGAGGTCCGTTACAAATAGGCTTGGTAGAATTTTATTTTTTTAATACGTTTGACAGTTAATGTTTGTTTTGAGTATTTTTCTATTTTAATCTATTTAAACGTTCACAGCTGAGGGAAGTTACGGGGGGTGTCAGACAATGGGGGTAGGAAGACAGTAATTATTGAGTGACAGTAGACATTGAGATTTTAAAAGTTAAAGCTTTAACCTAACCATTAACACAAAATTAAGTGTCAGTAGCACGTCAAAATATACAAAGCAAACAGTCTTAACTCTAAGAAATGCTCAAGCAGCATTTCTTACTTTGCCTATTTGTAAATTTCTATTATTGATGGAAATATCTTGTCATCAATTTGAGTGTGTTTGATGAAATAGATGTTTACCAACAAAAATCTAATCCTGCCAAGCCTCATTATAGAGTGGCAGGCACCTGTTAACCTTAAGTGAGCAAATATTTAGCTATCATAGACAACAGTCTACTGATCTCTCCAAAGGCACCAACAGGCAGAACAGACATGGTAAAGCATGAACCCAGAGAGAAAAACAACTGTATAGGTCTGATGCAAGATAAAACTCCCATGAAAGTCAAAGGGAATTTTTCATTCTGAAGGAGTATGGGATCAGGCCCCAAAGGGCTTAATCTATGGGATCTTCAGATTACCTCTAGATAGCACAAAAGCAGTGGGTTGTGAAAAGCAGCAGAGAAAACTCAGCAGGATGGGTTACTTTTCTCTCCTCCCCACCTCCTGCCCCCTTAGCCCCTAGTGTGCAACTTGGCACAGATCTGTACTTGTATAGGCAGTGGGATGGGTAGAGGAAGAATTGTGGGAGGCCAGAGGTGTGGTCAGTGGATCTGTGAACTGAGTGGGGGAGGGTCATATCCAGTGTTCCTCCTCATAGCCTATATTAAGGTCTACAGCCTGACTCAATGAGTGGTCTGGCCAGTTGATGTTAACAATTACAACAGTCCTGTGTCCTCTTTCAGACCCTTTTATACTGATTTTATTCCATTCTCAGTAGCTTCCCCTACTGGAATTTCTAGTATGGCTTGCTCATATGGGTGCCGGCTTTAGACTTGAGATCTGCATCATGAAAATGTTTCCTCCTTACTTCTAGCCATTTTAACACTAAGTGCATCAAGAAATTAAAATGAGCTCTTTTTGAAAAATGTATAATTATTTTATAATCTCTGTACCAGAGAGGTACTTTCAGCACAGGGTGGGATTTCAAGAATCAGGATAAATAAGACTAAAAGAGCTCTGCTCTGATCTCAGACAAGTGGAGATTATTAAATCTTAAATCAGCAACTGAACATATCCCCAGGAAACTTCAGTTAGTTTCCCAATCCGAGTTGCAAACAGCACAGTTTGCTTTAGACTGATTTGTAATTTTCTCTTTGGATGTGTAGATATCAAACAAACATTGATCCCACTTCCATCTCATCCAGTGCCATGCACTATTGGCTGTTTGTTAAATTCACCACTCCTTTTGTGCTATAACACTTTGTCTTAAACTTTCTATGGCTTTAAAGATAACAGCTACATTTTCCTTTTCAGAAAATCTGCAGTGTACACACTTTGCAGAGACCAAGGAACACAGACATCACCAACAATGGCCAAAAGATGTTTAAACTCAGTAACTCACCCTCGCTTGTAGAAAGAGAATCATTTGCATGAACCAGTGCCAGAATAAGCAACAGCTGCCGAAGAGCCATACCTATGGGTTCTGCAATCATAAAAGAGACAGTACAATCAGATTCTTTATGAACTCATCTCATTATATTTAAATGCAGTTTAATGTATCATCTAGTTTATTTAATTTCTGAATGGAGTTAAAGCAAAAGTTTATGAAGGAAGCATGTTATAATACATTTTATTGCCTCAAAGTCCTACACTATATTACTCTCTCTGACAGACAGTAAATACTACTTCCAGAGGACTGCTTGTTTAATAAATACTGAGGGCAATCAGGGATTTTCTGGCCTTGGCCTATATTCCAGGAATTCTCCTTCATCACATTTTCCCCACACAGCCTTTTGAGAATGAAATGAAAGGATTATCTTGCATTCACTCTGAAAATAAGAGCAGTTAATAATGCATTTTTAAAGGGAAAAAGATTTTATTCCATTTGCAGTAGTTCACATCTCTCAAAAGTTCTGTTGGTTTCTCTCC
The DNA here is from genome assembly GCF_009764565.3 of Dermochelys coriacea. Taxonomy (NCBI): domain Eukaryota; kingdom Metazoa; phylum Chordata; order Testudines; family Dermochelyidae; genus Dermochelys; species Dermochelys coriacea. Next base: position 30,380,641 of record NC_050072.1, on the reverse strand, counting down.
TTTACCTTAGCAGACTTCCAGTGCTATGTTGCCTACCACATTGTTAGCATCACCAGAAAAACAGTACAGATAAACTGAAGAGGGTTCAAAGAAGAGCCAGGGAAATGATTAGAGGATTAGAAAAAGCTTATAGCAGTGGTTCTCAACCTGCAGCCCAATCAGCACAGAGCTGTGGCCCATGTGACATCCTCAGGGCCATAGAGCAGTGAGGCCAAGAACAAGTGAGAAAAATACAATCTGTGAGTCTTGCTTCCCTTACAGGGAATATACTGTTGAAGCACTCATGAGGCAGACTGGATGGAGAGGAGACACAGCACTTGCTAACAAATTCATGAGCAACCAGCTCAGACAGACTGCTTAAGCTTCCCTAATTCACACTGAGCATGCTCAGAGGCTCGCAGGTATTAACCTGGTGACTTGAATATGTAACTTCAAACACTTGTCCTTACAAGGAATGAGACCACCACAAAGCCCTACTAGCAACTGAGCCATTGAGGTAGTATTGGATGTGGTCCACATAGCACATTGTGGGTCACATATGCGGTCCATAATGGTAAATAGGTTGAGAACCACTGGCTTAATAGTGATACACTTAAGAAGCCCAATCTAATCAGTTTAACAAAGAGAAGGTTCAGGGATGACCTGGTTACAGTCTATAAGTACCCACAAAGGGAATAAATATTTGAAAATGGGCTCCTCAGTTTAGCAGAGAAAGGTGTAACACGATTCAATGGCGGCAAATTAAAAATAGACAAATTCAGACTGGAAAGAAAGTGTATATTTTTAACCATGAGAGCAATTAACCCCATTCGAAAAATTTACCAAGGACCGTGGTGAATTCTCAATCACTGATAATTTTTAAATCAATATTGGATGTTTTTCTAAAAGATCTGCTCTAGGAATTATTTGCAGAAGTTCTCTGGCCTGTGTTACACAGGAGGTCAGGCTAGATCAGTGGTTTCAAAACTTTAACAGCCTGTGAACCTCTTTCACTAAATTGTGAAATCTCGTGAACCCCTTCCTAAAAATGAATATTTCCAGGGATTTAAGTTTAAATTTTCTCAGTGCGATGGATGCACTTGATTTGCTCTTAATAGCTCTTGGAAGTACAGAACCACTGGAGAAAGATTAAGTCTCAGGTCTGGTTCAGCATCAAGTCTGTTTCTGTATTTGGTTTTCAGATGTGCCTATGAGGAAAATGCTTTCTCGCATAAGTATGTTGTTGAAAATGGTAACAAAACTGCAGCAGCTTTTTCTGTCAGAAGAGGGTACTTGTTTCTTAAACTCAGCCAAAAGTTGATCAATGACAGATTTCTGAAACTCCTTTTCAGTTCGTAATCACAGGAGATCTCAATCAATTTCTCTTTTTCCTCAGTGTTCAATATCTGTGTGAGAAAATGGTATCATCAAAAGGGTTGCAAATCCAGTCATTATCGCCTAACATAGCTGGAAAGCATTCCCTGAAAGTTGTGCAAAGTCCTTTTAGGTGTGCAGTTACATTGGTTTTAGTGCACTGATCCAACTGAAGTTTATGTTCTGCCAGGAAGTCATGAAGAGTACCGAAACACTCAGTTTGATTGTTTTCCAAACAACTTTTCCAGAACTGCAATTTCTTTATCATGGATTCAACTCGCTCTTGCACATTGAAACTGTTATATTGAGGCCTTGAAGAGATAAATTTAGGTCATTAATTCTTGAGACAATATCTGCTAAATAAGCTAGGCTCTGAAGCCAGACATTAAATTTTCCATACAGCTGGCAAGGTGGAAAGGGTGGCTGTTGGAAAAAAAACTAGGATTTCCGTTCTAAGCTCAAACAAGTGCACAAGGATTTTGCCCCGTCAGAGCCATCTAACTTCAGTATGGGTCAACAGACAATGGTGTATACTACCCATTTCTTCACAAAGTATGTGAAATATTCTGGAATTCGTTGGCCGTGATTTTATGAAATTCACCATTTTCATTGTATTGTCCAGCACTTTCTTCAGTCCCTCAGGCATGCATTTTGTTGCAAGGACTTGTCTATGGATGCTGCAATGAGTCCAAGAGACTTCTGATGCAACTTTTTTTGTTTGAGCTACAAATCCAGTATACTTCCCTGTCATTCATGTGGCCCCATCAGTGTAAATGCCTAGGCAACGAAACCAATCTATTTCCTTTTCTTGAAAATATGCATTAGTCAGATTGAAGATTTCTCCAGTTGTACGTTCTTCCAAGGTCAGCAAAACAAGTCTTCAACTATACCTTCATTCACATAATGTACAAACAGTAACAAAATAGCTAGATTAGCTACATCAGTTGATTCATCCAACTGTATAGCATAATATGGACTATTTTTCACTCTATGTATTTTTCACTCTAATCGTGGTCTCTACATTATTTAATTCTTCATGAAAACTTATTATTGGACAAAAGTACCATGTCAATCCTTTTTGCAGCCTTGTCTCTGAGCATATGAACTACATCTTTTATACATGGAGCAATCAAGCTCTCTGCTATGGTATGGGCTTCTGATGCTTTTGCTACTCAGTAGCTCATGTGGTATGATGCTTTAAGTGCATTTTCATTATCAGTACTTGCTTTGGATATAAATCTAGTAATGTCTCTTTTCCTCTCAGGTAATTTTCGCTTGAAAAAAAATCAACAGGCTTGTCAAGTTGTGCAGGATGCCTAGTTTCTAAATGGCGCCTAAGTAGAGAAGGTTTGAGGCTGCTGTTTGCTAGAACATCACCACAAATCACACACAGTAGTTTTTATGTTGGAAAAACACAGTTGGACTTTCTTGATCACCAACGCATATAAAGCCATATTTTATATAATCATCGTCATATTTTCTTTTCTTTGTAAGTGAGTGAGTTTCCAGGACCAACATGCTCATTAGACTTAGATTTTCCATAGCATGGACTTGAGGAAACACTAGCTGATCCTTGCGTCTTTACACTTTCCTTTTTCAGCCACTTATCCATTGAATTTGTGTACAAAAGTTCTAATAAAAACAACAGAGAGAGACTGCTAATAACCAACAAACTAGAAAATGAGAAGATTCACTCAAATCTCATTGAAGCAAAACAGCACTCCAGAGAGAATGACAATTACTGAAGCACCTTAACACTGCCACACTGGCTACAATGTGCTTCTGGCTGGTTTGGCTCACAAAAAGCTTTTCTTCTGTCATGAGGTCTGTCCCTGAGAGGGACAATTTAGCTTGGACCACACCCCACGTACAGCATGGCCCCTGCTCACTCTGCCCTCGATGCCAACTTCCCCTGTCTGACAAGGACAGGGGTCTGAGCTGCCACTTGTGCACCTGAGGTCTCAGCTGCCGCCCTACCCACCACAGGGCTCAGAATACTGGCCCTGCACTGGGGTCACGGGCTGCCGCTCTCCCTGGGGCTCAGGCTGCCAACCCTGTGTGAAGCGCTGGGGTTCGGGCTGCCAGCTCCCCCGCTGACGGGGGCAGGGCTTGGGTTGCCAACTGCCTAGCCCCGCTCATCCTGGGGCTCGGGCCGTCTGCCCTGCAACTGGGTCCCACGTGCTGCCTCCAATGCCCGGGGTCCTCTGGCTGCCATTAGTGAAATTTTTTTGGCAAAGCCCCTGTAACGTTCTGCGAACCACAGTTTGGGAACAACTGGGCTAGATGATCACAATGGTCCCTTCTAGCATTAGAATCTATGCATAACCATACCAAATAAAATAGAGAAGAAGACTGGTCCTGCAGTTATGGTGCCAATATGGGACTTGGGAGACCCGAGTTCAATTTGCTGCTCTGCCACAGAGTTCCTCTGTGATCTCAAGCAAGTTATTTATGGTCTCTGTGCCTCAGTTCTCTGTAAGATGGCGATAATAGCACTGCCCAACGTCAGAGGTGGTATGAAGATAAAAGCATTAAGAGTTGTGATACGCTCAGATACTACGGTGATGGGGCCATACAAATATGTAAGATAGATACCCTGTGTTTTTAGGGATATTACTAAAGACTTTCTTAAATAAGGGGTACAACTCCCAAACAAATGCCAAGGCTGATCTAATACTCCAGGGCCACCACTGTGTCCTATGCTATGGGACTCCAGAGAACAAACTGTGCATCCCAGCTCAGTGGACTACTGGAAACATTCATTATGGAGTCACATTAGCAGCTTCATCATTAGGGCTGTTTTGTGATCTGAATTTAAAACAGGATAGCAATCCCTCTATTGCACACTTGAATGTCTGAATTTAGTAGACAAGGTGGGTGAGAATTTTTTTTTTATTGGACCAACTTCTGTTGGTGAGAAAAAGACACTTTTGCGCTTACAGAGCTCTACTTCAGGTTCCTACCAATTTGTTCTCTTATGCATGCCTGCTGGTGTCTCAGAGGTGTGTCAGAGGGAAGGTATGATGGGAGATGATCCTCCTTGAAGGAGCTGTGATATCTAATAGCAACCCAAGGTCCTTTACTAAAAGGAGTTCTAGTTCTGAAGGCAACAGGGACTGAGTGCCTCACTGGTGTCCACAGCGCACACCTACAGCTCCAAAGAGGACTTGGTAACTGCCCCCCCAGGAGAACTATCCTGGAGGGTTGGAGAGAGGCCACAAACAGTGATATCTTGCCACACGTCTGGCATTGACAATGACAATGGCATTGAGAATGATCTCAGAGGGGAAGGAGAGGAGAGATCTGTTCTAAGAGCTGAAGTAAAAACACACACACAAAAATAAACACCACAAAAAACAAAACAAAACACACACACCACATGATGAAACTGTTCTTGGTAGACAAGATCATTCTCAGGAGAAACCATTTCTGTGAAATGGCAGCTGCCCTCTAATTAGACAGAGCCATTGCCTAGCAGAAATCCCCAGAGGAATATTTAGAAGTGACAGATTGTGATGCTGATGGCTGTCTCGCAAATCGGTTTCCCACAAGGACAGCATTGTTCAGGGGCTGGAACACTAGTTTAGTAAGAGCTGCTTCCCCACCCCCAGCTTCAGAAAAACCGACCCTTTACATAGTCCAGTAATGGTTCCTTACACCACATACCATTAAGCGTAGGAGAAGACAAATTCCACTGTGAAGGCTCCTATTGCCTAGCAGATCAAAAAAAGCAACAAATTGCAATGCACAATATTTTGGGGAAAGCTGTGTGATAGACTATATAAACTCTGCCCTGCAGTGGGTATGGGGGAGAAGGTTAAAACCAGCAAGAAGAGTTACAATAGCTGACTGTCCTCACTACAGTGATTGCCAAGAACCCCTGCCGCCAGGGAATGTTTATATGGGTCAGCTGGGGCTAATTGCTCCAACAGAGAAAGGGAACCAGGGGCTATAAAAAGGGAAAGAATTTCTCTTTCTGGGCCTTTCTATACCCGTGCTGGAGTGATGATAGCCACAAGGAGATTTAAACTTGACTTCTGCTAGTAGGGTGCTCATGCTGTCAGTGTAGGCAAGGGTGACCCAGACTAGAAATCGGTACAGAAAACCATGCTAGAGACAAGAAACCTAGCATAATTTTTAGTTTACAGCATGGATTGTAACACTATTCTGTACTGGCCAGATAAAACATCTCAACACCCTGTTAACAAGAATGTTATTCTAGGGTCAGACCTCTGAATCTGGAGAGTCCCTGGGACCTCATAAGACAAAGGGAAAAGGACTTGAGAAAGCTATTTTGTCCTGAATATACTGACCTCTGGCTAGCACAAAAACTTTTTGCCTTTGCTACCAGCATCAACTCTCCAACCTTAAAAAATGAGATCATTTCTACTGCAGTCAGTCAGCTTCAGTGGTGAGCCTACCCTATTAAATTCTTGGTTCCTGAAAATTTATATATAGTTTATTTGCCACAAGCTGAACAAAATTATTATTAAGAGCATAGAACTGATTTGGGGAGGAAGGTTTAGTTTTTGCTGTGCTGCTGGCAATGACGGGCAAGGAGAAAGGCATAGAAAATGTACAAGTAAAAATAAACACATACAGATACCTCAATTACCAATTAATATGCGTGTAGGGGAAAAATACATGCAATATCAGGGGCTTTAAAGCACAGAACTATGCTGCATTTAAGATATATGTAACATTTATTGGCGAAGGAGGAGATTTATTACTGAATTTAAATATATAGGCTTGCAGCGTTTTCCTGGAGAAAAGCTCTGTGTAATTCTTGCAGAATATTTATACATTCCTCACAAATTACTTCATGGCAAGACTTGTGATAGCACAGAAAGTCTCGTTTCTATTCTTGCATAATGAAATACAGATTCTGTCCAATGTACTTGGTGAAGGCATTTTGCCTGCTCACCCCGGTTCCACAGAATGCCAACAACAAAGAACAGTTCTCCAGCTAGAATGAGTTAACGCCCTTCAAATCTACACATTAAAATGGCCACAGATCCAAACAGTTGCATCATTCCCAACCAACACTGAAGTCTGGATTAACTAACCAAGAATGCCTGAATGAATGGTTTTTCAACAGTCTTTTTCAGTATTATGTACCCACTTGAATTAAAGGACAGAAATAACTGTTGAATTTGTATTAAAAAGCTACAGAACACATATTGCAAGTGATAATCCATTACACTGGGATGGGCAAACTATGGCCTGCAGGCTGGATCCGGCCCCTCAGGGCTTTGGATCCGGCCCGTGGGATTTCCCCCCATGGTGCCGCAAGCCCCGCGCCACTCTCAGAAGCGGCCGGCACCACATCCCTGGGACCCCGGGGGGGGGGGGTAGGAGGGGAAGACAGAGGGCTCCAAGGCCCTCTTGTACCCCACCCCCCAACTCCCTGTCCTAAGCCCCCTGCCTGCACCTCACATCCCTCCTGCACCTCAACTCCCTGCTCTGAGCCCCCTGCTGCACCCTGCACCCCCAACCCTGACCTGAGCCCCTCCTGCACTCTGCACCCTTCCTGCACCCCTGCCCTGAGCCCCCTCATACACCCCACAGCCCTCCTCTGCCCCAATCCCTTGCCCTGAGCCTGTTTCTGGACACCGCACCCCCTCCCACACCCCAACCCCCTGCCCTGCATACAATTTCCCCACGCAGATGTGGCCCTCAGCCCAAAAAGTTTGCCCACCCCTGCATTACACTAAAGAGTGAGAAATAATTCTGTGGAATAAGAAATTGTGCCTTGCAAACAAACAATCCAGTGTCATCAACGAGAAAAACCCAGAATACAATACTGAGCAAGTTTCATAAAATACTCCAGTATTTTATATGTGTTTAGCCCATATTTTGGGATTATCACAAAACACAACCTACTAAACTGTAGTAAACTGAACTGTGAAATAGAGGCATCTTTCTTTCATTAATCAGACTTCTACATAATAAGGAAGAGATTCAAATGAGTTAAAGGAGTTCTGATAAAAGACGTTCTCAACTATTACTAACAGCTTTAATTACTGAAACTGGAAAAAAAAATACATCCAATTATAAATTTCTGTTCAGATTAGATTCTGTATAACTTAACTCCCCACCCCAAGTTTTGGACCTAAACCAGTGGTTCTCAACCATGTGTACACATACCTCTCGGAGCATGTAGGAGTCTTCCAGAGAGTACATTGACTCATCTAAATGTTTGCCTAGTTTTACAATAGGCTACATGAAAAGCACTAGAGAAGTCAGTACAAACTAAAATTTCATACAGATTTGTTTATATTCCTCTATATACTGAAATGTAAGTACAAAATTTATATTCCAATTTACTTATTTTAGAACTATATTGTAAAAGTGAGAAAGTAAGTCTTTTTCAGTAATAGCGTGCTGTGACATTTTTGTATTTTAGGTCTGATTTTGTATGCAAGTAGTTTTTAAGTGAGGGGTACGCAAGATAAATCAGACTGCTGCCAGGGGTACTGTAGTTTGGAAAGTTTGAGAGTCACTGACCTTAACTACTCAAAAGCCTCACTTCAAGATCAAACCCCATAGACCTCAGCTAGTCCTAATTTAGCTGATAAAATATCACCATTCACACTATATGCCTTCAGTAATTTGACCAGGAGAAAAATCTCTCTTTTATGGATGGATACATCAAATACTTAATTTGATGTCCCCTCTTCAACAGAAGACAGGGAGAAACAGGTCAACTGAGCAGCACCAAAGACTGATTGAAGGGGAGCAAGACAGGAGGCTTCTGCCTGCAGAAGAGTGCTAAATTGTAAGGTTAGATGCAGGGACCTTTTCTGGGTATTCATTTGTCACAGAAGCAGAAAACTTTTTCCAAGCTCTATTCTTTTCCTTCTGTCATCCACTAACTATCATGGTCCTGTACACTTGACAGCAGAACAGATGTATTCCACGTGAATGCACCTGGAACATTTAGCAGCTGCTTAGCTTTTTGTTTAAAATAACTCATTATGACTAGGGCTGTCAACTGCAGTTAACTCACGTGATTAATTCAAAAAAATGAATTGCGATTCACTGCAGTTTTAATAACACTGTTAAATAATAACAGAATATCAACTGAAACTTATTCAATATTTTTGGATGTTTTTCTACATTTTCAAATACATTGATTTCAATTACAACACAGAATACACAGTGTACAGTCCTCACTTTATATTATTTTTATTACAAATACATGCACTGTAAAAATGATAAACAAAAGAAACAGTATTTTCAATTCCCGTCATACAAGTACTGTAGTGCAATCTCTTTATCATGAAAGTGCAACTTACAAATGTAGATTTTTTTTTTTTGGTTACATAACTGCACTCAAAAACAAAAAACAGTGTAAAACTTCAGAGCCTACAAGTCCACTCAGTCCTATTTCTTGTTCAGCCAATCGCAAAGACAAACAAGTTTGTTTACATTTATGGAAGACAATGCTGCCTGCTTCTTATTTACCATTTCATCTGAAAGTGAGAACAGGCATGTGCATGCCACTTTTGTAGCCAGTGTTGAAAGATATTTATGTGCCAGATATGCTAAACACTGGCATGTCCCTTCATGATTCGGCCACCATTCCAGAGGACATGCTTCCATGCTGATGATTCTCATTAAAAAAAGAATGTGTTAATTAAATTTGTGACTGTCCTTGGAGGAGAATTGTATGTCTCCTGTTCCATTTTACCTGCAATCTGCCATATATTTCATGTTATAGCAGTCTCGGATGATTACCCAGCACATGTTCATTTTAAGAACACTTTCACAGCAGATTTGACAAAACACAAAGAAAGCACCAGTGTGAGATTTCTAAAGATAGCTACAGCACTCGACCCAAGGTTTAAGAATCTGAAGTGCCTTCCAAAATCTGAGAGGGACAAAGTGTGGAGCATGCTTTCAGATGTCTTAAAAGAACAACACTCCGATGCAGAAACTACAGAACCCGAACCACCAAAACAGAAAATCAACCTTCTGCTGGTGACATCTGACTCAGATGATGAAAATCCGCTCTCCTCTGCTTTGGATCACTATCGAGCAAAAGATGCATGTCTTCTGGAATGGTGGTTGAAGCATGAAAGGACATATGAATCTTTAGCACATCTGGCACATAAATATCTTGCAATGCCAGCTACAACAGTGCCATGCGAATGACAGACAGCTGCAGTGGCACAGGAGCTAACAAACAGAGCTGTAAACAGGGGAGTTTGAGTGGGAGTTTGTATTGTGGTGCTTGTTTGGGGTTTGTTTTTGCTGTGGGGGGTGGTCTTTTTGGTGTGGCTTGTGTTTCCCAGATTAACCGGACTTAGGTGGGAAGGCTATGATGGATATGGAGGCAGCTGTGGGAGTGACTCCTCTAGTGGAAGACACAATGAGGATGACTGGATGTGGAAGCTGTGGTATGTACATGATCTTGGAGCGGGGACCTGGTAAGAGTTGTTTCTGCATGAAATGCCATCTGATAGAGCTAATGGAGGAAAAGATCTGAGGTCTGGAGATGCAGGTGCAAAGTCTGGTTGAGTTTAGGAAGGGGTTTGAGCAGACGATGGAGCAAAGACATGAAGTATCTGAAGGGAAAAGCTCAGACTTGCAGATGGAAGCAGGGCTGGGGAATTTTGAGGGAAGACTGGGTGAGGAAAGTGGTCAGTGGAAGCATGTGACTAAAAGAACCAGGCAGAGGAAAAGACAGGCTAGTGAAGGAGAAAGAGAGCTTAGGAACAAGTTTGCAGAGTTGGAAAATGAAGAAGGGGCTCAGCAGGTAGTTGCTGAAGGTGGAAGGGCAAGGAAGAAGAGAAGAGAGGCTAGTCCTATAGGAAAAGGGGAAGAGTCAAGGGAGACTATGAGCCCCAGGAGGATACAGGATGGGTTGAAGAGGATTATAAGGGAAAATAGGAATGGAAAGAACTTGCAGCCAAAGGGAATAGGGGAGAGATTGGAGAATAGCATAGTCACCAGGAAAAGGCAGGTCTATGTGATCGGGGACTCTTTATTGAGAAGAATAGACAGGCCTGTAACTACAGCTGATCCAGAGAATAGAAGAGTGTGCTGTCTTCCAGGTGCTAAGATACAGGATGTAGACCTGAGGTTGAAAAGGATCCTAAAGGGAGCAGGAAAGAATCCCCTAATTATCCTTCATGTGGGAACAAATGATACGGCTAGATTCTTGCTGGAAAGTATTAAGGGAGACTATGCTAGGCTGTGAAAGACGCTTAAAGAAATCGAGGCTCAGGTGATCTTTAGTGGGATTCTTCCTGTTCCTAGAGAAGGGCAACAAAGGTGTGACAGGATTATGACTGTCAACAGATGGCTTAGGCAGTGGTGCTATAAGGAGGGATTTGGGATGTATGGCCACTGGGAGGCATTCACGGACAGAGGACAGTTCTCTCGGGATGGACTTCATCTGAGTAGGGAAGGAAATAGACTTCTCAGATGGAGGCTGGTACAACTGATTAAAAGAGCTTTAAACTAGGAATTTGGAGAAGATGGTTGGGAGATGTCCAGGTAATCTCCACACCAGATTTTAGCATTGAGAGGGAAGAAGATGAAGTAAGAAAGGATACAGCTGTCGGTAGGAAAATGTATACAAGGAGGAAGGGCAGTGTGGATACCAGTCTAATAGATTATACTGGCTGGAGAATGACTGTGCCTAATAGAGTACAAAATGTGAGCGAGGCCAAACAGCAAAAATTTAGATGTTTGTACACTAATGCGAGGAGCCTAGGTAACAAAATGGAGGAACTAGAGCTACTGGTGCAGGAAGTGAAACCAGATATTATAGGGATAACAGAAACATGGTGGAATAGTAGTCATGACTGGACTACAGGTATTGAAGGGTATGTGCTGTTTAGGAAAGACAGAAATAAAGGTAAAGGTGGTGGAGTAGCATTGTATATCAATGATGAGGTAGAATGTAAAGAAATAAGAAGTGATGCAATGGATAAGACAGTGTCCATCTGGGCAAAAATTACATTGGGGAAGATAACTAGTAGAGCCTCTCCTACGATAGTGCTTGGGGTGTGCTATAGACCTCCGGGATCTAATTTGGATATGGATAGAGCCCTTTTTAATGTCTTTAATCAAGTAAATACTAATGGAAACTGCATGATCATGGGAGACTTTAACTTCCCAGATATAGACTGGAGGACCAGTGCTAGTAATAATAATAGGGCTCAGATTTTCCTAGATGCGATAGCTGATGGATTCCTTCATCAAGTAGTTGCTGAAATGACTAGAGGGGATCCCATTTTAGATTTAATTTTGGTGAGTAGCGAGGACCTCATAGAAGAAATGGTTGTAGGGGACAATCTTGGCTCAAGTGATCATGAGCTAATTCAGTTCAAACTGAATGGAAGGATTAACAAAAATAAATCTGCAACTAGAGTTTTTGATTTCAAAAGGGCTGACTTTCAAAAATTAAGGAAATTAGTTAGGGAAGTGGATTGGACTGAAGAACTTATGGATCTAAAGGTAGAGGAGGCCTAGGATTACTTTAAATCAAAGCTGCAGAAGCTATCAGAAGCCTGTATCCCAAGAAAGGAGAAAAAATTCATAGGCAGGAGTAGTAGACAAAGCTGGATGAGCAAGCATCTTAGAGAGGTGATTAAGAAAAAGCAGAAAGCATACAGGAAGTGGGAGATGGGAGGGATCAGCAAGGAAAGCTACCTAATTGAGGTCAGAACATGTAGGGATAAAGTGAGACAGGCTAAAAGTCAAGTAGAGTTGGACCTTGCAAAGGGAATTAAAACCAATAGTAGAAGTTTCTATAGCCATATAAATAAGAAGAAAACTAAGAAGGAAGAAGTGGGGCCTCTAAACACTGAGGATGGAGTGGAGGTTAAGGATAAACTAGGCATGGCCCAATATCTAAACAAATACTTTGCCTCAGTCTTTAATAAGGATAAAGAGGATCTTGGGGATAATGGTAGCATGACAAATGGGAATGAGGATATGGAGGTAGATATTACCATATCTGAGGTAGAAGCGAAACTGAAACAGCTTAATGGGACTAAATTGGGGTGCCCAGATAATCTTCATCCAAGAATATTAAAGGAATTGGTGCCTGAAATTGCAAGCCCATTAGCAAGAATTTTTAATGAATCTGTAAACTCAGGATTTGCACCAAATGATTGGAGAATTGCTAATATAGTTCCTATTTTTAAGAAAGGAAAAAAAAGTGATCCGGGTAACTACAGGCCAGTCAGTTTGACATCTGTAGTATGCAAGGTCTTGGAAAAAATTTTGAAGGAGAAAGTAGTTAAGGACATTGAGGTCAATGGTAAATGGGACAAAGTACAACATGGTTTTACAAAAGGTAGATCATGCCAAATAAACCTGATCTCCTTCTTTAAGTAACAGATTTTTTAGATAAAGGAAACGCAGTGGATCTAATTTACCTAGATTTCAGTAAGACATTTGATACCATGCCACATGGGGAATTATTAGTTAAATTGGAAAAGATGGGGATCAATATGAACATCAAAAGGTAGATAAGGAATTGGTTAAAGGGGAGACTGCAACGGGTCCTACTGAAAGGCGAACTGTCAGGCTGGAGGGAGGTTACCAGTGGAGTTCCTCAGGGATCAGTTTTGGGACCAATCTTATTTAATCTTTTTATTACTGACCTCGGCACAAAAAGTGGGAGTGTGCTAAAAAGTTTGCAGATAATACAAAGCTGGGAGGTACTGCCAATTCAGAGAAGAATCGGGATATTATACAGGGGGATCTGGATGACCTTGTAAACTGGAGTAATCGTAAAAGGATGAAATTTAATAGTGAGAAGTGTAAGGTTATGCATTTAGGGATTAATAACAAGAATTTTAGTTACAAGCCGGGGGACGCATCAATTAGAAGTAACGAAGAGGAGAAGGACCTTGGAGAATTGGTTGATCATAGGATAACTATGAGCTGCCAATGTGATATGGCTGTGAAAAAAGCTAATGCAGTTTTGGGATGCATCAGGAGAGGCATTTCCAGTAGGGATAAGGAGGTTTTAGTACCATTATACAAGGCACTGGTGAGACCTCACCTAGAATACTGTGTGCAGTTCTGGTCTCCCATGTTTAAAAAGGATGAATTCAAACTGGAGCAGGTACAGAGAAGGGCAACTAGGATGATCCGAGGAATGGAAAACTTGTCTTATGAAAGGAGACTTAAGGAGCTGGGCTTGTTTAGCCTAACTAAAAGAAGGTTGAGGGGAGATATGATTGCTCTCTATAAATATATCAGAGGGATAAATACAGGAGAGGGAGAGGAATTATTTCAGCTCAGCACCAATGTGGACACAAGAACAAATGGGTATAAAGTGGCCACCAGGAAGTTTAGACTTGAAATCAGACGAAGGTTTCTAACCATCAGAGGAGTGAAGTTTTGGAATAGCCTTTCAAGGGAAGCATTGGGGGCAAAAGATCTGCCTGGCTTTAAGATTCTACTCGATAAGTTTATGGAGGAGATGATATGATGGGATAATGTGATTTTGGTAATTAATTGATCTTTAAATATTCAGGATAAATAGGACTAATCCCCTGAGATGGGATATTAGATGGATGGGATCTGAGTTACCCAGGAAAGAATATTCTGTAGTATCTGGCTGGTGAATCTTGCCCACATGCTCAGGGTTCAGCTGATCGCCATATTTGGGGTCGGGAAGGAATTTTCCTTCAGGGCAGATTGGAGAGGCCCTAGACGTTTTTCGCCTTCCTCTGTAGCATGGGGGACGGGTCACTTGAGGGAGGATTCTCTGCTCCTTGAAGTCTTTAAACCACAATTTGAGGACTTCAATAGCTCAGACATAGGTGAGAAGTTTATCGCAGGGGTGGGTGAGATTCTGTGGCCTGCTTTGTGCCGGAGGTCAGACTAGACAATCATAATGGTCCCTTCTGACCTTAAAGTCTATGATTCTATACAATTAATTCCTGCCATAAGCACTCTCAACTCCACTGAAACTAAAGGAGTTTCACCAACCTAGATCAGCAGTGAATTTACCTCAAAAGGAACCATGCTTCACTGCATGCTTTGGAAGGTGTGGCATTAAGCTGATTTAGTTATACCAATGCAACTTTGTGTCTCAATATTTATTAGTTAAGCCTGCACCTGTAATTTACTAACCTGAGTCAGCCTGCTTTTAACTGTGTGTCCACACAGGAGTTTTCAATGGTTCAATTAAATTGTTTTTTAAAGCAACTGAAAGTCAAACTGGTGCAACATGGGTGTATAAACAAGCCCCATGTCCCATATAGCATACAGAAGAAATATTTTAGGCAAGCATTAGACCATCATTAAAGAGTTTATTGGCACTACCGTTATAAAGTCAGACTCCTTAGGTACTGAATCATGGGCTGATTCTCCACTGCCTTGCAGTTTCAGACCTTGCAAATCTGAAGATGAAAGCCACAGAAAATTACCTCGCAGTAACTCTTGCATTCAAGAGTTGTATTACTTAATACATAGCTATACAGAAAAGATAATGGGCCAGGTCCTTAGCTGGTATAAACTAGCATAGCACCACTGAAGTAAATAGAGTTAAATTGATTTATGTCAACTAAAGAAGAGGATCCGATTTGATATTTTATACAAATTTGTACTAGAAATTAGTAGCAATTTTTGAACTCTCACAACAAATCTCTCAGTGAGACAAGAAATGAACTATTGGAGACATCAGGATCATAGAATAAAGTTGTAGCACACAGTGAAGAAAGAAATAATGACAACCACCTATAATCCAAAGTGATTAGCAATTTAGATATTGCTAACCATTAGCTAGTCTTCCATCTACTTGCTTTTTCAAATATTAACAGAGTTGTATCTTCTATAGGTTTTTGTCTTCTTCAACCAGTGTAACTAAGGAGCAATGGCAGATGTGAAATGGCACATTAATCACCACTAAAACACTAAAGAGGAGTGCATTAGTAACTCTGTATCACAACTTTTATCTTCAGACATGAAAGATGGAAGTGTAGCTATCAACCCATAAAACCATGGCACCAACATTTTACTTTGTGTGTTATAAATAGAAGGGTCTCTTGATGGGAAGAAAGAGTGGCTGAAAAACTGATGCTGACCTGGATGAATCAATGCCATGACGCTCATCTATAGGAAATTCACAGCACTATATTCTAAGGTAAAGGAGGTGTAAAACTTCTGGAGCAGATTCACCTGCTTTGAGTATTAAATTGGGAAACCATGTGTCTGTATTGTTCTAATTTTTGTTTATTATTTATACAGCTCCACAGGAGTGTTTGGCACTTTCCTCAAGGCAAAAATCTTGTAATTTTGTCTGTAATTTACAAGCTAACAGCCTGATCCTTTTCACACTTAACTACCAGGCTTACCACTTACTACCGCACATACAATGGAGTCGCATCTTACGACTGGGGGTTAGGTTCTAAAGTCAGCGCGTAAGGCGAAAACCGCATATAGTCAAAATTACCCTTGAAAATCCCTTAAATCACCCATAAACTACAGTATACTGTACATGGTTTTGTGTATACAATCCTGTACAGTAATATGTATAAATGTATACAGTAATGTACAGTATATAATAACGAGTAAGTATGCAAAATATAATTTTATAGTACTGTATTTTTAATTACAGGGGGATAATTACAGGGGGTCGGCAGGGCTTGATATCGATCCAGGAGACAGAGGTGACGGAGAGCTTGGGTGGCAGTTGGCTCTAGTTCAGCTCGAGAAGTTGATTGCATAGGCTAATCTGCTACTGGTTGTTTTTCCTTGAAAAACATGGTGATTGGCAACTATCACTGTTGTCTCTTGAGCTGCTCAAACATTTCTTGATACGGTCTCAAATCATCTGTAATACTATGTGTGATTTTGAGGCTTTGTTCCATAGAGGGATCGTAGTCAGAAATTACATCATTTAAGTGTTTCGCTGCTGGGAACACTTCAGCAAATTTATGAAGATTCCAACTTGCTGGCTCTTCCTGTTAGTCGTCATCATCTTCGTCTTCGGTAGACGATTTTATCAGTTCTTTTAACTCTTCTTTAGTCAAAGTTTCTCTACAGTTCTCAATTAATTCTTCAATTTCTTCAATAGCCACTCTCAGGTCTGTAATCGTGTGATCGGAGAGATTGAAGTGTTCTCCAACTGGTTTTTGAATGTTATAATTCTTGACATCTGATTTGTGTCCATTTATTCTTTTATGTAGAGACTGTCCAGTTTGACCAATGTACATGGCAGAGGGGTATTGCTGGCACATGATGGCATATATCACATTGGTAGATGCGCAGGTGAACGAGCCTCTGATGGCGTGGCTGATGTGATTAGGCCCTATGATGGTGTCCCCTGAATAGATATGTGGACAGAGTTGGCAACGGGCTATCCTTCAACAAAAAAACTTCGAAAACAGACTCCAACGAGAGACTAATGAATTGGAATTAATTTGCAAACTGGATACAATTAACTTAGGCTTGAATAGAGACTGAGAGTGGATGAGTCATTACATAAAGTAAAACAATTTCCCCATGTTATTTCTCCCCCCACCCCACTCCCCACTGTCCCTCAAACGTTCTTGTTAACTGCTGGAAATGGCCCACCTTGATTATCTCTACAAAAGGTTTTCCTCCTTTCCCCCCTCCTTCCTGCTGGTAATAGCTCATCTTTAAAGTGATCACCCTCCTTACAGTGTGTATGATAAAACCCATTGTTTCATGTTCTCTGTGTGTGTATATAAATCTCCCCACTGTATTTTCCACCGAATGCATCTGATGAAGTGAGCTGTAGCTCACAAAAGCTTATGCTCAAATACATTTGTTAGTCTCTAAGGTGCCACAGGTACTCCTTTTCTTTTTTTTCAGGCTTGATTGCATCCATTGCTTGTTTAATATAAGTTGAAGTATAATGTTGAAGGACTTCCAATACTCCATCACATTAAGATTGGGATCAGCATCCATAGAGCTACGTATCTGTGAGAATGTAAGCCTCGTGTACGTGGCCTTGAAACAGCAAATCATGCCTTGGTTGAGAAGTTGGAGGAGATATTGTGGGAGTGGGGGAAGAAAGACTACTTCAACGTCGTTATGCACAAACCAGAGTGCCTCAGCATGGCCAGGAGCATTGTCTACGATCAGCAACACTTTAAAGTCAAGTCCTTCCTCTTCAAGGCACCGCTTGACCTCTGGAATGAAACACTTGTGGAACCAATCCAGAAATAATGCTGCCGTCACCCAAGACTTTTTATTTGATTGCCAGAACACAGGCAGGAGATTTTTGTTCTTGCCTTTTAGGGCACGGGGATTTGCAGCCCTGTAGAGCAAGCTTGGCTTTATTAAATGCCCAGCCACATTGCCACAAAACAACACAGTCACACGGTCTTAAACTACTTTGAAGCCAGGGGCTTGTCTTTCTGATTTCCAAGGGTAAGTGTGGTTGGGCATTTTTTTTTTTTCCAGAAGAGCCCAGTCTCATCAGCATTAAAAACTTGTTCCGGAAGATAGCCCTTTTCTTCTGTGATTTTCTTTAATTGTTCGGGGTAGGCTTTTGCTGCCTCTTCATTGGCAGATGCAGCTTCATCAGTAGTCTGCACATGTATGAGATTGAAGCGGTTCCTAAAACTGTTAAGCCAACCTTGGCTGGCTTTGAATTGGTTCTTATCAGAAGGCTGTCCCTCTTCGGCGGGAGGTTTGAACAGCACGTAGAGGCTAAGAGCCTTTTCTCGCAACGCATTGCCATCGATAGACACACGTTTACGGTTCATGTCTTCCTGCCATAAGTTTAATGCCTTTTCAGTCTTCAATAACATCTTATCACGCACCTGGCTTGTCACCTTAGCAGTTATTGGAGTACTTGATGCCATGGCTTGACAAAATTTCTCTCTTGGGAATCTTGATGGCACGGATGCTAGATTCGTTGGGGCTATATTTGCGCGCCACATTGGAGACCGACATATCTCTCAATAAGTCCCACACAGCCAGTTTTTCCTCCAGCGTTGGAACAGATAGCTGTTTCTTCGGTTGAGTACCAAAAGAAGTAGTTGGCTTGCGTTTAGGGGCCTTGTTGTATGAAAAATACGTACAGTATCTTTAAACCCTAGAATCACACTCAGCGCAGCGAGACGCTCACACTATGAGAGGCACGCAGGAACTGAGACCGACTGAGGAACAGCAGATTCACGTCTCCCATCTCACACTCACTCCGGGGCATATGCTCATTGAGTGGAATAGTGGGTGGAATCGCCCGCACTATTTACAGGTATCTTGTTGTTTTTCTTTTTTTTTTTTTTGCCGAGCGCATAAAGTTGAATTCACATAAGTTAAATGCATGTATTATGTGACTCACCTGGTAATCCCATTGACTTCATTAGGACTACTCATGGTAGTATGCGCTGTGCCTGGTAATGTTTGCACTGTAAGGTACCAAATTAGCCACATGGCGTGATTTATGATCAGACTGTGGAGGTTGGGAGTTATAACTCAACATTTTCTTTTCAGATTACTTTTCAGATTTTAAAAGCCACCCTCACCTCATTGACCTTGTGTTGATGCTGAAATAACTGGTAATTCTGCTTTGATATGAATCAAGCAGCAAAATGCCCTGCATAACTGACTCTCCTGCACTTAAGCTACACGTTTATACCACATCACTGAATAGTTAGGATTGCAGTTTAACCACAAGGCTATTAATCTTACTTATGTGATCATGCATGGAATCCCTTCTCATTCCATACGTGATCAACTGCAAGGGGCATCCCAGTTACTTGATTCTACCTAGTGGTTTTGGGAAAACAGTACGACTGCCCCCACCTTTTTTTTAAAAACAGTTTTTACACTCACCAAGTTTGAAGTTGCAAGAAACAAGTCAAGGGGCAAATAATACATGTAGAGGCATTCATGATTGTGCTTTTAAAGAGACCTTATTGCATTAGATACAAAGATATTGTTAATGTTTGGAAGACATGAACAGTTATTTCATATGCTCCCAAGATACGTATGGCACTTCAAACTCAAACTTGAATCATGTTTATATGTAATTACAGTCACAATGAGCAACATTCGTCACGACACTAATTGATCTTAGGTCTTAAAACACAGTGAAATTGAATCATAGAATCATAGAATATCAGGGTTGGAAGGGACCCCAGAAGGTCATCTAGTCCAACCCCCTGCTCAAAGCAGGACCAAGTCCCAGTTAAATCATCCCAGCCAGGGCTTTGTCAAGCCTGACCTTAAAAACCTCTAAGGAAGGAGATTCTACCACCTCCCTAGGTAACGCATTCCAGTGTTTCACCACCCTCTTAGTGAAAAAGTTTTTCCTAATATCCAATCTAAACCTCCCCCATTGCAACTTGAGACCATTACTCCTCGTTCTGTCATCTGCTACCATTGAGAACAGTCTAGAGCCATCCTCTTTGAAACCCCCTTTCAGGTAGTTGAAAGCAGCTATCAAATCCCCCCTCATTCTTCTCTTCTGCAGACTAAACAATCCCAGCTCCCTCAGCCTCTCCTCATAAGTCATGTGCTCTAGACCCCTAATCATTTTTGTTGCCCTTCGTTGTACTCTTTCCAATTTATCCACATCCTTCCTGTAGTGTGGGAAAATGAGACTGAGACTATGTCTTAGTTTACATACCTTACAGCAGCACAGCTGTACAGCTGCAGCTGCGCCACTGTAAGGTCTCCCATGTTGCCACTCTATGCTGATGGGAGAGAGCTCTCCCATCAACATAATTAAACCATCCCCAACTAGGGGAAGTAGCTAGATCAGCAGGACAGTGTCTCCCGCCAACTTGGCGGTGAAACTTATGTCAATCAGGAGTGTGGTTTTTTTCACACCCCGACCGACAAAAGTTTTACCAACAAAAGTGCTAGCGTAAACATAGCCATAGTCTTAGAAATCCCAGACACTTGAATGAATCAGCATCTGCAGAGTCTAACCTTTATACTGAGGGTTGAATGTGTCTACTTCATAAAGCTGCAGAATACCACACTGGGTGGACCCTTCTCTATTCCTTTGAAATGGATCTGTATGTTTCACATAAGGCCCGATTCTGATTTTACATACAATACACTAGTTAGCCTTCAACAGAGTCATTCCTGATTTAAAATGGTGGAAGCACATTTCAAATCACTCTAAAAGTAACCATAGAGCAGTTAGCCAGAGGGTCACATAGCAGATCATGTGACCCTGTTTAGTAATCCAAGTGCAAGGCACTTTGCAACTCCCCTACACCTTTTTAATTGGTGGGTTTTATATTATGAAATATACATATTGGAGTAGCATATTGAGGTCCCAATTGGGACCAGCAAGCCCACTATGCAAAGAGCTACACAAACTCACTCACTAAATCAGACTCCCTGCCCTAAAGAGCTTATCTAACCCCCAACACTTATATCTTGTGTAATGGTGGCGCAGTTTTTTTCTCTCCCTCCCTTACCTAGTTCTTCCCCTCCACTTCATAAGAGATGGTGCAGCACCTATTGAAATAAGTTTCTGAGATGCTTCTAACATCTTGTCTGTAATTAGGAACTCGCACAACAAAGCTGCACTTCTCTGAGAAGCTGCAGAAGATGGCACTTTCAAGACAAACTCAAGATGCTATCCCTTTTCAATTGCAGTAACTCAAAGGAGGCACCATGACAGAAAGAAACAGAAGCCTTGCAAAAGGCAGGTAACCTGGTGGATGGGAAGGGATGGAGAGGAGAACATTTCATTAAGGGAGCATGTGGAGTTGTTTGGTTGGAAGATATTGTTGGGTGGAAGGAGCTGCTAAGTAACGAGAATGTATACAGACTGGCATTTTCAACGTGAGCTAGATTATTACCCCCTACCTTAAAAAAATGGGGGTTTCAGTGGACAATAGCATACTCAGCCTATAGTTTCCTTTTCCAATTTACAGAGCAAGGGATTATAAATTTCTGTCCCACTCTCCTATATTTCATTCTGTAGGCATAATACCCAGACTGGCTCCTGCTTTGCACATGCTGGCCACATTATCAGCAAGCATTCTAGCCAGTCTCCATCTGAGTGTGTGTGACATGGGTGCTGACCATGTACTGAAGTAGTATGATAAACTATTAACAGCTAAGAAACCCAATTAAATCAGAATGTTTTACATCACCTCTGACACACTCAGTCAGAAGTTGCCCTGGTCTAAGTATTCAGCAGAGCTACTTATACTGTCAAAAAACTAAAGCTGTTCCCTGTGTCTTACCTTCCACCTTGACTAACAGTGATTAGTGCTGTTTACTCTCTCCATGTCAAAGGGAAAATTTCAGTGTCCTGAACATAAATTAATGGCTGTGCTTGTTTGCTTTTTAATGGAGGGGGTTACACACTGAGCTCAGAATAAAAAGGATATATTTTACCGCAAACTTGTGTTTATTAATTTCAATTTATAAAATGTGCTTGTGATGAGGTGTCCACCCAAGACTTCCCCTGAAAAAGTTAAGATAAATTGAGAAGGGAGCTAATTAACCCAACAGGCCACAGCTGAGAGGAATCAGGTGACTAAGCAATCCCCTGACTGAGGGAAGAAGCCTCGGTGGGGAGGAATGAGATGGGCTGGATTTATAAAAGCAGGAAACTGGTAACTGAGGGGGCTGCTGGGAAAGTCTGGAGTCGCTCCCTGAGAGAAAGGAGGTGTGTTTGGACTGACAAAGCCAGAAGGGGGGCAGAGCCAGGAAGAATCAAATCCGAAGTAGTAGGGGTTTTTACCCACGAAAGCTTATGCCCAAATAAATCTATTAGTCTTCAAGGTGCCACCAGACTCCTTGTTGTTTTTAAGGTTGCATAGGCAACCTCAAATCTTCCATTTCTTAATTTTTGGGTGTTTGACTTCGCAACCATATAATGCTTTTCGCAAAGCCTCACCCTGGCACAATTTTGTTTGCAAAGTTGCAGTTTAGAGCCAGTGACACACACACACACACACACACACACAAAGTTATATTTATATTTGGTCTTCGATACAGCCACAACCAACTGTGCAAAAGGTAAATGGCTTCTTTTCATTTAAATATCCACACTCCAGTCCATTCTTTGAAGAAATAAATGTCCCACAAAGGGAGAGCATCAAGCTATGTGATTAGATTCTTGGGAACGGATTTCTTTTCAGGAGCACCTTTGCTTTTTCTAACAAAGGACCAGAGTGCCAAACAACAAAAGATTGCGACATTCTGCCTCTAAATACCCTTAGAGAAAGGAAATAAAGCTGAATTCTTGCCAATCAGGTAAAACCACTACATTGCCCCATGGGTTACAGTTTGTTGTTGTCCAAGTTAAATACTATTTATATTAAATTACCTGGCAAAGAACCCTTTGAATTGCCACAATTTGTTTACATTTTCAGCTTGTAAGGCTACTTAGACTAAAATATTCTGGCAAGATTACAGTGTTTAGGCTGATTTTACGGATAGCAAGTTTCCTTCTCAGATAACTTTTACAAATATATTTATTCAAATTTTACTATTACACAAAATACAAAAAAAACTTAAACACACATTATTTTATACTCACGGAATTCCAAACAAGAGTTATAAAAGAGATCAAAGATTCTTTGTTGCTTAAACTAATAGCTATATGACATAACTGTCCACTGCATGTTCTTGCATTTTCCTTGAAATCCTCTGGTATTGCTCATGGTCTACGACAAGATATTGGAATAGATGGACCACTACTCTGATTTGGTATGGCAATTCCTAAATTCATCCATCTTACATCCTTGTAAACATAACTACTACTAAAAATACACACACCTACACTGCACAGAAGGAAAAGAAGTGATGTTGATTATCTGTAATGTGCTACTTCATTTCATTATCTGTCCAAATTTTATACAGTTGAGAAACTTTAAAATTAAATATAACCTGCAGGGAATAAGAAAATTCCAGCACACAACTGAAACAGAGTCAGGGCCAATTCCAACTCTCTCATCCACACTGCACACTTCTGTTGTATATTCTGCAATTGCTCCCTAAACAAAACTGCATTAATGGAAACAGGATATTTCCATGGGGTTCAGATACAGACTATGTCATAGAGAGTCATAGTGAAAAGTGAAGGAAAAGATTTTTGCTTTTAAGTTTTTGTAGAAGGTGGCATTTATTGAGGAATTTAATATTGCACTATTTCACCCCGGGGGGGATTCCTTCTTCTTAGGATCAGTGGACCCAGTCCAAAAAGCAATTTAATCATTTGTAACTTTCGGCATGAGTAGTTTCACTTACAGTAGAGGGATTACTTATGTGCTTAAAATTATGTTCTTGCTTAAACCTTTGGAACAGCTTCTCATTCACGGCAAAAATGTCTTTTAACTCTAGCTTAGCCAGACGCTATGGGCTTGCCTCAGGAATCACTATGGCCTGCATTAGTTGGGAGGTCAGAACACACTGGAGCGACCATTTCTGCCAATGAAATGAACAAGAGTCCTGAGCCATTTTGATGATAGGGCCAATTCCACTGCAAGTGAAGTTGATTGGAGTCTTTTGGTTGCCTTGAATAGATCTGGAAATTGGCCTTACATTAGAGTACTTCTGAAAATTAGGTGGCAATCCTTGGAGTATTATAGCTTTAGATTCCTACCAACTTTCTCTTTCAGGCTTCTGAAAAGGCTGGAGAAATGCTATTTTCAGATGTTTCAAATGCTGTGCTGCATAAATGTATGCCTGAGAAGAGATGGGGCTGCTATAATTTCTATTTATATGTAGCTCAGGGATACATGTTGCAGAATGAATCAAAGGAAGCTGGACGCTATTAACATGAGCATCAACTCAGGAAGGATATTCTGTAAGTGAGATTATTTATATTGAGCCTCACCACAAAAAATATCAATAAAGAGAAGGTGGAGCTGGGGCCAGCACTGCTTCCTTGAGAATATGGCTGACAGCAGCCAGAAAGAGAGAGGGTGAAAGCAGCATGCACTGGGAGGAGATTGTGTACCAGCTTCATGGCCAATTGCATATGCCATCAAGGAAGGGCAAATTATTTGGAAGCAATCTTGTGCAGCCTGCATTCATGGCAATTCTTGCTAGAACGTTCAAGAACTCCTTTCTTTACGCATGCTGCAGAAGGCCTGCTGACAGTGTTATAATAAGAGACTTCCACAAAAATGTTCTGTTTGAGCTTGTGATAAACCCCTTGTTCTGGGTGAACAGTGCTCATAGTGAGAGGAGGGGCTAGGGAATTTCCTTGGCTTCCCATTTAAACAACTTTCTCGATCATATCCTAGAAAAGAAGCAACCCAGCTTGGCAAACAAATATATTAAATGTACTTGATGGAGAGTAGTTCTACTTCATATCATCTGACATGTGCAGCTCAGACTTGTAGAAGGCCTCAAATTACCTAATTCCTGCAAACATTTTTTGAGAATACCTGACCCAGTATGGCTGATCCGAAAAGGAAAAAGAAAAAGCTCTTCAGA
This sequence comes from Dermochelys coriacea, assembly GCF_009764565.3. Classification (NCBI taxonomy): domain Eukaryota; kingdom Metazoa; phylum Chordata; order Testudines; family Dermochelyidae; genus Dermochelys; species Dermochelys coriacea. Next base: position 30,355,915 of record NC_050072.1, on the reverse strand, counting down.
AATATTTATGAGCCCTGGGCTGATTTATCCTGGGCTGGAGGACTGTCACACTGAAGAGGACATTGCGGCCCTTGGAGGGACATGGTCCAGAAGCAGAAGAGGTGATGGGTGGAGCACCACCAGAGCAAGGCACACTGGCTACCAGAGCTAATTCCTGTATTGGCCATGAGGAGGCACTGGAGCGGTGAGTGGACCCAGTCACAAGCTACAAGAACAATTCAAGGTCTAGAAAATCTGACTTAGAGTGACATTTCAGACGCTTATTCTATTTAGTTCATCCAAGAGAAGACTAAGAAGTGACATTATCATGGCTTACAATTATTTACACAAGGAAGATATTTGAGAGCAGATCGCTATTCAACAGAAAAAGGCATAATGAGAGTCAATGGTTGGGAGCTGAATCTAGACCAATGGGCCCCAAACTGTGGGGTGTGCCCCCCCAGGGTGGCATGGAGGAACATTTAGGGGGCACACATCAGAGACCGGGCCAGTCCCCACAGGGGGCAGGGAGGGAGCACCACTTAGCCCCACTCTGCCCCTAGACCAGCTCTAACCCCAACTGCAGCTCTACTCCACCCACAGCCCAGCTCTGCCCTCATTCTCTCTCCATCCCCAGGCCAGCTCCACCTCAAGCTCCAGCTCCTCCCCCATCCGCAGTTCTGCCTTCAGCCCAAGCGCCTCTGCTGAGCCAACTGTGCAGTAATGGGGGATGGGGCGGTACAGACAGGAAAAGTTTGGGCCCCACTGATCTAGACAAACTGACTGGAAATAAGGTCAACATTTTTCAGTGTAATTATCCATTGGAACAACTTACCTAGGAATGGTATGGGTGGATTCTCCAACACTTGACATCTCAATTCATGATTAGTGTATCTTTTCAAAAGTTATGCTATTGATCAAACAGAAGTTATTGGGTGAAGCTGTCTGGTCTGTTTTATACAGAAGGTCTCAATAGATGATTACTGGTCCCATCTAGCCTTAAACTATGAGTATAAAAAAAAATGCAGAGTATGCACTGTAGTTCCATGGCCACCACCCACCTCTATTTCCCTTTCAGCAGGGCCCCTTTTCAAACTCACAAAAGTTCCAGTTACCTTTTTCAGCCCATAATTCTTTCATTCTTCACCAAACTGGCAACAGAGCTTGTCCTAAACAGAACTCATAGAAGTCCCCAAAACAAAGTCTTTCATCAGTTCCAGGCTCAGCACAGCCTCTTCCCTAGTTTACTGCAATGTCTTTGGCCTCTACCAATCTCAACCACACCCCTCTCCCTACAGCTTCCTGCTTCCTTTTATGTTAAAAATACATGATTCCCTTCAGGTGGGGCTCATTTTTAAAATCAGAGCTGGTTTGTCCCAGCCTCTCCAGCCCAAGGGCAAGCTACCCTGTCGCAGATACCAGAAGGTAGGCGATGTGAAAATTGGGTATGTCTTCTTTCTTTTAACTTAACCATCTGAAACTTATTGCTTGGCTTCTGAAGAGAAAGTGTTGCTCCAATTTCTGTAGCAATTACTTAAACAAACAAAAAACCCATGTTGCTTCCAGACTTCCCTAAGTAGATTCAAGTTTAGAAACAGAATCCAGTAGAAATGGCTAGTAACAGGAATAACCTGAATAAGTCAGTTTAAAAAACCCCACACCTCTTGACTTGAATCATTAACTTCAAATTGACAACAGCAGGAAAAATACACACATTTAAATTAACATGTATACACACAAGTGTCACATGTGCATTTTGCATTAGTACATTCTTCCCTGGGATTTATTTACCAGTGGAAGCTTAACATGGAGCTGCATCTGATTTTCAATGATGTCCTGGGTTTACCCAGTTTCATAACTGATCCGACTGCTGTGAAACAAGGAAGTCACCTGGTATTCCAAGGTGACAACAAGTTATTCAGTCCAGCTAAGACTATAGAAGACTCCAGGCTACCAAGACTTGCTCTGACCAAGAAGTTTCATAGCTTCATGATACTTTAACATTTTAATGGGCTCTTTTCTCTCTCTCTAAGTATTTAGCCAATTATGGTAAAACAAAAACAGACCAAAAAAAGAACCTCACATGTACAAGTTTTCTACAGTGAATTCACTGTGATGGTGATTTGTTGGTTCCTTGGCTGAGAGAGTATCTCCAGGCTGCCTCTTTTGCCTGAGCTACTGCTGGCACATGGCAGGAAAGGCGCAGCATCTATGTCAACGGCCAGGAGCTTGCCCATCTGTGGTAGGGCAAAGACTAATGATGACACCACCCCACCCTTACCACAAAAATGAATCTTTACTTATGGATGGTCTAACTGGCCAGCTAAACAAGAGAAAGTTCTTTGGTGGCAGGACTTTTTGTTGGTTTGTTTTTGCTCTCAGTACCAACTTTGCAAACTGCGCCCATGTGTTCCTTAAATGGGTCTTTTCTCTGTAGCTTGAGGGGCCAAATACAGAAGGAACACTGCTGTAAAGCTTGTCCTTTCCCAGTTCCAGCAGAACCAAGTTAGATTTCCAATTGTCCAATCATGCTTTGGGGACTTTAGGCAAAGCACGAAGACCACAATGAGATCACTGAGCACTCGTTTTTATGTTTGATGCCCCAGATGTTTGAGCTACTCCAGGCCATCAGTCCAGGAAATGGGTAATTATAGGTCACTACACCAATCTTCTGTGAAGCGCAGGGTTCCAGAAAGATAAGATTACTACAGAATTGCAAAATAGGGCTTTTAAAAATTAAAAATATAAATGTGAGGGAAATTCTCAAAGGGATCTATCCCTTTAATCCAGGCATAAGGTCACTTGTCAGTGTCATTTTCTACTCCATTCTCCCTTTGCCTGCTTTTATTTTGGAGCAGAGAGAGGAGGGGATGAACTTTGATCTCTTTCCTTAGACAAAGGATATGTCTACATTACGAAATTAGGTCAATTTCTTGAAGTCGATTTTTAGAAATCGATTTTATACAGTGGATTGCATATGTCCATACTAAGTGCATTAAATCGGTGGAGTGTGTCCTCACTACCGTGGCTAGCATTGACTTAGGGAGAGGTGCACTGTGGGTAGCTATCCCACAGTTCCAGCAGTCTCCGCCACCCATTGGAATTCTGGGTTAAGCTCCCAATGCCTGATGGGGCAAAAACATTGTCGCGGGTGGTTTTGGGTAAATGTCATCAGTTGCTCCTCTCTCTGTGAAAGCAACAGCAGACAATCGTTTTGCATGCAGACACCATACCATGGCAAGTATGGAGCCCGCTCAGCTCACCGTCATCGCTACTGTTGTGTCCTGGGTGCGGCTGTCAGCAGACGATGCAGTACAACTGCTAACGGTCATCATCCACCGCTTCTGCTGCAACTCTGCTCTCCTGGTGCCATGAATCCACCTCACAGGTCCCCTCGTCGTTCTGTATAAATATCTATTCTCGTGGCATCAGTCGTCATCCACCGCTTCTTCTGCAACTCTGCTCTCCTGCAGATGCAATACTACGGCAAGCATGGAGCCCACTCAGCTCACCTCTGTTGTTGTGAGCATTGTAAACACCTCATGCATTATCCTGGAGTATATGCAGAACCGGGCTAAATGATGCCAGCACAAGGACGATTTTGATGAGGACGTGGACACAGATGTTCCTGAAAGCACGGGCTGTGGCAATTGGGACATCATGGTGGCAGTGGGGCTGGTTGCTACAGTGAAATGACGACTCTGGGCCCAGCAAACAAGCACAGACTGGTGGGACCGCATAGTGTTGCAGGTGTGGGATGAGTCACAGTGGCTGCAAAACTTTTGCATGCGTAAGGCCACTTTCCTGGAACTCTACGAGTTGTTTTCCCCTGCCCTGAAGCCCAGAAATACCAAGATGAGAACTGCTCTGACGGTTGAGAAGTGAGTGGCGACAGCCCCGTGGAAGCTTGCTACACCTGACTGCTACCAGTCAGTTGGGAATCAATCGGGAGTGGGCAAATTTACTGTGGGGGCTGCTGTGATCCAAGCAGCCAATGCAATCATTGACGTTCTGTTATCAAGTGTAGTAACTCTGGGAAATGTGCAGGTCATAGTGGATGGCTTTGCTGCAATGGGTTTCCCTAACTATGGTGGGGAAACAGACGGAAAGCATATCCCTGTCTTGGCACCAGACCACCTTACCAACCAGTATGTAAACCGCAAGGGGTACATTTCAATGATGCTGCAAGCACTGGTGGATCTCAAGGGGACGTTTCACTGACATCAATGGGGGATGGCTGGGAAAGGTGCATGATGCTCACATCTTCAGGAACTCTGGTCTGTTTGAACAGCTGCAAGAAGGAATTTACTTCCCAGACCAGAAAATTACCATTGGGGATGTTGAAATGCCAATAATTATCCTTGGGGACCCAGCCTACCCCTTGCTCCCATGGCTCATGAAGCCCTACACAGGCAGCCTGGACAGTAGTAAGGAACAGTTCAACTATAGGCTGGGCAAGTGTAGAATGATAGCAGAACGCGCCTTTGGACATTTAAAAGCTCGCAGGCGCTGTTTGCTGATTAGGTCAGACCTCAGTGCAACCAACATTCCCATTCTTATTGCTGCTTGCTGTGTGCTCCATAATATCTGTGAGTGTAACAGAAAGATGTTTATGGAGGGGTGGGAGGTTGAGGCAAATCGCCTGGCATCCTATTTTGAGCAGCCAGACACCAGGGTGATTAGAAAGGAAGAGCAAGGTGCGCTGCGCACCAGAGAGGCTTTGAAAACCAGTTTCATGACTGGCCAGGCTTCGGTGTGACAGTTCTGTGTATTTCTCCTTGATGCAACCTGCCCCATTTGTTGATTTCAATTCCCTGTAAGTCAACCACCCTCCCCCCTTCAAAATAAAGTAACTATTGTTTTGAAACCATGCATTCTTTCTTTATTAATTTTTAAAAAAGGAAGATAACTGACAAGGTAGCCTGGGTGGGGTGGGGGAGGAGGGAAGGACAAGGCCACATTGATTATTGTAGCCACACTACAAATCAAACTGTTTGAATGACCGCCTTCTGTTGCTTGGGCCATCCTCTGAAGTGGAGTGACTGGGTGCCCGGTGCACAAAGCCTCCTCCTCCCCCCCCCACATTCTTGGGTGTCTGGGTGAGGAGGATATGGAACTTGGGGAGGAAGTCAGGCAGTTGTACAATGGATGCAGGACAGCAAATGACGCTTCCATGGAGATGCTTCCACATTTCATAGCAGCTGCAGAAGGACAGGTCCTTGACTGATAGGGGTGTGTTAGGAATGTGTTAGGAATTAAACACCAAGTGGCTACAAAACCCCTTCCACAGGAAGGCCCAACAAGATAGCTATTATGGCAGCATGGACCTCTCCATTTCAGAGCTAT